>NC_077227.1:671090734-671435734 GCF_027887165.1 Monodelphis domestica | reverse complement strand
CCCACTGGGCCACCGTTGGCATGTGTGTGTGTGTGTGTGTGTGTGTGTGTGTTTGTCTGTCTGTCTGTATATATGTGCCTATTGTGGGTATCCATATGCAGATATGCCTATATATTTTGCCCAGTCCTGTGATTTCATTGTTTTTCTGAAAACTCCCTTTGCCATGCAAAGTAACATCTCATCTATAACTTCTAGTCTTAGAGAACTGCCAAAAAGAAATTAAGTGACTTACCCATGATCACAGAGCCCTGTTAGTATCAGAGTCAGGATTTGAACCTAGGTCTTCTTGACCCTAAAGTATCCCTATATCCACTAAGTCATGATGCTTCTCTTAATCTATGAATGAAAACTATTGTTACAATGAAAATATATGTTTAATGTAAGTATTTCCAAGGCTCAACAAATTCTCAATACTACACCGTGCTTGTAAATTTCATAGAAATGTTATGGCATTCCAGAATACTTAATCAAAGTTACCTACCTTCAATAAGCGTATTTCTCTTAATGCTATCTTCTTAACAATGGGATCATCCTCAGATTCCACAAATTTTTTAATGGCCACGACTTGTCCAGAGTTTTTATTTCTGCACTTGAACACGACACCATAAGATCCTTCTCCAATTTTACCAAGTTTTTCATACTTTTCCATTATATTTGAATTATGAATTAAAGTACTATGTGTTGATGGATTTTGTTGCACCTAAAAAATTAATCAAAGTGTTTTCTTTAAAATTTAGTCTTATATGACAATATAGATACAATTTTTACAGAAATTGAAGACCTGTGTTGCCAAAAATCCTAATCTATTCATTTGGAAACATTTACAACTTTATTTTGAAGTTGAGTTTAGCCCAGTAGACTTGCACTCAAATTGCATATTTGTTTTTAATTGATAGTATGTAGCTATTTTTACTTTTGCCATTTGAACCAGTGTTGCCCAATTGAACCAGTCCTCACAAAAAGGTCCTTACCTCTTAAAATCTCTTAACCTAAAAACTGGACACCTCTTGCACTTCCCATTTATGCTAGCTTCCATCTGGATAATTTAAATAATTTGCAAATCTCCAAAATCAGTGTGAATGGAGAAATGCTAACCTAAATATTTGGGGGAAATTTGCATTCAAGGACACACATACACACACACACACACACACGCACACACACACACACACTCTTCATCTAATATACCAGGTAATGAAGTGGATAGAGTGAGGAAGACCTGAGTTTTTTCAATACTGTCTCAAACACTTACAAGCTTTGTGGCCTCTCCTGCCAAGATGCAGATTTGAAAACTGTCTACAGTCACCATGAATCTGGGCAAAGTTTCCAATTGAAGGGGGTCAATTTTTATCTCTAGTCAAAAGAAAAAGCTGAGTCCAGAGGAAAAAAAACTTGCTGCGACCTTGCTGTTCATTCTAGAAAATTTGGCAACTGGAGCTAATGAATCTTCTGCTCTGGTAGAGAGAAAACCTTGCTCAAGGATCTGAAGAAGCTGAACTAGAGAGTTCTTTGCTGGTCTTAGGGTAAAGGTAGCTGCTCTTTTTTTTAAGTGAGCCTGGTCATATCCCAGGTAAAGTTGTAAGCTGAGCCAGAAGCTGGAGCTCTCAAGAGACTACATACAGCCAAACAACGCAGGTCAGCCATCAGTGAAGCAACATGGGGTGAAAATATCTGGTTCAGACTACAAGTGCCTAGTCTGAAATCAGGATAACTCATCTTCCTGAGTTCAAATCTAGTCTCAGACTCTTAGTACCTATGTGTCCCCCAGCAAGTCAATTAATGCTATTTGCTTCAGTTTTCTTATCTGTAAAATGAGCTGGGGAAGGAAATGGCAAACCACTCCAGTATCTTTACCCAGAAAACCTCAAATTGCATCACAGAGAGTCAGACATGCCTGAAAAATGGCTGAACACCACAGATTACAGATACAATGTCACCAAGGGCAGCCTTGCAATGTCACTCGAGTTGCCTCTCCTTGTGGGTGACTTGGCTGCCCTAGTTTCCTATGTGTGCCTCTACTTGTGATCTCTATGTATCTACTTGTCCCATGTATACAATGTGTACTTGTAGAAGAATACATCCAAGTTTTACAAGGAATGATTTGTTTCTACTTACAAAATCAACAAACCCAAACTACACCATTTAGTAAATGCCTTTGCTTTTAGCTAATTGTGCTCCCTGACTGACTGTTGAAAGGTAGACATAGTGATGGGGACTCATAAGTTAGGATTTTAGGAGTTCAAGTCCAGGGGTATCCTCTAGGGAACCCAATTCTTGGTGGGAGTTAAGAGGGAGGAAGCAAAAAAAGAAATCACAGTTTTCCAGAAACAACTGGGAAGACCTTCATGAACTGATACAGAGTGAAATAAGCAGAACCAGGAAAACAGTGTACATAGTAAAAGCAACATTGTGGAATGAACAAATATGATAGATTTAGCTACTCTCATCAATGCAATGATCCTGAGGAGCCCAAGGCAAAGAATATTATCTACCTTGAGAGAAAGAACAGTTGGAGTTGGGATATATAGATCAAAGGTTATGATTTTTCAGTTTAGTTTATTTGGATGATCATTTGGAGATTTTGGTTTTATATGATCATTCTCTTATAAAAATAAGCAATATGGAAGTATGTTTTGCCTAATAACACATGTATAACCCAGATCAAATTTCTCACCATTTCCTGGAAGGGGAAGGGAAAAGAAGGAGAGAGACAATTTGGATGATACAACTTCAGAAAACGTCTGCAGAAAATTATTATTTCATGTAATTTATAAAATAAAATATCTTTACAAAGGTGGTGGGGGGAAAAATCACAATTCTGTGACTACAGCTGAAGCCAGGAGGTTCACTGCTGAGTCTCTGGGTTAGCATTTCCTGTTATTCACTGGTAGCTTTCCTATGTTCTAACCGCTACTCTTTCTTGGTAGTTGTCTTTGCAGATATTTCTGGGTAGTTTTCTCTTTTCTCTTACATTTTCAGCTTAAAATTCTCTTGATAATATTTGCAAGACTCCAATAAACATATTTTTACCAGGCCTTGTGCAATGTGCTGCATGCCCAGCCAAGAACACATCCCTAGCCAAGAACGACACATTAAGCGGTGAGCCAAAACTCCAGACCTTGTACTCAGCCATGATTTTAACCAGCTCTTCAGTTCCCACGTCTTTTTTTCTCCTTCTACCCCTGCTGCCAATCAGCAGTAGTGATTAAAAGCAACTTGCTTCCCTAAAACCTCCAGGTTCTTAGTCGAGCCTCTATAATCCCTAGTAGTAGTTTCTTGGGTGTTATTTTCCACAGGGCTGTTTGTCTGCATATGAATCACTAGAACTGAGAAACAGTCTTCAGCTTTGAATAATTTCTTCAGGTTTTCTGTTGGAGCTTGGAGATATAAAAACCCCAAGGAAGGCTACAGAACTCTGTGTTGATTATATTGGGTTGGTAATAAGTTGCCTCAGTATCCCCTTACCTGCCATCACTATTTGGCTCTTATTGGATAATCTCTCTCCTGGTGGCACCTGGGAATCCTCTCAGCATTCTTTGGAGACCCAAGAGGCTCCTTTCCCCTGCAGTGATCTAATTCCACCTTCTCTGGGATGAGCCTCACGCTCCTGTATTCATCGGCCCCATTATTCTTCCTCCTGTGGGCCACATTCTTCCCTATTCCCATCTCTTAACTTCCCTTTTGCCACTTCAGCATTGTTTTTCCTTCTGGGTTTTCTCCTTGAATCTATTCCTCTATTTTTCCTTTTAAAAAAAAACAAAAAACAAAACCCTTGCCTTCCATCGTAGAATCAAAACACAGTTTTGGTTCCAAGGCAGAAGAGAGGTATGGGCTAGACAAGGGGATTAAGTGACTTGCCCAGGGTCACACAGCTAGGAAGTATCTGAGACCAAATTTGAACAAAGGACCTCCTGTCTCTGGACCTGGTTCTCCATCCACTGAGGCACCTAGATGCCCCTGATTCCTTTATTCTTTCAGGAAATTTTTATTCTATGGGATAACCTGGAGAGTAGATGACATTCTCCTCCAAAAGAAAAATTAGTCATAATTTTGGGCATGCCTGGCTTTTTAATAATATGCATTAAAATATACAAATTAGAGCAATTAAAAAAAAAACTCTTCATGGAAACCTAAACTTTTTTTTTGACCCTTACCTTCTACCCTAGTATCAGTTCTAAGAAGAGTGTCAAGGGCTAGGCAATTTGGGTTAAATGACTTGCCCAAGGTCACACAGCTAGGAATTATCCAAGGACAAATTTGAACAAAGGACTTCCTATCTACTGAACCACCTAGCTGAGCCCTAGTTTATAGGATAACCTAGCAAGTAGATGGCCTTCTCCTCCATAAGGAAGACTAGCCTGAACTTTGGGCATGCCTGGCTTTTAATACCATCTATTCAAATATACAAACTAGAATACTTAAAAAAAAAAAAAGATTGTACATGAAACCATAAACTCTTTTTTAAACTCTTACCTTTTATCTTAGTATCAATTCTAAGGCAGAAGAGTGGCAAGGGCTAGGCAATTCAGGTTAAATGACTTGCCCAGGGTCATGCAGCTAGGAAGTGTCACAGAATTCCCAACTCCCAGCCTATTGCTCTATTCACTGTACTTCCTAGCTGTCCCCATAAACTTGTTTTTAAAGTTTGGTTTAGAATGGGTATAGTTTCAATTGTTTATTTGGGTTTATGTTTTGGGGTTTTGGTTTTATAAGATTACTCACAAAAGTGAACAATAAAGAAATATGTTTTGCATGATAATATATGTATATGCCAGTGTCAGGAGTGAGGAAGAGAGGGAGGGAGGGGGATAAGTTTGATCAAAACTTAGTATAGGGGGCAGCTGGGTGGCTCAGTGGATTGAGAGTCAGGCTTAGAGATGGGAGGTCCTTTGTTCAAATGTGTCCTTGGATAATACCTAGTTGTGTGACCCTGGGCAAGTCACTTAACCCCATTGCCTAGCTCTTACCGTTCTTCTGCTTTGGAACCAATACACAGTAGTGATTTTAAGACGGAAGGTAAGGAAGGGGTTTTTAAAAAATGGAAATTTGTTATTATGTGTAATTGGTAAGAATAAAAAATAAAGTAAAAAAACTAAAAAAAATGCGTTGTACAATAAAAAATAAAATGTGTATATTAAGTTTAAAATAGAGCAAAAAAAGCCAGCCACTTTGTTTCTCTAGCTCCTGCCCTTTGTGTGTGTGTACGTGCATTTTTCCAGGTTTCCTTACACGGTTGTTATTCACCCCTGACATACCTTATCATTCTCTCTGCAGGACACAGCAAAGTTGCCTTGATCTTCCATATTTGTTGGAATCGAGCTCCTCAGGCCTTTGTCATTCTGGTTGGTAGCTCTCTTGTTAACTCTGGTGGTGAACTGCCATGGAAGATTAGTACAAGGAAAGGACAAAGGAGAGGTCAGATAGGGAGGCGGGACCCAAGGGAGAAGTATCGCAGCATTAGCGTTAGGCAACGGGCTGGCTCCGGAAGCACTGAGCTCCCCAGCCTTGCTTGAGTTTTCAGACCTAAAGGAACTGGACTCTCTCTGGAGGAGTTTAGCACAGTATCTGGCCCACAGTAGGAGATGAATAAATGTCCATTGACTCATTGAGGCAGGCAGTAGGAAGGTAAGCATAGGTTTTATCAGAGAATGGCATGATCTGACCTACCTGAAGAAAGAATCTTCTGGCAACCTTATGAAGGGAGGGAAGGGGAAGAGAACAGAAATGGGAAAACCTATAAGGAAGCTAGTCTGATGTGTACATGGCAATTACACGGGCACAAATGAGAGCAGTGATAGTGAGAGGAGAGAGAGAAGAGAAATGGTACAGAGGGTTAATCAACAGAACAAGATAAGGGGCAGCTGGGTAGCTCAGTGGATAGAGAGCCCAGATGGAAGGTCCTAGGTTCAAATCTGGCCTCAGACACTTCCCAGCTGTGTGACCCTGGGCAAGTCACTTAACCCCCATTGCCTAGCCCTTACTTCTCTTCTGCCTTGGAGCCAATACACAGTATTGACTCTACAGTATTGAATACAGTATTCTATACAGTATTGATGATTAAAGGTAAAGTTTTTTTAATTAATTAATTAAATAAATAAAAATAGAACAAGATGATTGAATGGCAGAAAAAAGATATAGAAGCAGATGGGATTTGAGCTGAGTCTTGAAGGGAAATTAAGAGATGGAGATAAAAGGGGAGAACATTCTAGGCATGGTGGATGGCCGGTGCAAATGTAGAGTTGGGTCCTGGAGTGCTTGGAAAAGAGGGAAGCATGATAGAATTGGAAAGGAGAAGAGGAGATTTAGGTCTTGGGTTCAGGAGAAAGGTTAAAGCTAGAGTTATAGATTTTTGGATGCATCTACATGGATGTGTCTGTTTAAACTGTGGGAATAAATGAGATTACCAAGGGACACCATTCAGAGAAAGTACAAGATGAAGGACAATTGTTCTTCAGTCACATCCAACTCTTTGTGACTCCATGGACCATATCATGCTGCCACTGTCCATGGAGTTTTCTTGGTAAAGATATTGCAGGAGTTGACCATTTCCTTCTCCAGTGGATTAACACAAGCAGAGGCTTCAATGATTTGGTCAAAGTCACAAAGCTAGTCAATATCTGAGGCTGGATTTGAACTCAGGTCTTCTTGACTGCAGGTCCAGCACTCTATCCATTCAATCACCTAGCTGTCTCCATGAAGGACAGACCCTTAGGGAAAATCTATATCAAGGAAATAGGAAGTCACTTTTGCCTTCTCATTCTCTCTCTCTCTTTCCCTCTTCATCTCCTTCTCCCTCCTCCCTCTGTCTCTGTCTTTCTCATCTCTCACTGGGTTTTGTTTGATTCTTCCTTTATAGAATCTCTCATTACTTTCTGCCTGGGCAATTGCAATAGCATCCAATTTGGTCTTCCTCTATCCACTTTTCCCTCTTTCTCAATGATTCTGCAATACTCTTCCAGATGATGATGCTGGCACATAGCAATCTACAGCACAGTCCCACTGGGGTGAAGCTTGTATATCCACACATGAAAGTTTGGAGCATTGATGGCAGATGATTCTTGAGCGAATCTGGTACCCGAGGTCTGGGCAAACACGGTCCTGAAGAAGGGAGATTCGCCGAGAGCAGAAAGGGTTAGAAAGCTCTGATCTTTTGCTTCTGCCCTATCTTATACTCCTTGTTCTAGACTCACACAAAGGGAGTGAAGATTATGATTGATGCTAGGATAGAGTGACTTGGACTATGTCTCACTGAAGTAGTATTTTCATCATGTTAAATCCTCCTCCTCCAAAACATTTGTGATTCTTTATTACCTAGAGTCCAAATTTGGTCTGAGAGCCCCTTCATAATCCATCACTCAATAAGCATTTATTATGTATTTATGGGGCAGATAGATACCACAGTGGATAGAGTGCCAAGTCTAGAATCAAGAGGATCTGGGTTCAAATCTGCCCTCAGACACTTCCTAGTTGTGTGACCCTAGGTAAGTCATTTAACCCCAATTGCCTAGCCCTCGCTGATCTTATCTTTTAGAAAAGATACTATAACAGAAGTTAAGGGTTTAAAAACAAATGCTTACCATCTTACAAACCCTGTACTAAGCATTAGGGTACAAAGGCAACTTCATGGTCCCTGCCCTCAGGGGGGAAGGAATTGTAAATCATGGTGTGGACACATATCTTCTGTATATTATAAATGAAAGGTATTATTAGAGAGAAGAGTCTAGCAGTGGGGGAAGTGCGATGAGGGGGAACACTAGGAAATATCTCCTGCACCAAGGTGGGTTTTATCACCTGCCAGAACCAGGATGGGGAAGGGAAGGGAAGAGAGGGAAGGAGATAAGTTTGATCATATAACTTGGGAAAACTTGTGTGGAAATTTGTTATTACATGTAATTGGTAAAAAATAAAATAAGGTGGATTTTTGAGCTGACTCTTGAAGGAAAGAAGGAATTGGGGGTGAGGAAGGAAAGCATTTCAAGCATAGAAGACACAGGGAGTTGGGATATAGAGTGATGCGTGTGAAAAATATCCCAAAGGTTAGTGTAGTTGGGTTGAAGACATAGAAATAGAAGACATAGTATGCCTTGACTTACCTTTCCAACCTTATTTCCCAATATTTCCCAACAGTCTCTCTACTCTATCCAGGTTATCTTTATTGTCTCTCCAGTATACCATAGACTTGGACCTTTTGCTTTGGATCAAACTACTTTCCCTAATGGAATGCCCTCTTCTTCCCTTCTCTTGGAACAGTGCCCCTTCCTCAAGCTCAAGTCGGAGACTCATTCCTTTCATAAAATTTCCTGACCAGATCAGTCCATACAAGATCTACCCTTCCTGTAGGGAATGTTATTTATGTATATAAATACTTGGCATTCTTCATACAAAGAGCAATATCTAAACAGATAGGCAGGATTGCAGAGTCCAGGACAGAAGATTTATTATTATTATATTATAGTGTTATATTTATTATATTTGCATCTATATTACTATATAGTAATATTATTTATTATATTATATATTTGCATCTACATGAATTGTTATATAATACATATAAGCATATATATGGAATAACAAAAATTTTTAACACTTTCTGTCTTAGTAGCAACTCTGAGAGAAAAGGACATGGGTTAGGCAAATAGCATTAAGTGACTTGCTTAGGGTTACACCTCTAGTTAGTATCAGAGGTCACATTTGAATCCAAGTCCTCCTAATTCCAGGCCTATCTCTCCATCTACCATGCCGGCTAGCTGCCTTGAGAAAGAAATTCATTCTAAAAAAAATATTGTTTACCGCCAGAGTTTAATCTACAACATTTCTACATAGAAATCACTTGTGTGTCCTTCCTTGACCCATACTTTTTTTTTGTTTTCAGATTTTATTATTCATTATTATTTTTAAATTCTTATTTTTCCCCAATTACATGTAAAAAAGTAATTGATTCTTGCTTGAGTTTAGACTTAGGGAAACCTTTTTGTTGATAAATTTGTATGTTTTCTGTTGTCAGAAAATGAAAATGGATTTAATTCTATGTTTTTCTTCTAGCCTTAGCGGTTAGAAAATTATTGCCTGAAGGTTTCAATTGACTAAAATCTGGCACCTAAAAGAACTTGTTCCTTATGTTCTTTTTAACTCAATGAATATAGTTTAAAATATGGATGTGTATAATAATACACACATATGCCCCCCCCCCCCCGGCTTCTGAAAGGACTTTCATCTGCTTGTAGATTTAAATACAGTGAAGGTATGCTATAGCATTAATAGAGTAAAACAAAATTTATTTCTATTAAGGTGGTCAGGAAGAGGCATGCTTTTAGATGTCAGATTTCAGCAAATCTAAACACTTGAGCAATATCTGATTTTTACCTTCTAAGGCGAGAAGAAAAACACATAGCTACACAGATTTCCTTTTCTGAGAACTGAAATCATTAAAATTTGCCAGCAAAAAAAAAAAATCATTTTTTCTTTCCCTGGAACTATACTCAGGCAGAAATTGATTGCTCCTTTCGTTAAAGAAATGCCAATTAAAAAAAAAAGAGCTAGCATTATTACCTTAAGTTGTTATTTTACTTCCTGCATATGTGTGTCCTGTTTTACTTTCTACATTATGTCCTATGTCTTATGTTTCTCCAAATGTATTGCTTATAGGCAGGAACTGCATCGTCCACTCTGTATTTTCACAGCTTTTGGCCCAGTATTAACCGTGCAATAGGTGCCCAGTAATTGTTAGTGAAATGAAGGAAATATTTGTCCACTGGCCTTATATAAAGCTCATTCTTCTGCATATTTGGTGTTGTATTTCCCATCTTTCCTAACAACCTTGAAATGTTGTTGATTAAAATTTTTCTTGTCATTTTCCATTTTTATTTCTCCAAATTGCCAAAATAATTTCAAATCATAATTTTATTCTCCATCAGGTGATTCTCCATAGTAGTGGGAACACTTTATTAGCAAATTTAGTGAAACTTGTAGGATTTTAGTTGCTCTGTGATCATGAGCAAATCACTTCATCTCTGTTTGTCTCAATTTCCTCATCTGTAAAATGGGGATAATAGGAGCACATATCTTCCAAGGTGGTCCTATCATATGAAGCAATAATTGTAAAGTGCTTGGCACATTTGTTGTTCATTCTTTTCTGACTCTTCATGACCCTATTTGGGGTTCTCTTGGCAAAGATTCTGAAGTAGTTTGCCATTTCCTTCTCCAGTTTATTTTACAGATGAAGAAACTGAGGCAAACAGGGTGAAGTGGCTTGTCCAGAGTCAAAAAGCTAGTGTTTAGATTTGAACTTGGGAAGATGATTTCCTGACTCCAGGTGCAGCACTTCAGCTGCCCCTTGCTTGACATTTAGTAAGCACTATTTGGACATTAGCTACCATTATTGTGTTCCTTCTTGTACTTAACTTGATATTGGTCATAGCTCTGACTTGGGACATCCCTGATTTGAAGAACTACAGGAAGACATTCATTTCAGGACTAGTCTGGAGGTTAGTCTAAACTAGGGGGAGCCTGGGATGGCCCAGACCAAGCACATGCCCTGCACTTAGGACCGAAGACCCTTCTAGGATCCAGGGAAAGGATGGACTCATTGGGAAGGTGAGTCCTAGATTAAAGTGGCTCTCCTGGGTCCAACTCACCCTGGACTTTACCTCTCAAGACTAGACTCATGTTTCAGACTATTCTCTGGGACTGGTGGATGAAGTGTCTGGCCAATGGGCATTTACGCCTCATTAGATTCTCTTCTTTGCATATCTAGGGATTTAAAGGGCATGTACTCATCTCAGAGAAGTAGAACCTAACTCGTATTTCCCCCCAGGTTGTTTTAAAAATAGAAATTCAATGAGCAAGATTGAATCAAATGTAGAATGAAAATCAAGACATATCCCACTGATCTAAGCTGTGACCACTAAGGAATCCCAGAGAATAGAGGGACTGTGATAATCAGCTTCTTGTATGGCTAAGGAAACCAGAAACAATTAAACATTCTCAAACTAGTTGGATCATCACTTGAAAAATAAATCCATTAACCCGCCAGATTACAGAACCTTAGTTAGAAGGTATCTTGTCAAACTCTTATGAATGGGAATCCTTTCTACAGTTTCACTGGAACATAGCAATCAGGCTTTTGTTTAAAGACTTATAGCAATAGGAACTGGTGGCAACCCTTTCTACTTTGGGATATCTCTAATTATTTGCAAGTCATCCCTTATATTGCTTCTCTTTCTCTTCCATGTCTCCTAGTTTGGCCCTTTTAAGTAATTTATAACCACTGGGGACTTGCAAATCACATTTTAAAAAATGTTCTAGAATTCTCCCAAGTTTTGGATTTAAACCAGAATGGATGATCACTCTGAGATTCGCTGGAGATAGAAGGAAAGGGAACAAGCATTTTTATGGCACCTGTACTAAAATGATCTTATTTAGTCTTTGTGACAACTCTGTGAGATAGGTATTTTTATTATCCCTATTTTACAGAGGAGAAAACTGAGGCAAAGAGGCTAAAATGACTTGACCAGGATCACATAGCTAATTTCCAGGGTCATAATTGAACTCGGGTCTTCCTGACTCCAAGTCCAGAACTCTTATCTACTATGCCACCTAGGTGTATACAAGTATATATTTATTGCCTTAAAAATAGTATGGCAGAGATTTGATTTTTGTGATGTTAGCTAGGGCCAAAATAGATTCCAAACTAGGTTTTCAGATAAGGAAATAAAAACTATCAATAAGCACATGAAAAAGTGTTCTAAATCTCTTATAATCAGAAAGATGCAAATAAAACAACTCTGAGGTACCACCTCACACCTAGCAGATTGGCTAACATGACAGCAAAGGAAAGTAATGAATGCTGGAGGGGATGTGGCAAAGTTGGGACATTAATGCATTGCTGGTGGAGTTGTAAATTGATCCAACCATTCTGGAGGGCAATATGGAACTATGCCCAAAGGGCAATAAAAGACTGTCTGCCCTTTGATCCAGCTATAGCACTGCTGGGTTTGTACTCCAAAGAGATAATAAGGCAAAAGACATGTACAAAAATATTCATAGCTGCACTCTTTGTGGTGGCAAAAAATTGGAAAATGAGGGGATGCCCTTTAATTGGGGAATGGCTGAACAAATTGTGGTATATGTTGATGATGGAATACTATTGTGCTAAAAGGAATAATGAACTGGAGGAATTCTTTGTGAACTGGAATGACCTCCAGGAAGTGATGCAGAGCGAGAGGAGCAGAACCAGGAGAACATTGTACACAGAGACTAATACACTGTGGTATAATCGAACGTAATGGACTTCTCTACTAGCAGCAATGCAATGATCCAGGACAACTCTGAGGAACTTATGAGAAAGAACACAATCCACATCCAGAGAAAGAACTGTGGGAGTAGAAACACAGAAGAAAAACAACTGCTTGATCATGTAGGTTGATGGGGATATGATCAGGGACATAGACTCTAAACGATCACCCTAGAACAAATATCAATAATATGGAAATAGGTCTTGATCAATGGATCAATGACACATGTAAAACCCAATGGAATTGCACATTGGCTATAGGAAGGAGATGAGGGGAGGGAAAAGAAAGAATATGAATCATGTAACCATTGAAAAATATTCAAATTAACTAACTGATTGAATTTAAAAAACAAAAACAAAAAAATACCTATTGAAGATCAAAGCACACAGTTTTCCACTTTAATTTATTTGGGTTTTTGGTTTTATATGAGCATTCTCTTACAACAATGACCAATATGGAAGTATGCTTTACAGGATAATACAAATAATAACCCAGATCAAATTGCTCACCATATCTGGGAAAGGGGAGGGAAGAAAGAGAGGAAGACAATTTGGATCATATAACTTCAGAAAAATATGGAAAATTGTTATTACATGTAACTGATAAGATAAAATATCTTTACCCCCCCAACCTGAAAAAAAACAAAACAAACCTGCTGAAGGCTTTTCAACAATTTCAAGCAATTATTTTTTTTTTTTGAAACCCTTACCTTCCTTCGTGGAGTCAATACTGTGTATTGGCTCCAAGGCAGAAGAGTGGTAAGGGCTAGGCAATGGGGGTCAAGTGACTTGCCCAGGGTCACACAGCTAGGAAGTGGCTGAGGCCAAATTTGAACCTAGGACCTCCCGTCTCTAGGCCTTACTCTTAATCCACTGAGCTACCCAGCTGCCCCCAATTTCAAGCAATTCTTTAAGTGTTTAAGAATACTTCATCTGAGAGATAGCACCTACTCTAATTATTTAAATGAATTATTATTTATATAATTATTTAAATTAATCTCAAAATCCTTTATGGAGAAGAACTTTGCTCTTCTCATCTTAGTCTTATTTGTTACATATTATTTATTTATAGCTGATCATTTCGAAGAACTGAGATGAAAATAAGTCACAAGCCTCCAAATGTTTTGTATTATGTAACTCTAGTCTAACTACTTCCCAAACGCCAATCTAAAGAGAGTAGCACCTTTTCTGTAAAAGGTGCTTTTAAAGAGTAAAGACATCTTTTCAAATATACCCTTTCTTCCTTGATACTATCTTCCTCTCACCATAATCTCCCCAAAGGGAGACTTGATCTCTTCTGTGAATTTTGTATATCTCCCTGAAACTTCTATTCTTTTCCAAAAATTTGTAACCATTTCTTTTTCTCTCTTCCTCTTCTAAAACATTGTAATTCCCTTAAAGGCAAGGACTATGCCTTATTTTGTTTTGTATATCCTTAAGATAAAAACAAAACCTTTTAAATAAGAGGCACTCAGGAAATATTGGGGTCACTTAACTAAAGGAAGGAGGAAAGAAGTAAGATTAGGGAGGGAGAAGCAGAAGTCTTAAGAGAGGTACCTGAGTCTGCCCTTCATCTTTTTCTCTCTCCCTGGCTTGAAGCTTCATTCTTTTTTTCCTGTATGGCTAAAATGAACCAAATAAAGCAAAACAGAAGATAAAAATACTTTAAAAAAAGACAGGTAAAGTCCTAGACTTCCATCTGGTGGACAAGGAGGAAGAGCATCATGATCTAAAATGTATCTCCTGCTTAAAAACATATCTAAGCCATTTGTTTATTCTTTCTTTTGATGAGCAAGTGTTTAAATTCTCATCTAGGATTAAAAAAAAAGGATTGGGAAACTACAAGAGATAACTGGTGGTAGTTTCTCTAATTATTTTTAACCACTTTTATAGCCATAGCATCTCAAATGATCATATGTTTAATTCTTCTGTCCTTTAATATCAGTTTTCTAAAGTTTGTAGTGACTGGATTAAGTGCATTTCCAAAGTCATTATATGAATCATGCAGCTGAGAGCATGTATATACATAATGAAAGCAATCAGTCTGGACATTAAGGAAAATTAAGATTTGTATAATTTAAGAAGTCCTAAATTCAGGCAGCTAGGTGGCTCAGTGGATAGAAAGCCAGGGCTGGAAACAGGAAGAACTGGGTCCAAATGTAGCCTCAGCTACTTCCTAGCTGGGTGACCCTGGGCAAGTCACTTAACTCCAATTTCCTAGACCTTATTGTTCAGGAACTAAAACTTAGTATCAATTCTGAGACAGAAGGCAAGGGTTTTTTTAAACAATGAAGTCCTGGATCTCTAATAAAAGCAAGAACAGTGATTGCTTAGTTTACTAAATGTTTTATGATTAATTAAAAATTAGATAACACAACCCAGTGATTCAAAATATTTTTTTTCTGATTTCTAGTATTTCATATGTAAGCCAAGTTGGGCTATAGTGATAGTCAAATCTTTTCTGTATGTGGGAAAACTACAGTAAGGAAAAAAGTATTATAAATATTTGTGAAGTTTTTTCCTGGGCAATTATTCCATAAACATCAAGCTTCCATTCATTTATTCACTCATTTATTACATACACTATTGTGGCTGCATTTTTTAAAAAGTCCAATTTGGTGCTTTTTGATGGAAGAAAATATTATTTTTAAAAGCCAACATTTACGTGTAACAGTGTTTTAAAACAATTCAAAGAACATGAGGAAGATTCTCATTTAACAATTGCTAAGCACTGGGGCAGATGATGAGAAGTCAGTAGATAAATATTTATTAAGGACCTACTATGTGTCAGCTGGATATGAAAAGAAGGAAAAGACAATCCATGCTGTCAAGGAGCCCACAGTCCAATGGGAGAGATAACAAATCAAACAAATATGTGCCAACAAGCTTATATACAGGAAAGAGAGGAAATGATTAAAAGATGGAAGGCACTAGAGTGATGAGAGATTGGGAAAGTCTTCCTGTAGAAGTTAGAATTAGAGCTGGGGCTTGGAGGAAGCCCAGATAAGCAAAGAGGAAGAGCATTGCATGGATGGGGGGGCAGCCAGAGAAAACACCCAGAGTAGAGATGAGTGTCTTGTTGAAACAGCCAAGAGAAGGCTAGTTCCACTGGTATAAGAAGTTTAGAAGTGAGGGGAAGGGTTAGGTTATGAAGTCCCCTAAATGCCAATCAGAGCTTTGGGGAGCCTTGGAGTTTAGTAAGGGAGTCATGATAAAGAAAAGATAAACAAAGTCCTGTCATTGTCCTCAGATGGCACATTGTCACTCAAGGAATTCACAGATAAATTGCAAGATGCATTCATAGGACATTTGTGTTTCTAAGTGATCCAAAGGATGCTTGAGGAGTGATACATTTGTCTTTCTTCAGTCAGATAGAGACTAGGGAGAGGGGAGAGAGACTGGGAGTTGTCACTGGAAAGCAAGTTGAAATGTCAACATTTGTAGGCATGAGAAGAAATTAGGACCCCATCCTTAAAAAGCCCTCCCTTGAGCTTTCTTCCTCTTTCTGGCTAACTTCCTTTGACAACTCCAGCCATCTTCACTCCATGTCCCCCTTTCCCTTTCTTTGCTCCGGAAGCCTCTGAAATCTGGCTTCTGACTACTGTTGTCCCTTAGTTTTCCTTCTGCCTGTCTGATTGCTCCATTTCAGTCTCCTTTGTTGCTGGTTCTCCACCCATGTCCCGCGGACCCATCAGGGGGTGTCTCCCAAGGTTCTCTGCTGGGTCTTTCTTCTCTTTTGCCTCTTACTATCTCACTTGATCTCATCAGCTAGCAAGGACTCAATTATCATCTCTATGCTCATGATGCCTAGAGCCATATTTGTGTGTATGTGCATGCACACATATAATATACACACGTGTGTATAGAAGTACACATATAAACATGTATCCATACAGGTAGCAATGGAGAGAGTGTTAAAGCATCCTGCCTGGAGTCAGAAAGATTTGTTTTTCTTCAAATCTGGTCTCAGACATTTGCTAGCTGTGTGTGACCCTGGGCAAGTCACTTCTCCCTGTTTGCCTCAGTTTTCTCATCAAAAATGAGCTGGAGAAGGAAAAGGCAAACCTTTCCAGTATCTTTGCTGAGAAAACTCCAAATGGTGTCATGAAGAGTTGGGTATGACTGAAAAAGTGACTGAACAACAAATACATATGTGTATGTATGTGTGTGTACATCTATCAATATCTATATAGCTCCAGCCTTCAACTCTCTCCTGATTTTCAATCATGTATTTCCTGCTGCTTCTTAGACATACAAATCCGGATGGATGTCCAGTAGACGTTTTGAACTCAACATGTCCAAAAGAGAATTCATCTTTTCCTCCATCTCCGCCCCACCTCCAAGTTTTCCCATCCCTCCCAAAGACACTACCATCTTCCCAGTCAATCCTCACTCTCCCTCATCCCACGAGTCCAAGCCGTCACCAAATATTGTCATTTGTACCTTCACAAAACATCTCGTGTGTATCCCTTTCTCTCCACTCATCCAGTCACAACACTTCAGGCCCTCATAATTTCTCTACAGGATTACTGTAATAGCAAGTGGTTTTCTGATGTGTGGAAAACTTATTTAGCTGAGCTCCTGGAGGGTCTTTAGCCTCTTTTTGTATAACTAGTGCTTAGTATAGTGCCCGGCATGTAGTAGGTGCTTAATAAGTGCTTACTGACTAATTTGTAGGACTGACCTCATCACCCTGCGGCTCAAGAAGCTCCACAAACTGCCTATTATCTCCAAAACCAAATAAAAACTATCATGGAAAGCTCTTTATAATCTGGACTTGCTCCTACCGTTTCTAGCCTTCTTATGCCTTATTTCTGCCCCCTCCCCTACATGCCAGCTTAATCCAGTCCCTCGAAGATGAACAAATGGCCATTTCCCATTGGGATGCCTTTGAACTGGTGGTCCCCCCTTCCTGGAATGTTCTCCCTCAGCCCTGCCTCTTCATTTCCCTGATTTCCTTCAAGACAGCCACCAGCTGCTGATACCTTCCCCCTTCCCGATGATCTTCCCCTAGGCTGTATATATCTTGTAAGTACCAAGCTATTTGCATGTTTTCTCCCCCGTTAACATGTACAGTCTTTGAAGACATGGATTGTGTATGTTTTGTTTTGTTTTTTAGCCATTACCTTCTCTCTTAGGAACTGATACTAAGTATTGATTCGAAGGCAGAAGAGCTGTAAGGGCCAGGCAATGGGCTTAAGGGACTTGCCCCAAGTCAGACAGCTAAGAAGTATCTAAGGTCAGATTTGAACTCAGGTCTTCCTGACTCCAGGTCTGGGGCTCTAGTCATTGTGCCTCCCAGCTGCCCTGTGTTGTACCTTTCTCTGTATTCCCAGGGTTTGTGCCAGTGCTCAGAACACTGTAAGTACTCGAGAAATGCCTTCTAATACTGACTTCCATCCATCCTCTTCTCACTACTCACCCCACCACTACTGTACTTGAGGCCCCCATTACTGCTGACCCAGACTCATGTGATAGCTTCTTAATTGGTCTGTTTCCAGTCTTTTGCCTCTCCAATCTGTCCTTTATGTGTTGGCACAAGGGCCAAACTCTGGGGATACAGTATAAGGCTGTCCCTGCACCTGAGGACAATCGAACAATGAGACAAGCCTTCTCAAAGATGTCCAAATGACTGTAATTCCTTTGCTCAAGAAGTACCAGTTGCTCCTTATTGCCAATAAGCTCAAATACACTCTTCTGTGTAAATCCTTCTCAACCTGGCCCCAACCAACCTTTCCAACTTGATTATAATTTTTCCTCTTTAATCAGTCAATCAACAAACATTCATTAAGTGGCTACTATATGCCAGGCACCATGCTAAGCTCTGGAGATATTCTTTTAAAGGCAAAAAAAGCAGATTCTGCTCTCAAGGAGTTCACATTCTAATGCGGGAGATAACATGCCAACAAGTCTGAACAAATAAGGGTATCTATCCCGGGGAAGATCCACAGAGGGAAGGCACTAGCATTGAGGGGACCTGGAAAGATTTCTTTAAAAAGTGTTTTAATATTTTAGCTGGGACTTGACAGATGCCTACAAAATCAGGAGGCGGAGATGAGAAAGAGAATTCCAGGCAGGGGTGATATTCCCACCCTTCATCCCCTCTTTGCTCCAGCTAAACAAGTCTGTGCTTGGCCCTCCCAGGACACCCCATGTCCGTGCTTATGAATACCAGGAATACATCTCCTCCTTATAGCAGGCTCTTTTTAGCTTTCTTTCTTGAATAGATCAAAAAGCATTAAGCACCTGCCCTGTGGCAGATCCTCTTCTGGACTCTAGGGAAGCAAAAGTGAAATCAGTCCCTGCCCTTTGAAGCAGACCTTCTAAAACACCTATAAGGGGGGCTGAAATACCACCTTCTACTTGAGGTCTTTCCTGATCCCCCCCAGTTCCCCCACCCCCAACTGATCATATTTACCTTCTATTATTTCATGCATATCACATATCTACATTATATGTGGATTCTTTCAAGATGATGAAAGTTCCTTGGGGAAAGCACGTTTCTCCCTTTTCTATCCTCAATAGCCTAGCACAGTGACCCAACAACACACAGTAGGCACTTAATGCTTGTTGACTGATCCTGCTTGAACACAGAGGTTAAATACTGATGAGTTATGTAGATTTCCTCGGTAATAAATGCAACTATTTCAGTCATTTTTCAAAGGAATTTGTCTAGCGACCTAGAACCCAAGCCTCTTGCCTTCAAGATTCTGCATTTGGGTATTGCTTTTAGCGGGCTTCACTTGGGGATACTTCGGTAAGAACTTCCAAGTACCCTTCCAGCTTGGGTTAGTTCTAGAGACACTGAACTTCTCAGTCCTGTGTTGTGCATAGATAGTGTTACCTTGGAGACAGTCGGGCTAGAGCATCCATTTCTAATAAGATTCCCATATTACATACACAAACCGATACAAGGGGTGGGGGTGGGGGCGGGAAGTGCGTTTCTGGGGGCCCCTCGCACATCTGTATTTCCGGGGATCTCTACAGGATCCATAGAAGCTTTGTGCCTTCTTCTTAGCCCTCACAGAGAGGCCAGGTTCCTATTACCCATCCTCAGGCCACACCCAAGCTTTCTCTCACCTGTTGCTTGAAAATCAGGGAACAAAAGGGAGACGACGGAGTATTACTTGCTCCTTTCATCCTCTCAACCACCTTCTACTACAAGCTCCCTTTCTCACGCCTTTTCCGCATAGGAATGATTCTCGTCTGTCTCTTTGGCAGAAGCCGGCTCCCCTGACATGAAAGAATAGCAACTCCAGCTCCCGAAGCCTTCTTGAGCCAGCTGCACCACCAGGCCGGGCAAGCAACTGCACCAGGCTTTGTTTTTTCCCTGGGCTATTTCTATCTCTATGATGCTCATCGCCTAGCACGGTGCCTTGCACATAGTAGGCGCTTAATATTGACTGAAAGGAAACGCGGGTTGAAATTTCACCATCACCCCCTCCCTCCAACCTCTTCCCTTCTTCGAAATGAACTTCAGCCCTGTGCAAAGAGATAACCCGTACTCCGGACAACACTGCCTCCTCGGCCTTCGGGGTTCCCAGCCATCCCACCTCCTAGATCTAGCTTATGATGACGTCACTCCCAGCCTCCCCACTAGCGCGGGACCCCAGCCTCGGTCCCGGGGTCTGTTGGTAGAGTCACTTACTGCGCGAGGAGGGGTGATTGTGACGTAATCCTGGAGTTCCCTCCCCCCTCCCCAGCCACGACCCGGTTCCGGTGTCTAACCTGGAGTTCCTTGTGCTGACCTTGGGGGATGGGGGACAACATTCACTTCTACTCAGGGGAAAGGGCAGCGATGGTTTCCAGGACAACGGGGACGCTTCGGCAGGGCGGGGCCGCCTCCTCCGCGGGTTCGGGTTACCAGGGGAGTCTGAGCTGGCTAGGCGGCTGCTCAGCTGGCCGGCTCCTCCCCGATCTCGCTTCTCTCCCTTCCCCCCTCCCCTCCACGTCTCTTGGGGGTCGCTCCCAGGGCACAACACCAAGCCTGGAGACAAGACTAAGAAGGGCTCAGAGTCCTTCATTCATCAGCGCGGTTGCTTTAGGACAGACCATCAGATGGAGTCAGCTTAATGGAGTCGCGGGTTTTTTGTGTTTTTTTTCTCTTTAAACCTTCCTTACCTATTGCCTTAGAACTGATACTATATATCGGCTCCAAGGGATTGGAGAGGTAAGGACCAGGCAATGGGGGTTAAGTGACTTGCCCAGGTCACTTGGCTAGGAAATGTCTGAATCCAAATTTGAGCCGAGGACCTCCCATCTCTACCCCTTGCTCTCTAATCAAGAGAGCCACCACGTTCTCCCCAGTCATCTTGTAATAATTGTTTTGTTTTTGGAAGGAGGTGATGGTAATGGCAGGGAACTCCTGATGGAACCTTTCTCCCCTGATGTAGCCGGCCATCTAGTTTATAACTTAGTATTTCTGAGCTGTCTAGGGCACCGAGGTGTACATAATCTAACTAAACACACAGCCAGCATGTGTCTGAGGCAGGATTCGCACTCTAGTCTAACGACTACGGGGTGCCCTTCAGTTCTTTTGGTTATGTTGTCTTATTTAATATTGAGTGATAATGGGAACTTTAAGGATAAGTTGTGGGTGAGGGGACATTTCCTCAATTTTTTTTTATCCTTATCTTCTGTCTTAGAATGGATCAGTTCCAAGGCAGAAGAGTGGTATGGGCTAGACAACTGTAATCCAGGGTATAGTCTTAATTTTTTGGCATGACTCCCTATTTTCTATTTGATTTTTGCAGTATTTTGGGAGCCAAGTGGATTTTTAGCAGGAAATATGCTTGAGGTAGATTGCCCTCTGTAAGAAGTAAAGCTCTGTGTGCCAAGATACAAAAAATGGCAATGATCTTCATAAAGGACAGGTTTCACCATGTCTTCCTCCTCTCTACCATTTCATAAATTACAAGTAGTTCTATTGCCCCTAGGACCAAATATAACATTCTTAGTTTGGATTTTAGTGCCCTTCAAACTTGACTCCTTCCTGCTTTTCCAGTGTTCTTCCATCTTGCCTCCTCATGCTCTACAATCCATGGCACTGGTCTCCTTTCGGTTCCTCATATATGAAACCATCTCCTAAATCAAGACATTTTCACTCATTGTCTCCCCTTGCCAAGAACTTTCTCCCTCATCACTTCTTTGGCTTTTTCCCTCTTTCAGCTAAAGCCCCACCTCCTCCAAGAAGTCTTCTTTAATCTTGGAGCTTTCCCTTTCAGTCTAGCCTCTATATAAATCTTGTTTGTGCAGTTGTTTGTAAGGTTCCCCTCACCCTGCTGCCCCATTAGACTGTGAGTTCCTTGAGAGCAAAGACTGCGTTTTACCATTCTTTGTAGCCTGCTCACAGTAGGTGCTAAATAAATGTCATTTTGTTGACTGGATTGTAATTTACCCCAGAGCTTTACTTCTTACAGAGGGCAATCTCTCTCAAGCATATTTCCTGCTAAAAATCCACTTGGCTATCAAGATATTTGACATCTGAGTGGAGGGTGGGCTAGAGATGGAAGAGAATTTCTTTTTTAAGCCTTTGCCTTCCGTCTTAGAATCAGTATTGTATATTGGTTCTAAAGCAGAACAGTAAAGGCTAGGCAATGAGGGTTGATTTGACTTGCCCAGGGGCCCACAGGTCAAATTTGAATCTAGGACCTCCCATCACTATGTCTGGCTCTCAATCCTCTAAGCCACCTGGCTGCTCCCACAAAGACATTATTAAAGTAGAAAGGAGCAGCCTTAACAATTGGTTGAAGTTAAGTTGGAAATGGAAAGTGGCAGAGAATGCATCAAGAATGACACTAGATTTTAAGTCTGAGCACCAGGGAGGATGGGAAGTATCCTTAACAACAGGAAATTAGGAAGGCAGCTGGGTAGTTCTGTGGATAGAAAGCCAGGTCTAGAGACAGGAGGTCCTGGGTTCAAATGTGACTCCAGACACTTCCTAGCTGTGTGAAGCTGGACAAATCACTTAACCCCCACTGCCTAGCCTTTACTGTTCTTCTGCCTTGGAACCAATATTCAGTACTGATTCTAAGATGGAAGATAAATTATTTCTTTTTAAATAAAATAATTTAAAAAAATTCCCATGGTTACATGATTCATGTTCTCTCTCTTCACTCTTCTCTACCCCCTCCTGGAGCGGACAAGCAATTCTACTGGGTTATACATATATTATCACTCAGAACCTATTTCCATACTATTCATTTTTTAATACTCTTTTAAAACCAAAACCCCAATTCATATACCCATATAAAGAAGTGATAAATCACATGGGTTTTTTTTTCCAGGATTTCTACTCCCAGTTATTTTTCTAAATGTGGATAGCATTCTTTCTCATAGATCTCTTTAAAATTTTTTTAAAGATGTCAATGGAACACCAAATTTTTTGAGATGTTTAAATGGTAGTTGGAGACTAAGACTGGAAGTTGAAGAAAAAGTTTAGTTGGACAAGTAGACCTGAGTCATCTGCATAGATATGAACATTCAATGCTAGAATTTCAATTAAAATATTTGCGCCTGCTTTGAAGCATCTATTCTCGATTTAGCAGAATGTATATTTAGCACGTCAAGGTAATAGATTGGGCTTATGCTTGTTTTTTTTCCTATTAAAAAACTTATTGGATTTCCTAAGTGATGCTAATTAGTGTATCTTTTTCCAACATCAGATGTTCTGTTTCCATATCAAGAATTGGAGTGTGAGACCTGTAGAGACTTCCCTTGAAGTAGGTGCCACAGCTCCTCTGGAAACTTCTGAGGCTCGATCAAGAAACCTTTATTAAGTTCCAAGTATGTGCCAGGCACCATGCAAAATAGCAAAAACAGGACCTTGGCTTCAAGGACTTCACATTCTGATAGGGGAGACATCATGGAAGCCATTGTGCACGTAGGGCATCTCTACAGGGAAATGTGCCTGCCACACTGAAAATCTTGCACTCAAGATGAAGAAGCAAACTCCTTATTGCCAAATGAGCAGGAAGAATCATTGGCTGCTCAGAGGACCTTCAAAAGGGAACTGGCTTGTCCTCTGATCTTCCCCATCTAGATGATTTCAGTTTGGTCAGACTTTCTTCCTGGACATATGAGAGATGGGGAATGGTGAGCTCTCCCATCCTGGCTGCATGGTGGTTCCCAGGACATCTTGCCTGGGTGAAACTGGGGCTGTATCTCAGAATCTTAGCTGCTCCCTCTGCTTCGCGATTCTTTGCTCAATTCTAGGTGACCTACGGATGGTTGTATCTAGGCTTGAAGATAGTCTTGTGAGTCTGAAAAGTGGGGCCATTTGGGGGCATTGGTTGTTCTGGCTGCACTACAGGACTATCTGATGCTTTTTAGAGCCACCCATCCTGTGGAGGATGAGTTCAACCCCTGCCTCAGTTGCTAGAAGCTATGGACCAGGAGGGAATTCTTTGGGACAGGGCAGAGCCAAGGTGAAATGTAAAAGATCTGTACAGCAATATTGCAAACTTGATCATGTCTTATGTTTTAAGTTTCAACCTCTTGAGGGTATAATAGTAATTATCCTATTAATATTTTAATTTTTTCAGCCGCTGCATACTTATGGGTCATGTTTTAAAAATATTTTATCTGTTATTATTTAGTCATTTCAGTTGTGTCTGACTCTTTGTGATCCCATTTGGGAGTTTTCTTGGCAAAGATACGAGAGGGGTTTGCAATTTCCTTCTTTGACTCATTTTACAGATAAGGAAACTGAGGCAAACAAGGTTAAGTCATTTGCCCAAGGTTACACAGCTAGTGTCTGAGGCCAGATTTGAGTTGTTGCCTTGACCCAGCCTTCTACCCGCTGTGCTACCTTGCATAGATATTCTACATAAGGTACACGGAATAAATGCTTTTTTTGTTCTCTCACCTTTGGGAAGACCCTAGAATTGCTCCAAAATCTAAGCATTATTTTTTTTTCTGGGGTTCCTGGGTAGAACTGCCAAGTGCCAAAGAGCTGGACAAAAAGAGCCTGGTCCTTCTTTTAGGAATTGTCTCTCTCACAACTGCGTGTGTGCATTTGGAGCTGAGAGGATATCCTTAGTGGAGATGGAGATCCAGTTTGAGGGGGAAAGATAAGAACAATCTAGAGGGCCGTAAGTAGATGATCCTTCTGCTTTGCAAAGCCTCTGAAAATTGTGGGTGCTCCAAGATGTGGTATGAAGGCATCCTTGACTCACCATCAACAATCTCAGATTTCGTTTTCCTTCAGGGGTCACCAGATTAATGATACATTTACAAGGCATACATTGTTGGCCATGCAAATGAATACAGATCACTGGCACCACGTTCTTAACCAGATGAGCTAATCTTATAGATGATCTCACATTTTCATGAAGACCCACGTCATTTCTTGCTTTGCAGTTCCTAGCACTTGGGTACTAGATGTGCTTTACTCTCTTTAATTTGCCTGTTCTCAGAACTGACCTCTAGGGAACAATTAATTTCCCCAACTAGGTTATGAGTTACTTGAAGGTGGAGCTTATTCACCTTCTGTATTCCCCACAGCGCCTACACTGTAGAGTGATGTAATTAATGCTTGATGCAGGAAAGATCCTTAAACGTTGGAGAAATCATTAATATTTTTTAAAAGTCTAGATTAATTGCTGACTAGTTGGGTCATAACAGCATGACTTATTTTATGGCTGCCTGATTGAAATTTTTTTTCTAACTATCCATGTTACAGCCATATAAATTATAAAAGTTATCTTTAGATACTGTTTTTTTTTTTTCCTATGTAGCTCAGAGGCTAAAGGCAATTAATTATCCGCTTACTACTGAGATTGAGAAACCAAGGCACGGAAAAAGGATCAGTGAAGCCAACCAGCAGCGCCTCAGCTAAAGCTCCATAAATGATGTGTAACTGAAGTGAATTTACTTTGTTGAGAATAAAAAAATTGGAATGGCAAACAGGTTTTTTTAAAACAACTCTACTCTCAATTCTTTGCTTTTGCATGAAGCAAAAATGAAAATATCCTATTAGTACTGATGTTTTGAGGCAACAAAGAAGCAGTGGAACAGATTAGGAAGGTATATAATCTGCAGAAGCAAATGAAAACAGTAGCCAGGTGCTTGATAAACTGAAGGAAGAACTATCTGACAAGAATGAATAGTTGTGAAAACTGGAAAGTAGTCTGGTAGGAATTCAGTCTAGCCTAATCATTAGGGAAAATACAAATTACAGTAACTGCTACCACTTCACATAGATGAGCTTTGCAAAACTGATGAAAAAGGAAATGACCCATTGTGGAGGCGATGTGGAAAAACTCGACATTGATAAACGGCCAGAGCCACTGTGCATTGGAAGTCATTCTGGACAGCAATGTGAAATGCTGCCCCCTACAATGACTTGTGTGCGTACCCTTTGATCCATCTCGTCCACTATCCCAGAGACCCAAGCAAGAGGAAAAGTAACACAGACCAAAATGTTTACAACAGCTCCTCGTGGTGGTGAAGAACTGCCACCTGGGGAAGGGCTGAACAAATGATGGCACCTAGCGGAATGCTATCGCGCTGAAAGAAATTCAAAGGGAAGAGCTCCGAGAAACCGGAGAATACTTGGGTGAAATGACACAGAATGAAGGGAGGAGAACTAGGGGAACAGGCACCATGAAAGCCTTAACTCTGATGAATGCGATGCCCAGCCATGATCCCAGAGGTCTGAAGATGAAGCATTCGTCCCTTCTCCTGATAGAGACGGACTCTGGGTGATGGATGAGACATTTTTCAAATGTGGCCAATGGGGGAATTTGTTTTGCTTGACTATACATACTTGTTGCAAAGGTTTTGTTTTTCTTTTTTTTTAAATCAGGTATTTTTGTTCATTTAAAAAATTAAATAAAAAAATTATTTACTTTTAAAAAGCATTTTTCCATGGTTCCATGATTCATGTTCTCTCCCTCCCCACTCCCGGAGCTGACAAGCACTTCTACTGCAATTACACATGTACTATCACTCCAAACCCATTTCCATATTATTCATTTTTGTAAGAGAATAAAACTAAATTTTTTGAAAGAAAGGAAGCATGGTGAATAGGGCCCTCTTATCTGACGGTTCCATTTCCTTTGCTGAATTAATAGCCTATTTTTTTAAACCCGTACCTTCCATCTTAGAATCAATAATATGTATGGGTTCCACAGCAGAAGTGATAAGGACTTGGCAAGAGGGGTTAAATGACTTGCTCGGGGTCACACACCTAGGAAGTGTCTGAGGGCAGATTTGAATCCAGCTCCTTCTGGTCCCTAGCCCTGGCTTGCAATCCACTGAGCCACCTCGCTGCCTCCTGAATCAGCAGTCTCTTAACTGTGGAAGCCCCTCAGGGCTTCACTTGTTTCTTACTTATGTTCCGGCACAGCGGATCAATGCATTGGAGTGTCTGATGGCCACGCACAAGGTGGACCCTCGTCCTCCCCCGCGTGGGGACCTTCTCATCTCTCTTCGTTCTCTGGTCCCCTGGATCGCAGGGATTTTTATTCCATCTACTTTTGATTTTGTGGCAGGGAGCTCTTTCCATTGACATCAGCATAGTCATGGTCGCTGCCGTTTTCTTGGCTCTGCTTGCTTCGTTCTCTGGCGGCCTTTGGGATCCTTCACGCGTCTCTGCATTCATCCCTTCATCAATTCTTACAGCATAATAAATACTGTTCCATTACCAGCATGGCGCGGTCCGCATCCCGAGGGTCCATGACTTGTTTCCCCATTGCCCGTTGGTTGGGTTTGTCATTCTTGGCCATCCCCACAACCGCTGCTCTGAGTATTTGGGTCCGAAGATCTCGTCATTTCTCCATCCTCCTCTTTGTAACATCTGACAAAGCAGATCAGCATCCCCGCTCCAAGCTCCCTTTCCTCTCTAGGTTTTTATGCCTGTCTCCTGGCATCTTCTCCTGGATAACAGAGCTGTCGTTTCCTCTGGTGGATCGTCCTCCACATCATGCCTCACAATGGTGACTGCCGTAAGGTTCTGTCTAGACCCTCTGCTTGACCCAGAGCCAGGAAGCCCAGGGTTCAAGTCATACTTCAGATACTTTACTGGTTGTGTGACTCTGGAAAAGTGATACTTTTTTGCTTTAGTTTTCTCAACAGTAAGATGGGGACAATAATAGCACTTACTTTCTAGGGTTGTTGTGAGGATCAAATAATAAATTATAGTGGCTCTAGGCTAGGTTTTTATTATTACTTAATCTGTTGCCAAACATTTTTACCTCTACAACTCTCACATAGATCTCCTCTCTACTCCCAATGATCGATTATTTTTTTAGGATCAAACAGAAATCACCATTTGGAATTTAAAGTTCTTCACACAAGTCAGTTGAGAGCCTGGGCTAGATATTGGAACTCCTGGGTTCAAATCTGACCTCAAACACTTCCTAGCTGTGTGACCCTGGCCAAGTCACTTAACCCCCATTGCCTAGCCCTGACCACTCTTCTGCCTTGGAGCCAATACTCAGGTTTGATTCCAAGATGGAAGGTGAGGGTTTAAAAAAAAAAAAGAAGCTCTTCACAACCTGGTCCCCACCCTACCTTTGTCGTCTTATTACACATTCGTGACTTCTCTCTTCTTGATTCATTTTTTGTGTCATTGTTCTCTCCTGGTTTTCTTTCTGTTTATCTTCTGTCTCCTTTGGCGCCTCTTCATCCCTGTCAGGCCTGTTTCCTGGGGCGTCCCCCCTGGCTGTTCTGGAACCTCTTCTACACAACTTCCCTCGGCGATTTCCGCCCTGGTAAGACGCACTTCCTGGGCCTCCTTCATCTGCACCTGCACCTTTCTTCCTTGATGATACAGCAGACCCTCACCATATCTCTGTGCTCCAGCGCCTCGTGGAGTGCCTGGGACACTGCAGATGCTTCTTCGATGTTTAATTCCAAATTCTCTCCCTCCCTCTCTCTGTCTCCACTATTTGAGAAAGAAAAGAAACCCGAGCTCAAAGCTTGCCTTGTTTGACTGCTGCCCGATCTTAGTTCTTTTGCTTGGGTTTGCCTGTTCCTTCTGTGCCTGTCTGTCTCACTCATCCTACACACATCTCCAACTCAATCCATCCGACACAAACACGTTTATCATCTCCCCCATCCTTCCCTCTTCCAAACGTCCCTATTTCCGCCGTGGGCATCGCTGCCTTGCCTTGATGGACTCCCCGCACCCCATACTTATTACTCGCTAATTTGGCTCCTCTCTACATCTCTTGCACAGGCCAGCCTCGTCATTGCTCCCCCTCCTTCCCGTCTCTCCCTAATGCAATACATTTTCCACACAGCTGCCAAAATGGTTTCCTAAAGCCCTTGACCATGTACGTCATTTCCCTACTCAAAACAAATGGTTTCTTATTCCTTGAAGAGTCAAACAGAAATTTTGTGATCCAAAGTCCTTCACAATCTAGCCCCAACCTACCCTTTCCCAGCCTTGCTGAGCATTACTCCTCATTCACACAGTCTCTGGTCCACTCAAACCAGTCATCGTCCTACAAGACATTCCATCTCCTGTTTCTATCTTTAAAAATTTTATTTTCCATGTTGGAATCAATATTAAATAGTGGTTCCCAGGAAGAAGAGTGGTACGGGCTAGGCAATGGGGGTTAAATAACTTGCCCAGGGTCACACAGCTAGGAAATCCCATTTCTGTCTTTACAGTGGCTGAATTCTGTGCCCAAATTCCTCTTTTTCTTCAAAACTTAGTTCAAGAAAAACAACCCAAACAACCCACCACACAGCCTTTTCATGATGTTCCCATCTGCTGGTGTCTTCCCCACACATAATTGTATCTTCTACAGAAGTCTATATGTTCTCATGTCATTTTGTGGCCTCCCTGCCACTAAACTACAAGCTCCTAGAGGACAGGATTGTTTTATTTTAGTTTTTATGATTTCAGTGCCTAGGACAGTGGCTCCCACACAGCAAGCATTTAATGAGCATTTTATAAAAATATTCTTATAAAATTAATGTGTTTTATAAAAATTGATGCTGATGACAAGTTACTATACAACAGCATGTTAAAAAACATTTTTATTTTACACTATGTACAATAAGGAACATATTCAAAAGCATTACCAATCACATTAATGATGAAGACCATAAATCACAATTTAGTTTGATCTTAGTGTATATACTCACATTAAAATATAAAGAACATATACAAAAAAGAGTCAAAGTGTGCATTTTACTAAAACTTGGTATATACATATTCCATTGGAACATAGCAATCAAAGAGAACTTTGACCAAAACTAAATTCCTGTGATGTGTAGTAACCATTATTTGTCTGTATGAGGTAGTAACTAAATTATTTTGGCCATGAATTAACACTAAATCAAAACAAATATGAAAATGATCAAAAGGCCAAAAGAAGTAAAAACACAACAGGAAATCTGAACCACTTCACTCTATGGAATGTTATAGTTCTTCAGTGTGATTATACGAAATGTTTAGTGTGGACACTTCTCAATAATGCTAATTGTATCACTGTGTACTAGAATTCAAACAATGATTGCAGTGTTATATCATGGTACCGCTATTGTGTAATTCAAACCCATTCTGGAAAGTACTGTTTTTTAAGCCGAGAAGCAATCTGAAAAGAATTTTGCTCAGATATAAAAAAAGACAAGTTACTACAACAAGTGGCTAATTGGTCTGTTTCACAAAGAAAACAACCAAACAGATTTTTTTTAAAAGGTATTCTGAAGCCCAATGCATATCGACAATGTCACAGCTTACTTTTGTGACTCAATACATCACATATCAATACTTTGTGCAAATATAAACACCAGTGTACTTGCATTAAAATAAAAAACAAGATTATAAAATGATCCAACCTCGGTTACCATTTTAAAAGTTACAAGATATATAGTTGTATTACTAAATTACATAATAAAAATACAATAGTGTTGTTAGATGTGTTCATTGCCAGGATCCTAGTTTATAATATAACCACACCCAAAGAGGAGTTCTTAAAATAGTTCCCCAATTGCATGTTTGCCTCAACCTTTACATCTGTACAGATAGGACACTTGTACATCATAAAAGGACCATTATCTACATCAATTCTTAGTGTCTGTCATCAGGACTATCAAGTTTCACTGAAAAATACTGCCTCTATGTACAAAGATTACATACTAGGGAATGAAGCACTGGTGGGGTACATATGCTAAGTCCATCCATACCACATAGAACCGAGTTTCTCCTCTTTGTCTCACGCCACAATAAATTACAGAGTAACCGAAGCGAGGTTGCTGTCGCTTCTGTCCAGCTTCAAGCATCCACTCAGCGCCGCAGCAGTAGTGTTCTCTGTCTCTCTGTCAGGCACAACATTTCTCAGTAACTGTTTTCGTGACCCGCCAGGATGTACAAATTGCTATTGGCTGTAGGATTATCAGTTGGCCTACTTTCCAAAACCACAACCCTATAAAGTAATGAAACAAAACAGAAAGGTATTTGTGAAAGGCGACGTTAGCGGGGAGGCTCTTCGTTTTCCTGCCTAAGGATCGCAGGCTGGCTCTGCAGCCACATCTTAAAAAGCCAGCGCCTTTCTTGGAAGTCGTTTGGCAGCTGCCATCTCAGCACCTCGCCTTAGCGAAGGACAGATCCCTGCAGGTGCTGTGTTCACCTTTATGTTGTACGATCTGCCCACTGAAAGGGCTGCTGCCCTCATGGTATTCAGAAGACCGTGGCATTTCTGTCTTGCTCCCCCAGAGCTGACTCATTAACTTTTATTGTGAGAAATACACAGCTTAGCAAGGTCCTGATTAGCAAAGCATTTCAAGATTTTATTTCTGAGGGAAAGAAAACATACCACACATTGATTTTTCATACCTGTCAGATCCAAGAAGCCTGAAAATCCTTGTACTATCTGAAATTTCTTGTGTTATCTGTACAATTGAGACAAGAGAATTTTTTTTAAATTAAAGTTGCAAAATTCAAAGTAGTCATTTCACTTATAACTCATAAGGAAAAAGAACAAAATTATTCTTAAGGATTGAGTGTGGCCCTGGCTGACTGTTGGCCCAGGCAAGTATCAGGCTGGGAAATAAATATTAGTTATTATCACTACTTCTAAGGTTAACAAAGAACTTGTGTTACCAAAACTGTGAATTAAGTATATTTTCCCATTTTACAGATGAATAAACTGAAATTGTTGAATGATTACTGAATTAAATCTGTTCAATTTTAGAGTCAGAATTCGACCTCTGGCCTTTTGACTCAAAGACCAGGGATTTGTGACTTCCTGGATGTGGTGTGGCCACAAGCCATCTGGGCTGATCTGCACCCCAGTCCCATGGATAAGCCTGCCCAAGGGGGCTTACTCAGCATGCTGGGGTTTTGTTTGCTTTTCTGTTGACATAATAAGAATGCCAAGATAGTGGATAAGCCCTCCAGTTCACACCCTTTGCTCTCATCACATGTACTGAACTTTTTCAATCACATATTTCTTTGATACTATTTTCTCTGATTCTTTTTCATATTTTCTTATTATCTGTTTCAACTTGTTCATACCTGGTCTATACTTTACACTGTAATTTTTAGTGTTTCTTACTTTCTCATTCTTTAGGAAACATAACATTCCATGACTTATAGTCATAAAACATGAGTAGAAACCTGGTATGAAACGGATGAGTCTTTATTTCAAAGAAAAATCTTGGGTCATTAAAAGAGCTTTGTAATTGCCCAAAAGGAACATAGCCTAATAATTGCATAGTAGTAGATCTTAAGAGCATCTCTTTTAAAATGCCCAATGTTGAGTACTTTTTATTTGTAAGTAAGAAAGGAAGATAGATTTATTTAAAAGAAAAAGCTGTTGGGACAACCCAACTCAACTTAAGTAATTTGAAATTAAATCTATGCTATATCTAAGAATGGATTAAAGAAAAGAATGTTTCTTAGGAAAATTTGTAGTTTTTCAAAAATGAAAGTCTTTAAGATTAGTGCTCTATTAATTAGCCAGGATGGATGGCCTATTATGGTCAATAATCTAAAAAATAGATACCAAAGAATGAACACCTCCCCCCCTCAAAAAAACTCAATGTAATTAACTTGGGCATTAAAATAGGCTGTATCCTAAATCTGCTGGGCTGATAAAAATGTGTGACTAAAGTTTAAGTCCATCTTACTTGGAAACATATGTTGATGCCATTCCTCAGAAGCTTATAGTATAGCTAACTCAGCTATTTCTTTCCTGTAGAATGCTAGGTTCTCTACTCACTCCAAATAACCAGTTCCACTGTTGGAGCTTGGGAAATAATTGAAACTAGCAGGGGGAAAGAGAAAGGAAGATTTTGGGAGCTAGTGAGCAAACAGAAATAAAAGCAGATTTGTGGAAAAGATAAATGGAATGATCATAGTTAGGGTAGAGCTTAAGAAATAACTATAAATTATGGTGGAAGAAGAGACAAAAATATCTTACGAGAGGTACCCTCTATCTTTTAGAAAGGCCAAGAGTCTTAAATGTAAGATAAAAATGACAACAGGATACATGGAATCAACAAACTACTTTTGTTCTAACCACTGAAAAATGGGAAAGGTGGAAGTATATTTTCGGATTTCCTTTCCAGTGGGACTAAAAATAATTCTTCAATAAATAAAGATGTTATTGGTGAAGCATGTATTGAATTGGTTTTTGGTAGCAAAGATTTGATTTATTAAGGCAGCTGCTTCATTCTCTCTGTTCCATGTGGAGATCAAACTCAAGATTCAAATCTTTTTAACAGGAGAAAAACAGACAGACCCACCCTCCCCACCCCCCACACACACCCTGTCCCTAATCACAAAGTAAGCCACTGAGATTGTACTAAAAGATTTTAGCCAAGAAAAAGGAGACACTAAGTACTTTGTTTATCTGTTTGCTTAAATTAAAAAAAAAATCAAAATTATAAACATTTAAGATTTCCCACAATATCTGACTCTAATTTACATTTCCATCTTAATTTTATTCATATGTGTACATATATATGTAAATATGTACACACATATAATTTATATAAATGTATGTATATGGGTATACCCAAAACCTAGGTGATACAAAAGTCCTTTTGGCCCACTAATTATGACTCTGTCTTGGTGCTGAAACCTCCTGAAATGTCTTCTTTCCTCCCCTTTGCCTCTGAGAATACCCAGCTTCCTCCATTTGGCACACAATTTGGGTACCATTATGTACAAATAATTCTAGTTGTGTCTAGCAGAAGTCTCTCGTTAGGAATTACTTTATACATACTTATATGTGTGCACGTTTGCATCTACTCTCTGTAGTGCAATGTAAATTTCTTGAAGATGAGGGCCTTCATCTTCCTCTATTACTAGTTCCCGACACAGGGTCATCACCCAAAGTTCTTAATAAATATTTAATGTAAGCTCTTTTCTACCAGTGCATATAAAATCACATGTTCCTCTCTAAATACAAGAACTATTCATCAAATCAGCACATCAACTGTTAACTTTGATGAATTAGGCTTTCCTTCCCTAAAACAGAGGATTATTTAAAATCTGTTAACCTTTTATGACAACAATATTATGTTAAATCTTTCCTTACCTCATTTGATCTAAAACTTCTTCCTTGCATTCCGTGTTTCCAGAAAGCTAGCACACTGTCTTGTAGGCAAACTAGCAAGCAAGAATAGCTCAATTACTGTCAATAGTGCAAAGGTTATCAATTGATAAGCATATTTTTATATCCTTTTCTGTCTTTATTTATAGTATTTTAATCTGCAACTGGCATAACTCCTTTGGCCACATAATATTAAGTGAAAACTCAATGCATACACAGCACTAAGCTATATTCAGAATAGGTTTTCCATTAACTTTAAGTCAACATCTTGAGAAAACAAGAATGTCAAAGCATTATACTAAATACCTAGACATCTTTAATAATTCAAGAATACCTTTATGCTTAGGGGTGTGTATGCTTATCCTTTGAGTTGTGTAGAGTTTTGGAAGATGATAAGATTTACAAAATAACCAATCAGAACCAGTATATAGATTTTGTATTCTCCAAAGTATTAGGCACATAGTTTTTAAAAAATCCACCCCAAATAAAAAACCTAAACCATTAATTTTGGGAACAAGAATTAAAGATAGTTTGCTTAATTGTTTTGTATCCACCTGAAATAAATTGAACCATTATGCTGCAATCATAAGTATTGATAATTTGTTGACTGTTGACACAGCCATTTAATTCAGAGGCTTCAGCACTGAGACATTCACAAACAATTCTATTTGTACAGAGGTACGGTCATGGGGAAGTCGATGATGTTTTACTGCCTAAGCAGACTCAGAAGTCCGAGTCCAGAGGTTTCAAACATGTGGGCAGCATGTGGTCCACAACAGAGTGCAGCCTAGATTAAACTAGATTAAAATGGGACTGGGAAATATTTAATAAAACAAAGATACAATAAAACACAGCATTTTGAAAATGTAATCACTATTGTGAAGATGGGATTAGCCACCCCCCCTCGCCCATTTTTAGATTTAATCACCAGAAGTGTATACAACCCATTTTTCCGATTGAGTGGGGGGAGATCTATAACCCACGTTATGTGCTGTGACAAATCAGAAATGACTGATTTGCCCCCTGGGCAGTCCTAAGAAAATTCTAAGACTGTGATTGGTCCACAAAAAGTGGAGGAAGGCACAGGAAGTAATGCAAAGAAGCAACTTTAAAAGCAGTTGTAACTTCCTGCAAGGAGGGTTCTTTGGAGTTTGAAATTCAAGTTCCAGTTGGAGTTCAAGTTGGAGGCTGGTGAAGGATCTGCTTCTTGGACCTGAGATTCTGACTTTGGTGAGGCAGCTCTTGGACCTTCCCTTAGGATTACCAGGTGGGTGAGTGAAAAGACTGACTCATTTTCCTGGCTTTCTGGATGGACTAGCCTCCAGAGAGGCCCCTATCTTGGAAGAGACATTGTGACTGAAGCTCTTGCTTTATTCATCACCGGACCTTCTGGCTGAGGACTAATTAGCCCTGCCTGGGTTAAGCCAGGGGCCAGAGCAAAATACTTAGTGTGTTAGGTTAGATATCTTACCCTATCCTCTCTCTGATTTTCTTACTTTCACTCTCTCTCTCCTTTTGTAAATAAACTACAATAAAAAGTCATTCTGACTTGAATAATTAATTTCGGCTCCCACATTTCTCATAAATTTAGTCTGACCTTTAATTTTTAAACCTTACACTATGTGTCCCAGAGGGATACCCATGTACAGACTAGTGGTCTAATTTCTATTTAAGTCTGTTGCCACCAATCTAATCTGAGCTGCCCCTCTCTCTCCTTTTTAATAAACAGAATAAGAAAATGAGGTCTAGAGAAGAAGTTTAGTCCACAGTCATACACAGTGAGAATTGGGATTAAGAGTGCACCAAAGTAATCTGATCAGAAGGTTGGTTTTCTTTAACACAATTATTTGCAATTTCCCCCCTCTAAAGACAGGAGATGAATTCCCCTTTGGGACATGCTGGATCACTCTAATAATACAGGTTAGAGTTTTGTTGTTATTCATTTCCTGTTGTGTTCAGTTCAGGTATCATCTCCTACCTACAGGCTTCCCAAATCTTCCATTTTCTGGGTTCATTTTTACATGTCACATTCCTCCAATACATGGTAAACTCTTTGAGGGCAAGAACTACTTTTGCTTTTTTTTTTTTAAAACCCTAACCTTCTGTCTTAGAATTAATACTGTGTATTGATTCTAAGGAAGAAGAGCAGTATGGGCTAGACAATGGGTATTAAGTGATTTGTCCAAGGTCACCCTGCTAGGAAGACCAGATTTGAACCCAGAACCTCCTGGCTCTCAATCCACTGAGCTACCTAGCTGCCCCCTACTTTTGCTTTTTAAATTTGTATTCCCAGTACCTAACATGTTATCTTGCACATAGTAGGGATCTAATAAATGCTTTAAAAATGACTATTATAATTATATGTAATATATAAACATAATATATGTATATATGTTTATAATTAAATGAACGTGAGAATAGGGAATTGTAACCAAATTTTCAACAATATGGTTTAGATCATTGACACTCAATCTTTTTAAATACAGTGACCCCTTTTTTAGGTCAAAAACTTTTGTAGATCACCATGCTAGTAAGGGGAAGCTATGTGACAGCACAAGGGGTAGACTGTTGGGCTTAGCATCAAGAAGATTTGAGATCAAATTTGGCCTCTTGACACCTACTAGTTGTGTGACCTGAGTAAGTCACTACCTTCTTTGTCTCAGTTTCCTCATTTGTAAAATGAGCTGGTGAAGGAAATGACAAACCACTCGAGAATATTGGCCAAAAAATCCTAAAAGGGGTCACAAAGAGTAGGACAAGACTAATGTGACTGAACATGTGAGTAACTGTATTATCATCCATCAATTGAGGAAACCCATGATGGCAAAGCTTGATGTCCATTTGTGGCTCCTAGGAGTCATAAGCTATAGACTTAAAGAGTCTATGCCATAGGGTATATATAGACCAGTTGTGCCAAAATCAAATTGAAACTGATCCCCATGGGCACATATTAATTAAGAAAACCATAAATCATTGGAAAATGAGGGGCTGCCCTTCAATTGGGGAATGGCTGAACAAATTGCGGTATATGTTGGTGATGGAATACTATTGTGCTCAAAGGAATAATAAAGTGGAGGAATTCTATGGAGACTGGAACAACCTCCAGGAAGTGATGCAGAGCGAGAGGAGCAGAACCAGGAAAACATTGTACACAGAGACTGATACATTGTGGTACAATCGAAGGTGATGGACTTCTCCATTAGTGGCAATGCAGTGATCCTGAACAATCTGCAGGGATTTAAAAAACACTATCCACAAGCAGAGGACAGACTGTGGGAGTAAAAACACCAATGAAAAGCAACTGCTTGACTACAGGGGTTGAGGGGATATGACTGAGGAGAGACTCTAAATGAACACTCTAGTGCAAATACCAACAACATGGAAATGGGTTCGAATCAAGAACACATGTGATACCCAGTGGAATTGCGCGTCGGCTATGGGATAGGTAGGGGTGGGGGGGGGAGGAAAAGAAAATGATCTTTGTCTCCAATGAATAATGTTTGGAAATGACCAAATAAAATAATGTTAAAAAAAAAAAAAGAAAACCATAAATCAGCATTATCTACATTGCATTATATTTTTATTTATTTTTGTTAAAAATTTCCCAGTTACATTGTCATCTGGTTTGGACTGAGCCTGGCTAACAGTTTGACACCTCTGGTTAAATCACAAGGGCTATAATTTAGAGGAGAGGGAATCTACTATTTTAACATGTTATTATTATAAAAAGTGATATTTAAATATTTCTTCTTTTAAGGTAAATTCTGTATGAAGAAATGATTAGATATTTAAGCTACAGTTAATTTATTGATAAAATACTGTACAAAAGCAGGACATCATGTCTGAAGTTTAGTGAAACGTAAATCACAAAAACCCATCCCCACCCCCATCCCAGTCTTCCATTTAGGATCATCGAACTATGTAGTTCAGCTCTTTCCATTTTACATATAAGGCAACTGAGGCTCAGGTAGTGTCAAGAGATGGGAAGAGAATCTAGGTTCTCTCACTCCCCCACCAGTGTGAGTATTAGGGGAAAAAAAATTCAGGATATATTTTAGCATTTGAAAAAATCAAACTCTATTGAATCTATTAACTTGGTTAGTTATAATTCTGCAAAAAGTGATCTAAAAGAATTAATAAGCTTTCAAGCGTTCTGTATGGACCTTTCTTCTCTATCTTGGTATAAATATGTAGCCCTTAGCTATGTCCAATAATGTACCATGAACTATAATAATGAAAGAAAGAATAGTTTTTCAGGTATAGAAGGAAGAAGGAGAAAAGAGTTGTGATGTTATCAGTATGTATGGAGAACTCCAGAGATAGAAATGAGAGAGCTCTTTTATCCACTGATATAATCTTAAAACGTTACTTGCCCAAGGTCAAACAGGCAGTATGTGCAAGAGGAAGGACTTAAAACTTACATCTTACTGACTTTAAGGTGAGTCTCCATCCATTATGCTTTGTCTGCTTTGTCAGTGTTTCATATATTTGAACTATTTCATAGTAGAAAGCATGAAAAATGAAACTTTTGCTTACCTATTGATTCAATCTGGAAATCAAAGGTGAGTTCTGATGACAACTTTCTGCTAGATTTTAATCTGCCTTGTAGATTTACTATTTTAATACAACCTAGAGAAAAAGAAGCTTACTTATGAATTGTGAAAAATAAACAGTGTTATTAAAATACAAATTTCAGAATTAATCACTTACAATCCAAGCATACAAGTATGGTATCCCTCTCAAGTTGGGTTACATGTATAACACTTGTCTGTGGCGTGTCTACAATAAAAACAAAAAATTAGATGAACTTTCCCCCTATTATTTATTAGTTTTCTAATAGAATTTAATCCTAGATATCTCAAGCCCACTCTCCCCTCTCAGCACCACAAAAGGGATCACATAACAAAAAGACATGTAGATGTATATTAGGGCTTGCTTGCTTCTATTTACCAGTTCTTTTTCTGGAGGTGGACATTCACAAGTCATTCTTCAAATATTAATTCTGTATAAATTAACTTTAAAAGCAAATGATTATTTACTCCCTTTTGAATACTAAATATTTTAGAGATTATCCTCATTCATAATATATTTAATTGTGTACTTGAAATATGCACAGCTGATGAATCCATTATGAAACTCAAGTCAAGAGAATTCCATTTCTAAATAATGGCTATAACTTAGTGCTTTGATTTGTAAAGTGGCAAACAAGCTGATATGAGGATCAAATGAGTTAATTTGGTTTTTGTTCTTACCAGTCTAGTTGACTCACAATACTTTCTCCTAGTCACTAATGACCTTTTAAAGGCCATATTCAGTGGCCTATCTTCAATCCTCATTCTTTTCTGTACTCTCTAGTATCTGTGACAAAACTGATTATCTCCAACCATCTTGATGCTCCATATTCCCCTTGTCTTCTATGACACTATCACAGATCTATTGAGTTCCCTGCTGTCTTTCTGAGAACCGCCCTCTTCCCATTCCTTAACAGATGTTACAAAAGACAAATGTTTTTGCTCTCCATTGCTCTCTTGTTGGCAATTTCATCTATTCCCATGGTCTCAATGATCATTTTTCTATGCAGAAGCCTATACAGCATTACTCCTACTTCTCTTCCTAGAACACAAGTTCTGCATTTCCAAATAACTGTTATTTTCACTTTGATGTTCCATTGAGTCCAAAACTAAACTCATTCATTCTCATACAACTTGCATTTCCTTTTACCTTCCATTTCTATTGATTACATCACTACCTTCCCAGGTATCCGGATTTGGATTCTTCCTTTTCCCTCACCATCTATATCCAATCACTTTACAGGTCCTCTCAATCTGTCTCCATAGTATGTTTCACAATGATCTCTTTTCTATTCCCACTACTCTAATCATGTTCTCATTCCCTCTGATTCAGACTATGATAGTCTAATCAATTTTATAGTTTCCAGTCTCATTAATGGTTAATCAATTCTTTACACTGATGCCTGAGTTATCTTCTAAAAAATAAATACATGTTGATATTTTTTGTTTTTAAAAAATGTGTTCTACCTCTACTCTTTCTATCCTTCCAGAGAACCACCCTTTATCACAAGGATTTTTTTTTAAGGAAAAGAGAGGAAAAAAAATGTCAGCAAAACTGATTAGTACAATGAAAATATCTAACATTTTATGCAACACTCCACATTCACCAATCCTTTCACTTCTGCAAAGTGAGGAAGTACGTTCTCATAACTCTTTTTTGTAGCCAAGCATGTTCTTCATAATTATGAAATATTTGTTTCTTATTTGAATTTGCAACATTAATTGGGTAAAGTTTTCTTGGCTCAGCTTGTTTTGTTTTGTATCAATTCATGGAAATCCTCCCAAATTTCTCTATTCATAGTCATTCTTATCACATGACAATATTACATCACATCCATGCTTTATAATTTGTCTAACTATTTATCAATTTATGATTTACTTTGTTTCCAGTTATTTGCCATAAGAAAAAGTGCTGCCACAAATATTTTGGAAGTGAAATTTCTTCAGCTGAAGAGACTGCCATAATGAGATAAATTTCACAAGAGATAAGGATAAGAAGACCAAATGATTAGGAAAGGTAATCATATTTGTTAAAAAAAAAAAACATGATTGGCAAGTACAAAATGACTGATCTAAGATGATGGTCAGTTCATACAAAAGTCATAGCTGCATGAAAAAGACTGAGAAAGGAAACTGGGAAAGCTAGTGACGGATTTCATAGGCTCAATTAGTTTTCTTTCATCTTGAAGAGATGGCATAGCAGAGTGAATGGACTCTGTCAGGAAGACTGGATTCAAATTCAGTCTGTGACATTACCAAAGTGGCCCTGGCTACATTACACCTCTTTGTGCCTTGAGCAATGACTTGGGACAGATTTCTCAGGCCATTTATGATTAGTGAGGAAGGGGGTTCTCAGAGCTTTTTGTATAAATAGCATCCAGGGGGCAGCTGGGTGGCTCAGTGGATTGAGAGCCAGGCCTAGAGAGAGGAGGTCCTAGGTTCCAATCTGACTTCAGATACTTCCCAGCTGTGTGACCCTGGGCAAGTCACTTAGCCCCCATTGCCTAGCCCTTACCACTCTTCTGCCTTGGAGCAGTACACAGTATTGATTGCAAGAGGGAAGGTAAGGGCTTAAAAACAAACAAACAACAAATAAACAAACAAACAAACAAACAAATAAATAAATAGCAGCCAATTTCTGGTATTTCATAGGATGAGTTATATGTGTCTTGAGATCTGGGTAAGTTATATGAATATATTTATTCTTTTAAATCTAATGACATACACTGTCTTTTACTTAATGTCATTCAAAGAAATGAATAGCAATGTGCTATAGAAGCAGTTAGTAGTGCAGTGGATAGAGTGCTAGGCTTGGAATTGGGAAGATCTGAGTTTGAATTTGGTCTTGAATATTTACAAGTGATCAGAGTGACCCTGGACAAGTCACCATATGTTTCTCTGCCTCAGTTTTCTCATCTATTTTTATCATCTGAGGTAGGATCTTCCTGATCAGGTCTTCCTGAGCCCAAGTCCAGCTCTCAGTCTGCTAGCTGTTAAATAGTCTGCACTGCTGCAGTGAAGGCATAGTTGAGATGAAGAACTTTGAATCTAGCTTGTACAGTGAGTGGTGGTGGTGGGGCTTCTTCCTCTGGCACTACTCATCAGCAGTCCAGGCTGGGGTTTGGTCAAACATGAGGGAAGTCAGGATGAAAGGACAAGGAATGGAGAAGAGGGAAATGCTGAACTAGTTAACTACAGGGCCAAGCCTGGGAAAGAGAAAATGAAACACTGAGGAGTTTAGAGAACTACATTAAGGTCAAGAAAGGGTTTATGAGAAGGAAGGCAGAGAGAGAGCAAGAATGAGAAGAAGCTTTGATTAGATAAAGGATCCTTGGTATTCTGTCTCCTTTGGGCATTTCTGTGCTTTGGTACACCTTTAATATATTTTCTCTTTCTCCCGTGCCTTCCTTTCCTCTACTTCTTATTTTTAAAAAACTATTCTAAAATCCTTAGCTTTTTTCAAGGCTCAATTCAGACCCAGAACATCAAGGAAAGCTTTTGTAAACTCTTGCATTGGTAGTACTCTATTCCTTCTGCAAAAACATTGTGTTATTTGTATATATTTTAGTAAAATGTAGGCTCCTTTAGGGTAAAGAATCTTTTGATTTTTGTACCTCCAATATTTATCAGAGTTCCTGGCACACTGTAAGGATTTAATTAATGTTTATTGAGAAGGGTTGGAAAATGCTTCTGCCTGTATTGAAAAAAAAAAGTGATTTTCTAGAAAAGCAGAAATGGCATTTTTAGTGAATAGAAATATCACTGCCTTGCCCGAAAGCTTTTAGTAGCTCCTCCTTGTCTACCACATTAATGTCTTCAGTTTAGAATTCAAAGTCCTGTACAATAGAGGTACATACTACATCTCTTTCTAGTCCTATATCTCTTTTGAACCACTTGGGAACAGTCTGCTGGGGTTCCATGCTTACAGGGGAATGAACAGGGTCCTCTGCTTCAACATGTGTGGATTCATTTTCCTTTGCCTTCTGATATTTATTCTAAGTGGTCTACACTGTTTTAGATGATATGGAAGACCAAGTTGGTTTTTACATGTGTGCCTCCAGTTAGTTATTTAACTGAACATTTTTCTCCTGAGATCTTTGGTAGTTTCAGACTTTTCCCCTTATATTGTTCGTTTTCTGACACCTCCTTTGATGATGGCTTCAAACTCCCATGACGCTGGAAGGGTTCAGCCATATCTCTCGTTATTCTTTTTTTGCAGACGATGGCTGCAAAGAAACTGAATTAACACATATTGCCTTTCTATTTCAGTATTTTTAAGTATGATTTCTCTTCTTTTTCTTGCTTTTTTCCTACTTCAAAGTCTATCTCAGTCATGTGTTTTTCATGAGCTTTTCCTGATTCTTTTAATTGGATGTGATTTCTTTCCAAACTCAAATCAAATTTTTTTCTTATGGTCCTTATTACATTATGCTTCCTTGAGTATGTGTCTTATGTCCTACTTGAATGAAAGCTCTCTGAAGGAGGGAAAGTATCTTTGATCCTCCTCAGCATAATGTTTCCAATGTCTTCTTGCACAAAGCAGGCAGTATATAATAAAGATTCATAACTACAGGATGGAGATAATGTGGGATGATGTTAGGAAGAGGTTTGATTCAGAGGGCCAGGTCTGATTTCCATTTGTGTCTCTCAGTACCTCTACAACCTGAGACAAGGCCATTATCCTCTTAAGGCCTCAGTTTTTCATCTGTAAAACAAGAGGCCTGGTCTAGATGATTGCTAAGATTTTATGATTTAGACATTTGTTGAACTATAGGAAACAAAGTAGTTACTTGCAGAAATTTTTAAAAGTTATTCATTTGCAATGAAACATAATGCTTTAAGATACTCTAGGGAAATGTTTTTTAAAATGTAAAGGTAAATATATAAATGATTGATTTGTCATCAAATTTTTGTCACTCATAATGTACAAAGTACCTATTGGTAAATTTAGCAACCATATGAAGGTTTCATTACTTTAGGAAGTTAAAGCAAAATTGCTTAATTAAAACTTCATTCATTCCAAATTGGCAAACATTAGGCATAAGCTGAGCTAAAGTTTATCATCTTTAATATCCTTAAAGAAAGAGTTCTAAGAACTTATCAAAGATTGTTTATCAAAGAATGATCAAAGACAAAAATCAAAGATAGTTTAGGGTAATGTTAAAATAAGATAAAAGAATATCCTTTAAAAATATAGTTTCAAGTACCTCCAAAGTACTCATTTACTCATAATTTATACATTTGTCACAAATAAAAATTCTATTCCAGAAAGCAATTTCCCTAAGGAATTCTCTAATGTAATAAATTGGTAGTCAAGTTTAGAATATAATATGCAACTTAAAATAAAATTATCTTCTAAAAATTGGTTTCAATTATTGAGGCTAGCCTGTTAATTATAATTAGTCTGAGATTTAGATATATAAAAAATTTAAGCATCTTTTTGTCTAATCCACTTAGAGGTCTTAGAAGATAAAATGGCAACCCTTCCCTGTCAAACAACTAACATTCTTCAGATGGAGGGATGATAAGGGATGACCAAAGCAACTGGAGTTCTCTAGGTAAAGGCAAATATAAATGTTTCATTATGTTAAGTATCTAAAGGTTTGAATAATTGTTAATAAAATCTGGTATTATGAATGCTTTCAGATACCAATCCTCTTTCATAGAATTATGTTAACATTAGCAAATGCCATTTAACAAAAATTTAAGGGTATGAACATCTTAAAAATTAAAAACAGAAAATATTCCCTAGAAAAGAATGAACATGGCCATAAAATATTATGTATTTACTTGGGAGATGGTATTAACAGGTATTACCTTTAACTGCTGGATTCTTTGAAAATAGTGATTTTATTGCTGATTATATTAGAATAGTATAGGTATTCCCCTTACATTATAAAACAGGATTTTATAAAAATTGTATAGGAATGGAGAAAGATTTCATTAAGATGAATCATTTTTAATTCATTAGAAGTTGCTATTTAAAGGTATTATACTTTAAATATCTTTAGCAATTAAAAAATAAAATCTTTTTTCAGCAGTGGATAGCACTTTACAATTTAGCTTTAAAGTAAACTGATGTTTCCTTAGACCAGATTTGTCTAAAAAAAAAAGTGTGATATATATTACAAATCTATCAGAAATAAGTCAATTAAAAAAATGTACAAACCTGATTCTGTAAACCATGAAGAGGTAGAATTTGGGTTGACAGTCTCAAACCGAACCACCTGGTTGAAATCTCTCCCTTTACTAACACCAACACAAACCAAAGGGTATTCCTGTTCAGGTACTACCAGCATTTCAAACATTCTAAGTGGACATGGTATAGGAAAATCTATGTGCTGGAGAAACAAACAAAACTACTGTTAAGACAAAAAATAAAATAAAGCCTGTATCATAACTTATTACACCAGAAAGCAAATATTTTTCTCACTAGTCACAAATTAGAAACTTTGTTACTGAAATAAAATTAAGGTAAAATGGTATTTCCAGAGCTATCTGTTCAAATGTTTTTTAAAGAGAGAAGGTTATTCACTAGAAGCTTAAACCATCAGCTGCCATTGTCCATTCCTAGCCCATCACCTTCCCTGCTATCCTCAAACATAACTGACACAAGCATGATGCCAGTCAAGCAAATGAAGAAAGACAGTATGAGTTCTGGCTTTGGCTTACTAGATGTATGACCTCAAGCAGGTTACTTATTCTTCCCAATTCTCAGTTTCTTTGTAAAATGGAGGCAATAATGTTTGCTCAGCCTATATAAAACGGTTGTTGTGAGAATATTATCTTTAGCTGAGAAGGGACAAACAGAAGCTTTACATTGAGATATTTTGCTGATTATGAATGTAAAAAGCTCTATTTTCATAATGTGTGAAGTTTTACTGTTTTTTTTTTCTTTTTAACTTAAGATTTCATTATAAAGAAATTCCACTCCCAGAGAAAATATTAACTGTGGCATCACTGTAAGAGATTTAAAATTCCTGAAACTGCTTTCCCACCAACTCGACAGTTCATCTCAAAGGTTAATAAACTATTTCATGAAAATTACAAATAAAAATCTCAAGTATTTACAAAATTTAAAATAAGGAAATGGTAATATTTTAAACAGAGGCAGCTGGATGGCTCAATAGATAGAGAGTGCTAGACCTGAGTTCACATCTGGCCCTCAGCCACTTACAGCTCTGTGACCCTGGACAAGTCACTTAACCTCTGTTTACCATGACTGACTAGAGAAGAAAATGGCAAACCACTCTAGTATCTTCCAAGAAAATTCCTTGGACAGTATTGGTGTGCTATGGTTGGCCATGACTGAATAATAACAATATTTTCATAAGACCATCTGAAATCATACTATGAAGAATCCATTCCAAATCTATCCTGAAGTAATTTCTACCATGGTATTGGGCAACAAGGAAATAATTATTAAACTATTATGACATTAAGTTTTGGAATTTTAATAACTATTTCACGTGGCATCACATGAACAATTTATATCTTTGAACATTCTAAATAATGGTTGTTCAAATTTTCAATAAGCATGTTATGGTAGCATAGAATGTTTTAAAAGAATATTTATTACCTAAGAGAAATTTTGAGCCTAATTTTTTTTTTAAACCCTTACCTTCCGTCGTTGAGTCAATACTGTGTATTGGCTCCAAGGCAGAAGAGTGGTAAGGGATAGGTAATGGGGGTTAAGTGACTTGCCCAGGGTCACACGGCTGGGAAGTGTCTGAGGCCAGATTTGAACCCAGGACCTCCCATCTCTAGGCCTGACTCTCAATCCACTGAGCCACCCAGCTGCCCCCTGAGCCTAATTTTTAAAGACCATTTGTGGGTGGCAAATAAACATTTTTAGGCAAGATAATCTGAATATTTTGCTCTGAGCCATTTTCTATTATCTAAAGCAAAAGACAAATCTTCAAGGTATTCTTTTTTGTGATGACTGTAGTCACATATCAGCTCAGTTCTTTTTGTTTCCACAGTTCATCAATGACTATGAATACAACTCATTTTTGCTTTTTTCCAATCTAGTTTTTAAACTTTCACACCAAATTTCTTCAATCCCCTTAAGACTAAGTTTTTACCAATCTATTATACCATTTAAAATTAAGAAATAACATAGAACAACTGATAAGACGCATTTAATGTGCTTTATGATATAAAATTTAGTAAATATTGGACCACTGATCTTTTGTGCTAAAAATTATATAGGTTAGTATTTTATGCTTACCTTGATTAACATAAACTTCTGCATTGGTTCAACCCATTCTAACAGAACAATACTAGACTGAAGTGCCCCACAAAGATATTTATGGCCTGTGTAAGGATTTCTCACTGTTGAGACAAAAATTATACATAATCTCTCTTATTATGCTTTTATATTCATGGAGCTAAATAATTTCAAAGTTCTTATAATCATTTTATTATAATCCAAGGCTTAAAAGTAAAATAAAAAATTAGTTGCTGAACAAAATTCTTATTAGAAATTTGACAAGAAAAGAAAAGTACTTCAAGTTTCCACAAGCAAATAAAAAGAATCACATTGAGAATTCAGATATTGGGGGACAAATTTAATGACTTTTTCCCATGGGAAGGGGCTGATTTTGTATTCTCTTGCTCACCCTGACGTGTTCCTCCTCTGAAATCTTACAAACCATTACTGATTTCTGATTTAATGGCCTTTTCTCATTCCTAGTGCTTTCTGCACTTGGCACGGCTGCTCTCTGAAATAGTCTCTCCTCCTCCCCAAATCTTCATAACACTGCTCTCACCTGATTCTTTTCCCACCTGTTCTATTTCTACTTTGCTCAATCATCCCATGTCCTGACTCTTAACAACTGGTAAACTCTAAGTCTCGTTCCTGAATGCTCTTCTTTTTTCTTTCCATACTCCTTCTCTTGGTGATCTCCAGTTACCTTAGATTCCATTATTGCCATTTAGATGCCAAATCTACCTATACTTAGCTCTCAAACTCTTGAGCTCCAGGTTCATGAGACAAAATGCTTACTAGACGTTCCCTAGTTGTCTTAAACTGTACCAGACCAAAACAGAACTATCTTTGTCAAAGCCCTACCATGCTTCTGCTTAACTTTTCTACTTTTGACAATCCTGAAAGTCATCTTCACCAATCCGTTGGATCAAATCTTGTCAGTTCTAAAACTAAGCATTCGTTCCCCTTCCTTCCATTCAGAACTACCATCTTAACTGAAGAGCTCATCATCTTTTCCCTAGACTTGGTTAGTCCTTGTCCTCAATCTTTCCATTACCCAGACAGCTGCCAGTGTATTCCTAAAGCATGAGTCTGATCGTGTCACTTCTCTTCTTGAGAAGCTGCAGTGGCTCCTTAGTGACTCTGGGATAAAATACAAACTATTGTTCTCAGTTCATTTTAAGTTGCTAAAGCCAACAGAAATGTCTTAGGTCTTCATCCTTTTTGCCCATTTTGTTGATTTTGCACTGGTGTTAACCTTAAGATATGTTCATCTCCTTACTAGGCTTTTATGGTATTTCTCCAAGTTCTCCTTCCATCTTTTTTCCTATCCCTTCTCCTGTTTAGGAACCTCATCCTCCTATGATGGAGGCATGCCATTTCTAGACTGGACTCTTCTCTCTCTCTTACCACCCTCTCTCGGTGAGCTTCTATAGATTTCTTTATCATATCTATGCAGATGGCTCTGAACTCTACTTTATCTGTCTGTCTCTCTTAACTTCCAACCCCACAACTCTCTGTCCAGAGTCTGTTGGACTTTGATGTCCCAAAGGAATCTTAAACCCAGTTTGTCCCAATTGGTTTTGATTATATTTGCCTCTGGACTCTTCCTCCTTCCTAACTTCCTCATTTCCGTGAAGGGGCAGCACCATTCATCTACTCACCTAGGTTTGCAACTTTGGAGCCATCCTCAACTCTTCACTCTCCCTTATTCTGTGTATCCAATCCATTGCCAAGTTTTGATTCGATATCCAAAAAAATCCAAAAAAAGTTGTTCCCTTCCCTTTCCTCATTTAGCCACCATCCTTCAGGCCCTCATCACCTCTCTCCTGAAGCAAATAAGGTAAAGGGGGAACTGATTTCTATATTTTTCACTTCTGCTGTCTAATTCTTGCTCTTTCTAAATGGTAGCACAGGTCTAACTAACTACATCACATTTTTACTCAGGCAGCTTCAGTAGCTCCTTACTAACTCTATTATATATTAAAATATTCCTTTGTATGCCATTTAAAGGGCTTCACAATCTGGCTCCTACATTTCTTTCCAGATTGCTTTCAAATTATTTCTTTTTTTTTATCCACCAAATGGCCTGCTTGTTGTTGCCCATACCAAGAATTCCATTTCTACCCTTTGATATCCTTCGCTTCCTGAAGGCCTGGATCAAAACCAATTCTTGACCAAAAAGACTCCTTCCTCAGGCCTCAGAAATGACTTTGTATATATTTATCCATGTACATTCATTTTCCCACCAAAGGAATGTAAGCTTTCTGAGGGCAAGGACCATTTCATTTTCTCTTTGTATTTCCAGTGCCTCAGGGCTCAGTACTTTCTATATAGTAGGTAGTAAAAAGATTTGTGGAATTGAGTTGCCCAAAAGGTAGGATAGGTAGCTAAGAAACCATTTTTATCATTAGAGGGACATCAAACTCTTACAGCAGTGACCTGTCTGTGGTGGCAAGGACTACCTCTACAAACCTTTGGCCTGGGATAAAAAATGAGTCTTATTCAATTCTCTAATTCAGTGGTTTATTACTTACCAACACAACATTTCTGACACCACTTTGTTTCAGGAATTTTTGCAGATACAGCAAATTTCCTAAAAGAGAAACAGAAATGGTGAATATAGTCCATCTTCCATGTAGCTTCCAAAGTGATTATTCTAACATTCTCTCTCTGTCTCTGTCTCTCTCACTCAAAGAAAAACCCAAACCTTTACCTTCTGTCTCAGAATCAATACTGAATATTGGTTTCAAGGCAAAAGAATGGGAAGGGCCAGCAAGTTGGGTGAAGTGACTTCTTTAGCCTCACACAGCTAGGAAGTGTCTGAGGCCGGGTTTGAATTCAGGACTTCCCATTTGGTAGCCTGGCTCCCCACTGAGTCACCTACCTGCCCCTATAATGGCTTTTATTAACTTCTAGGACAAATAAATATAAGCTTTTATTTTTATTTTTTGGAGTTTGTGCAAATAAAGAGCAGTATGATCTCTGTTCATTTAAGAGATCTTTGAAAGACAAAGGCCATTAAAGATTTTTTTTCAGCCACTTAATGTTTTTTATTTTAGAAGAAAAAAATTTTTTTACCTCTTTCCCTGTCTCCATGGCAAAAAACCCCCTAAGATCCCCCTACGCATCCAAAACAAAAGGAGCACATCTCTTTAGCTGCTTTTCAGTGTTTTTAGATCCCCATGAAAAATATCTCATTTTAAAACTAAAAGAGCCCAAAAAGCCTTAAACACTCAGTTTTGTTGGCATATAGTTAAGTTGAGTTCTGAACATTCTTGTTATTTCTTTGCTGTGACTTCACTTGTTCAATTTTTATTTTGGCAATCTGATTTCCTCTCTCTTTTTAGATTAGGTAAAAGATTTGATTCTGTTAGTCTTCTTAAAGACCAAGTGATTAGTTTTACCTATCAATTCTACAAAAATCTCTATAATCTTTTTGTTTTGTTTTATTTGCTTCTCAGGCAATTTTTCAAGGTTTTTTTTTTTTAAAAGAAATTCATAGGTTTGCCAGTCCTATTTATGCTTCTTTCCTATTTTAATCTCTTGAGACCTTCACTTTTGTATGTTAATTTTGTAGTTTTCAAAACAAAATGCCGTACTTGTTCCAATGAAGCTCTATCCCAGGAATGATGATAAATTTAGTTGTCCCATTACCATTTTCCTCAATCTTTTCAGAAGTATGGATTGATGAGGATAGCAATATCAAAGGGATATGATAGGATTCATTCAGTGTTTCTTCTAAAAAATGCCTGGTCCAAGCCCTTTGTGTCTCTGTCTCTCTCTTTCAGCGTGCTTTCTTTCCTCCCCCCCCACCCCCCCTTTTGTCTAAGAATCAAAACTGTGTATTGGTTCAAAGGTAGAAAAGTGGAAAGGCCTAGGCAATGGGTATTAAGTGTCACCTAGAGTCACATAGCTAAGAAGTATCTAAGGTCATATTTGAACCCAGGACCTTCTGTCTCTAGGCCTGGCTCTCAATCCACTGAGTCACCCAGCTGCCCCTTGGTATCCCACTCTTAAATTCAAGTAGTCCTTCTGCCACTTAAGAGGTATGATTGGGAAATAATACTTTTTCACCTCTTCCCTGAGATGCTAACTTGAAAAATAAATCTTCAAACTTACCTCTTAGGAATGTTTCTTTAATGACACTTTTTCACTTCCCTTTAAGGGACAAAACTTGACTATTCTATTTCTCCTATTCCAATCCTAGTCACTTCTCTTTATTGCCTTTATTCTGTTCTCTTAAAAAAAAAAAACCCTTCTTATTTTTCAAGTTTAAGTGACTTGCCCAGGGTTACAAAGTCAAATGTTTCTTGGAAGTGGAATTTAAAAGGGATTCTTCCTGGGTTCAAATTGTGAAAAAAGGAATCCTGTTCAGCATTTTAAACCCTATCCAATCAGGATCGAGCCTAACTTTTAAAATTCCTTCCCCACTATAGTAATTTCTTTTTTGATTTAGTCATGCTTGTCTAGTTACTGGTCCTCCATACATGACATTTCCTCTGCATTCATATCTTTGCAAAGCTGATTGCTCATTACCGGTACATTTTCACTCTTAAACTTAAATCTCTCACTTCCTTTCCAAGATTTTCTAATTTTCTATTACCCCTCATTCTTGCTGGAAATTACTTTGTATATATTGTATTTGCTTATTTCTCTGTACATGGCCATTTCCCAATACCTCTACCCCAAACCCCAACAGAATGGAAGAGTCAGGAGGCTAGATACTGCTTTTTTCTTTTGTATCTCTCGCACCTGGCTCCATACATTACATTCTGGCTAAAAAATGCTTGTTAAACTGAACTGACCAGTTTAACTAAATTTGGAAATGCTCATGATCAAGCTGTTAAGAGTGAATAACTTTTTGACCACAGCAATTCCTGAGGACTGTGTACAAAAGATTGTGATTTATATTGAGAGATTATGTATATTAATGAAATTATTACAGAAAACAGTAGCAACCTTAAAAAATAAAAATGATAAATTTCCACAAATTACTAGTTAATAAAATGTTTTGTTTTCCTTTGATGAAAAAAATGTAGAATTGAAACTATTAAGAAAATGTAAAATCTTTAAAGCTTACTTAAAAAAAAATGACTTGTACAAAGATAGGAAAATAGGGAAAAAAAGAGGATGAAACAAAGTCAATATAGGGAGAAATGGGGAAAGGCAAAACAGAATACAAGAATTTCTATCAATCAAATCATAGAATCTTTAAGCACACACCTTTAGTATTAGATCAACTCAAGCACAAATATCTCTAAGAGTATCCATAACATATTATGTCTATGAAGAAACAAACACACAACCTCTTCAAATATACTCACCTAGGTAATATTCGGTCAGGGAGTTTGTGTGCTGGAATGGCAACAGGTAACTTCTGCATTTGTCTTGCATAATCAAAAAGTCCTGGTAAATTATGGGAATAAAGCTGAGATGCTTTACCTAAAGAAAGGAAGATATATATAAAACAAAGCTTCAAATACAAGAAGGAATATAATAGTTATTTCCTCTAATATTTTAATAAAGAAATACTTTAAAATATAAAAGACCTACCAGATATGGATAATAAGCAATTATTCATTACATATAACCATGTACATCTTCGGGGAAATAGCTGGTAAGAAAAATGAATAGATTTTACAAAATTACATCATAAAAGTAATGAATCAATAAGAAGACAACTTCAAAATTGTTTTAAAAGATACAATCTATAACTTTCAGACACTTTATAAACAATTAAATTTTGAACTTTTGGGATTAGTTGGTATAGATCTAGGAAATGTATAGTACTCAATCAATCAATCAACAAGCATTAAATTAATTAAAATTAAGAATCAGTGTGAAAGGCAGTGAGGATATAAGCACAAAGAAGGAAACAATGCCTACTTATTTCTATTCTAATGGGAAGACAAGTACATATAAAAATATAAAGCATAAACAAAAAAAATTTATAAATACAATTACATACAAAGTAGCTAAATACAGCATGGGAAGAACAACATTCAAATTTCAAGGGAATCGGGAAATATGGTTATATGCAGAAGATGGTGTCTGAACTTGGACGGAAGAGAGAGGCCTATGTGAGGGTGGAAAGAAGCACATTCCAGGCATGTGTGATAGACAGGGCAAAGGTGTGGACATGAGAGACTTAGTGTCATAAGCAAGAGGAAAAGTCTAGTTTGGCTATATTGCAGAAGGCATGAAGGGGAGTAATGTCCAATGAGGTAGGAAAGGTAAATTGGGGACAAATTCTATTGGACTTTACAGACCAAAGAGAAGAGCATAAAATTAAATGTGATATATTAAAAAAATAAAATTTTAATATATATCAATAAGTCATATGAGAAGTTTATTTCTTCTACAAAAAATATTAATTTAATCATTGGTTATTAAGTACATATGAAATCAAAATCAATTTATAGTGGTAATTCATTAAGGTCTTAAAATGCTGTGGTGAGCATGGGAATATGTATGAAGTAGGGAAAATGGTATCCCTGAGTGGGCCACAGAAAAACACACACATGCACACTCACAAAAAACATCATCTTCATTTAAATATTATAATATATAATAAAATGCTATATGCTAACACTTGACATATGATCTTGTACTCAAATATTTATGTTTAATTCCAATTAAAAAAAAAAGCCTCACCTTCCATCTTAGAATCAACTACATATATTGGTTGTGAGGCAGAAGAGTGGTATGGGCTAGGCAATGGGGGTTAAGTGACTTGCCTAGGGTCACACAGCTGTCTGAGGCCATATTTGAACCCAATGCCTCTTGTCTTTAGGTCTGGCTGGCTTTCAATTCACTGAGCCACCTACCTATCTCCTAATCCCTATTAAAAAAAAAATTAGTGACAATTTTTTACTTTCAAAAATCACTATATTCATATTTTCCTCTCACTCCGAAAAAAAAAAAGAAAAGATAAAAAGACAGTGCCTTCTCTTTTTTTGGGAGCACTCAATATTGAATATTATGTTGATGTTTTCCTCATTAACACTGCTATAATTGTCCATATTGTTTTCCTGTTTGTGTTTACTTGATATTGCCTCAATTCATATGTCTTTGTTGGTAATCTATAAGGACGGTGGGACTCCCCATGGAAATGAGGGAATGTCTGAAAAAGGGACAGTTATGTTAGGAACAATCAACCCATCAATATGTATTCATGAAGTACAAACTATGTACCAGGTACCAGACTGGGAAAGAGGAATTTGAGTATAAAGAATGAAAAAAATCTTTTCCTGCAAGGAACCTACATTATAATGTAGAAGATCATAAATATAGCAGAAATATCAAGTTAATAAACAAACAAACAAATATTTATAAATACTTAAAATACAAGTTGTTGTGGGAGAGGCACTAGCATTTGGGGGGAACAGGAACTGGAGGGGGATGGGGAGAGGGAAAGGAGCCAGATTCACAGCCAATGACTAAGAACAGAATTCTTAATAAAATAAGAGATAACTACAAAACAAAACAGAATTTTGATTATGAAATTGAAAAGCTTTTACATGAACAAAATAAGAGAAGTTGAAGAAATGACTAAATAGAACACAAGATACAAGCAGGTACTGACAAAAGTGTATAGGAGCACCATCCATTCCGAATGGATAAGTGCTCAAAGCCATTCTCAAAAAAAAAAAAAAAAACTGGAAAACTCTTTAACTATCATATGAAAGACTTCTCCAAAGCACTAATAAAGAGAAAGGCAAATCAAAATAACTCTGAGATATCACCTCACATATAGAAAGTTGGTAAAGAAGACAAACAACGTTAAGAGTCAACTCTAGAAAAGCTATAGAAAGAGACATTAAAATACTGTTGATGAAATGACAAACTGACCTAACTATCCAGGAAAGCAATATAAATTATGCTAAGAACTGACTCATTTCATATCCTCTGGTCCACTGTTAAGCATATCCACAAGGAAGTCAAAAATAGAAAAGTTCCAAAATACAACATGATATTTGAAGCATCACATTTTGTAATAGTAAAGAATTGGAAACAATGATTAGGGAATGGCTAAATAAACTGTAGTACATGAATGTAACTGACTATTTCTGTGTGATAAGAAACATTAAATATGATGAGCACAGGGAAGCATGGTTACATTTACACAAACTGATACAAAGTAGGGGTACTGAGAACCATGAAAACATAAAATACAATTACTATTGTAATGTAAATGAAAAGAATAATAACAATAGTTACTAAATGCTGTATAATTATAATGACCATGTTTTGACCCAGAGAAGAGTTGAGAAAATTTACCTCTCTTCTTTTCTTTGCTGAGGTTGGGGATTATGGGTGTTAAACACTGCATATACTGTGAGACTCATCAAATGAATTAGATTTGCTAAACTGTCTTTTTCCCCACTTTTTTATTCTTTGTATAAGTGATGACTGTATAGTAGAAGGGAGAGATAGACTGAGAAATGAAGATGATGTAAAAATAAAAAATATCAATAAAATAAAAAAATACAAAAGAAACAATAATTACAAAAACTTGTTTTTTACTTTATTAGCTGAGATAAAGGCTGAGAAATGTAGCACACTAAAATGACAAATTATATAGTAGTAGTTGCTCTTATCAACTCCCTTAAACATAAATTAAGTAACTTTAATAATGTAAGAAAAATGGCACAATAAACATGACAATTCTATCAGATGAGTAGAATGACAATGGAGCAGAAGTATTCTTTGTTGCCTCAGTCTAACCTATTTACACCTGTGTCCTTATTCCCTTGTCTCTCCTCAGAAAACACTTTTGCTTACTCCAGACCCATTCTGTTGCCTCATTACAGTAGGGAGGTGACTCTGTGGTCGTTGAAGGCTATTCACTTAATGCCAAGCTATGGGTAGATTGAAAATTCCTTGGAGGCAGAGAATATTTTATTTTCCTCTCTGAGTCCCCCGTACCTACTAAAAAGCGTGACACATAGTGGATGCTAAATATACTTTTCAAGGAGGTAAGACAAAATGACTAACCTGTTCCATTGATGTCTCATGTAGCTCATTAAGGTTCAAGGTATATATTCCTTCTTCAGCACCAAATATCAAATACTGATCTGCAATAAGATAGAAAAACAAAAATAATCTGCTGTAGAGGTCAATTTATATACATATAAGATTATTTTAAAGATGCCAACATGCTAAAAAGCAAAACAGAAACAAGCCAACACTACTAATCTGTTTTCCCATATTTTTTGTTGAAAGTATTACTAACTGGTCGTGACTTACATTCAGTAAATTATTTTCTTTTAACCCGAACTAGATGCTCTCAAACTCCCATCTGGTAAGAAACTAACAGTAATGGTTCAAATTCATTGTTTTAAAACCACCTGGAAGAAATAGCTTACGTACCAATGCTATTCCTACATAGGAGTTATATATGAACATTCATGACTAGTTTCAAAGAAATAAAATCCTTGATAAAACTGAGTAAATAAAATTTTTCCATTATGTTCCACCATGATACCTCAAAGTAGCAAAAAGATTCCTTGTTTCTTTAAAAGCTTAAATTTTTTCAACCAGTGAAAATCTACCTACATTCCTCCTACTCTCCCAACCCCACTAAACTGAGAAAGAAAAACACTTGTTGCAAACATGTATAGTTCAGCAAAGCAAATTCCTGCATTGAACATGTTAAAAAAAAAAAATTCTTTTTAATTCTGTAATCTCAGTCCTTCTCTCTTATCAGGAAGTGGGTAGAGGGTTTCATCATAAGTCCTTTAGTGTGGTTCATTATGCTGATCAGAGTTCCTAAGAATTTTAAGGTTGTTTATCTTTATACTATTGTTGTCAGTTTGTATTGTTCTGGTTCTGCTCACTTTGTTTCACAATCAGTTTCTCTGAAACCATGCCTTTTATCTTTCTTACAGCATAATAGCATTTTATCACATTTGTATATTATAACTTGTTCAGTCATTCCTCCAACTAATGGGCATCTCCTCTAATTTCCTTCCTCCCCCACCCCCCGCCCTTTAACAAGAACACTTTTATTTGTACTGCTCTGATGTCAATGTACAGTTAAAGCTCCTCCCCCTCTCCAAGTACTTCTACCAATCTCATGGAATTCCCAAGGAGACTGTAAAAAGCCTTCCTTCATATCTGTGTTGGGAGCAGGATGGGAAATTAGGAGGGCACTAAGGCTCTGACAATAAAAAAAAATACCAAGTATTAAGAAGACATACAAAGTTTTGTTTTTTTTTAAAGAATTACATAATTTATACATAAACATTATAATATCACTTCTTCCCCTGTCTGGATTTATGTTAAGGAGTTCCTTTGTAGAATAGGACAGTCTTCACAATGTAACAATGCATTATATGACATTTGTAATACTATTGACAAAAATATCAGTCTATTTAGAAAAGTCTGCAGTGGGCAATGAAGGGTCCAGGTTCATCACACTCCAGCTTACTAATACACATCTGTAAGAAGGTACTGAGAGCAGGATGGAGCCACCAACCTGACCAAGGTATCTGTATTCAGATGAGGCAATGATTTTGATTTTCATTGTGCTGGGGGCTGTAATCGCCCTCATCCTATCAGCTATATCTGGGAACCTGGTGGTAGCACCACACAATACAGTATTGGCATACAAATCTGGGGATTTTATAGAGTTCAATACCTAAGATGATCGGAAGAGATCTTGAACCTGAACCTTACTTGCCTGTGATGATAACTGACCATCAGGGAGCTAATAGCTCAAGCTGGATGTAGCACGGCCATCTCCAGCCTGAGGTCCAGGATTACCTACCACAGTTTTGACTTGATGTCATGCATGACTTTCCTCTCACATGTGGTAGTGAAACTGTACCCTTTCTGTCATAATCTTCATCAAGTAAGTCCATTAGATTGCAGACAGCCAAATCCAGACACAGAATGGCATAAGAAAGTGAATAAATTTCAAAGATGGGCAAAGTATAGGTCACATTATCACTGATGTGCATCACATTACCAGTGGAATAACCAGAGGCATGTAGGGACAAGATAGTCTAGATGGCAATGTACATGGCTGGAGATCTGGCTGAGGATTGCTTCTATTAAGACCACCACATAGGTGAGTGAGAAAGGCTAACTCCTTTCCCTGGATTGTTCTGGAGATACTAACCTCCAGAGAGGCCCCTCATCTTGGAGATGGCCTCATGGCTAAAACCCTTGTTTAATTTGCCTCTGGACCCCCTTCGCTGGGGCCTGTTTAAGCCTGACTTAAGCCAGATGTCCTCCAAGGTCAAGTTAAAGATGAAAGAAAACAGAAAAAGTTCTTGGCATTTTTAAAGATCATTCCTTTTCATCACTTCCTGTGCCTTCCTTCCATTTTATGTGAACCAATTACAGCTAAAGCTTCGCTTAGGACTGCCCAAGGAACAGTCGGTGGCTTCTGATTTGTCACCCACTTTCACACATGTGGGTCACAGACCTCCCCCCAGTTAAGGATAAGTGGGGTGTTTAAGCTTTTGGTGATTAAATCTAAAAAATGGGTAGGGGAGAGTTAATCCCATCTTCACAGAATGGAAATATCACAGTGGCAGAAATGGGATTTCTTTAGCATATAGATCAAAGACTGCAATAAAAAAATGTTTTCCTCTTAGCAGACAGGCCATTCAGAAAAAAGCTTCAAGTTTATTCAAGACAGTGAAAGAAAAGATAAACAGAGTGGACATGGAAGAAACATTTGCCGCAAGAATTAGATGGCTTTAAAAATCAAGTTCAATGCCATAATGTTAAAGTTAACAGATTTAGATGAGGTTATGGAAACTAATTATTCTGCTGTTTTTAAGAAAATAATTGAAGAAAAGTAGATACACTAATCAAAAAATTTTAATGAGGGTGAAACAAGCTTATTCTGGAAAAGGATGTCTTCTGGAACTATTTCTAAGAAAGAAAAAAACTCAATGTGGATTTAGAGTGTCTAAGGACAGTCAAATACAGGGAGGGCAAGCAGAAGAGGATTCTAAATTAAAACCAATGACTGTTGACAGCTCTTAAAAATCCTTATCTTCTAAAAGGCTATAATTACTGAATGCTTCCAGCTCTTTAGAAATCAAATAAGAAAGCATTAGTGACTAACATTGTTTTTGAAGACTAGTTTTCAAGTTAGTTTTGACCAAGGATTAGAAAACATTGCAAGAATAATAAGATGATATTTTTAAAAGCATTACTGATTTAGATAATGCCTCCAGGTTATCCAACTACACTTGGTTTACTGTGTGACTAATAACGGGCACACAAATTCACCAAGGCAAGGTTATCTTCTAGCACATGAATAAAGACAGAGAAGATGCTAAACTATATTAAACAACAATAATGTTTTTTGTCATATTGTCAGTGTAGGCCTATCTTTAGTTATATCATTAACTTTTATTTTTTAATTTTCAAAATTCTGCTTTCAATAACTGTTTTATTATTTTCTAATAAACGTCAATCAGAAACACATTTTCCTTTGGCCAAGATGGTGGATTAGAGGCAATCCAACTGAACCCTATCAACATTCCCCTCCAAACAACTTTAATCAAATTTTGGAGTTGCAGAATCAACAAAAGGTCAGAATGAAACATTTTTCTGACCTAAGAAAACTTAGGCAGTCTGCAGGATAAAACTGAAACTGGGGATGTGTGGTGGAGGGGGCACCTGTCTAGTGACCATGCATATAAATACTGGACACAGAAGCAGCTTCAGGAATTCTCAGCTCAAAGATGGTAAACGGGTCAGAAAATAGATCAGAAAGATTGAAGCGGGCCCTTTGCTAATAATACTGGGTACAGCTGGCACTGACTGTCAACTTTATTGCCTATGTACAGTCTTGGTCACAGTTACCAAGCAGAGAAGAGCACCCTGGCGTCAGTCACAAGACCCCTACCTAAGTAAAGAACAGAGTGCAGAGTAGGAGAGCAGTGATCACAGCCTTCCCAAGAACCCAACACCCTGTCAGCACCCAAAACTTGCAGACTCCCAGAACTAGCTATAAAAACCAGCATAAAAAAAGCTGCCAGTGCCTCCCACTCAGAGGGAAGCAGAGCCCAACTTTAACATCAAGCTAAAAGTCAAGATATAGGATGGAATGAGCTAACAACAAAAAAAGAATACGACTGTAAAAATCATGAAAAGTTGGTTGTTGTCCTTCATACTTGAAGAAAACCAAAATGACATCACTACACCAATGTCAATGTACATTGTGTCTGACTGGTGCTGATCCACCAATAAGAGTTTGGAAAGCCCTACCACAGCAGAAATAGCCCATAGGAATGTGAGGTGGAGATGTCTCTAAGTTTTGTGCATCATGAATTTATTTTGAGATACTGAAATTCTGCTTTACTCATTTAAAATTTTTTTTTGGGCTAGAACCAATTGCCCATATTTTACAATACAAATAGTGCAAACTGGAATGATTTGACCACTTCAAAGGATTCATTTTTTGCATTAATCAGGTCATAGTTGTAGATTTGCTGTACAAAAAAGAACCACTGTTTTTGGGGATATTTGGTCATCATGTATCGCAGAGCTTGTAAAAAGCATGGACAAAAATTACCATAGCTTATTTGCCAATATATCTTTCACTGGAGTAAGAAGCAGATAAAGTCCATAAAGTAAATGATAGGATTCATCAAATGACATCAGCATATACTTGGTAAGACTGAAAAAAAGAATGGAAATGTTAGAAAATAGAGGTAAGGGGGCAGCTAGGTGGCTCAGTGGATTGAAAACCAGGCTGGGTTCAAATCTGGCCTCAGATACTTCTTAGCTGTGTGACCCTGGGCAAGTCACTGGAACCCAATTGCCTAGTCCTTACCACTCTTCTGCCTTAGAACCAATATATGGTATTGATTCTAAGGAGGAGGTAAGGGTTTAAAAAAAACGAAAAGAGAAAATAGAGTTAAGCATTAAGTTAGGAAATTTGAGCAAAGACTTAGAGCCTATAAAAGTCTCTTGTCTATTCATATGAATACTTTCTTTGAGAAAAGGATGAGTAAGTGCTGGACAAGGTAAGCATTAACTGATGTCATAAAAAAGAAAATTATTCTATTTTAATAGAGAGGAAAAAACATATTAGTGAAATATTTGAATCAACTGCCTGTATATACTCAGATTATAAACTTCTTAGTGCAAAGATCAACATTAATACAAAAAAATTTTTTAAAGGAGGAAAATATAGATATTTTGTGAATAATGGTTAGATACTTGCAGCCTATTTTATAAATCCATTAAGAGTAAAAGAAACAGTGAAGGGGAGTAGAAAGAGATTCAGTCTTTGACCTAAAATGACTTGGGTTCAAGTCTTCCCTCAGACATCTGCTCTGTTAGGTGAATACGGGCAAGTCATTTAAGCTCTAAGTGCCCCAGGAGAGCCCTTTTCAGGGCCACTCCTCTGCCTGCTGTTACCCAACTCTTGCTCAGGGCTCTGAGAAGCTGGCGCTCGCTCCGCAGCCACACTATGGCAAAGCTGAGAGGCCTCAAGCAGGGCAGGGACTTAGGGATGTTGTCCGCCCCAAGCATGAGAAGACTTATCCCAGGGCAAGGGGCAGAGAGAACAAGCTTTGTTCCGATGGCCATGAAGGTGGCTTGAGCTGTTGCTGGGGAGCCAGGCTCCTCCAGGGCATCCCGGGCCCTCACCCATCTTTCTGATGCTGCCTCACTGAAATCCCATCTCCTCACAGCAGAATAGGGCTCCCTAGAGCAATGATATCCCAGGCCTGGAGCCCTGCATCCTCTCTGTCTCCATTTACAGGGTGGCTCTTTCATGGAATAAGAATATAAGACACAGAATAGGGACTATGATTCCAAATAGCACAGGGATTTTACTGTAGGTTGCAAATACAAACAAAACCTTAAGAAGCAGGTTTGACCACACATAATAAAAATGCTAACTAAAACCTAGACACCTGCCAGGACACAAACCTTAATAAAAGACACTAAGAGTTTGGTTGTGGGCTCTAACACACAGTACAGAAAAGAAAAAAAAAACAGCAGGAATAACTGATGTATAAAGCTGACAACATCACTATCCTCTGATCTTCACAAACCCTGGAAATAAATAGGAGATCAGGTCCTCTTATTCTCATTTGTACACATGAAGAAATAGACTCTGAGAGATTATGGAGCTCAACAAAGGTCACGGAGCTATGAAGTCATTAGAGAAAAGCTATGAACCAGGTCACTCCTGGTTGCAAGTCCAGAACTAATTAACAGCAAGAGACAGGGAGTCAAAAGGTTTAGGTTCAAGTCCCAGTACCGATAAATTCTAGTATATTATAGTCTCCATAAGCATATGAATATAGACTAAATGCAGCATACAATAAAATCCTTAATTCAGATTTATAAAGGTGTACATATGGCAAAGTACTTCTATGATAACTGATCCAGAGAACAAATGGGATTCCTTCAGGGGAATCCAAGGGAGCAATTTCGTATCCTCTGGGTCTCCTCAACATTGCTATTAGAACTGGCCACAAATGAGATTTTCTTCAGTTTGGGGGTCTTCTACAATTATTTCTCTTTAGACATATAATTTTCAGATCAGTCCCAGGGTCTCCAAAAGCTGCACTGGAATATAGTCTTCTGAAGTCAGGTTTTACTACCAGTATTAAGAAACAGAGGGTGCTCAATTCTGTGCAGTATTAAAAAAAGACCATTTTTAGGGAGAATCTTGGGTGATTGTTAATAACAACACAATACTACCACTATCCATTGTTATGTTTTAATCCATTTACCTTGATACAATATGGATTGGTAGGTAAGCAAATCATATTTATCTGATCTGAAGACAATATATAAAGGAATATTTTACCTTTGGTCAGGTATCTAGAGAAAATGAATAAAAGTAAATGGTTTCATTGTTTCAGTTTTTAAATGTTATCACAAGACAAATACACATGGTACTACCTCTTGTGTCTGGATTTATCCATGATGTTGCACAGTGAATTTTCAAGGGACATCCATTAAAAACCTTTGAAAAGCAAGCGCCCATCTGCAAAAACAAAATAGAATAAGGACAAGAAAAATCAACCAAACAAAAAGACTTTAACATGGTACACACACACACACACACACACACACACACACACACACACACACACACACACACACTTTTGGATAATTTCCCAAATAAGACAACTATAAGATATTTAAATTTTTTTCCTAATAGTAGAGGTAATATGTGAAAGTTTTTATGACTTTAGGTTTTGGGTATATCATAGAATGAGGATAGGGAAAAGAAAATCAAATTTTTAAAAATTCCTTCTGACTTTCTGAATAAATATAAGTTTTCTTAAAAATTTGTTCATGATTATTAGCTTAATAAAAGTATTTTAATATTCTAGAATAATAATAGAAAACAGAATAGTTTCTGCCCCATTCCCTTGGTTTTGCTTATAAAATGATTCTAATAGTTAAATTTAATATATGGGAAATGAAAGCAATGTAACCAAAATTAATTATTATTTCTCCCAAAGTCTCAAGGGAAACGTATCTTATGGTAAGTTTTCTTGAATAGAGCTTTATATTTTTTTCTCTCTAAAAAGCTTCATTAGGAAAATTTCAGAAGAATTTGTATGATGTTAAAGTTTGTTCTTCAAATTCTTTTGATGCTCATTTGAATTACGTTTGATGTTGGTCAAGAATCCAGTGAAATATCAAATGAAAAGTTCTCACTTCAGTCATGATCAACATTTATTTTTGATCATTTGTCAATTTAATTTATTTAATCCTTAAACTAATTGCTGAGAATATGGATAGAGCTGTGTAAAATGCCTTTCAAAATTATGCTGAATTAAAAGAATGACCTCTGGAATACTACGCATCATAATGTAGCACACATATATTCTCTGTAACCTCAAGGCAAGTAGCAACTGAGAGACACTAAAGAGGACAAACACCTTAGTTCAAAACTAGTGACTTAATGAAGTATTTTTGTCCAAGCAACGTACTTCAAATTGCTTACCTAAAATTTCATTTTACTCACATATCTAATAATGTGTTTTGAAGGTTTTAGTATTTTAAAAAAGGGTCTGATTCTACCCAGAATTTCTACTCGGTGATAGGAGATCACTTAAAAAAAGATAAGGTAAAACCCATGTTATATTGAAATCACTTAATTTAAATAATCCATTATATTTTAGGGTTATCTAAGTGGTACTAGAGTGTACTAGCCTAGAGTCAGAAGAACTCAGGTTCAAATGTGTGGCCTCAGACACTTCTTAGCTGTGTGACCCTGGGCAAGTCATTTAACCCTGTTTGCCTAACCCTTGCCATTCTGTATTAAAGAGTTGTTACTAAGACAGAAAGTATGGGGTTTAAAAATTTTTTTCCTAGATAGGATAGACCTGTGACTTTACCAATAGATGGTTGAAGAGGCTCTTTCTACTAACGCAAGCCAGTACCTAGTTCAAGAGGTTAAATGATTTGCTCTAAGCTGAACAGCCAGTATGGTGTCAGAGGCAGAAACTATCTATTTCACAATGTTGCCTCTTGCCAAGATACTTTAAAAAAAGTTTAAAATTTATCAAGGAAACATTTGCCCTTGGAAGTCCTAAGAATATGCCCTATTTTAAAGATGAATATAAAAATAAAAAGCAATAGCTAAATAAATAATCTGCTTCCTCTGAATTAAAATGCAATTTATTATCATTGTTATACATATTACACAAGCATGATTTTTAGTAGTTGCATATTATACTTCCCTGACTTTGGATTCTCAAAATGAGCTTCAGGTTAGCATCTATCTAACTTTGTTAATTATTAAGATGAAACAAGAGGTACTTAGCAGTTCTGCCTAAACTAGTAACATTTTTGATCATTCTAGGAGCACATTTTGGTAGCACATTACTCATCCTCAAAGATGTGTATGTGTATATATTATATATGGTACTATGCTAAGGAGATGAATTCTTTGGATCTCAGTGCACTGAAATTATACGTGGCCCTGAGAGGCAAAACACCGAATTATGGATACTCTCTTGGCAAGAACAGAAATGTTTGCAGTTTAAGAGGCTGCAGTCTAGCTAGAAAGGATTTTGAAGATAATCTAGTCTAAATCTCCTTCATTCTGTAAATAGGAAAAATGAGGGCCAGAAAGATTAAGTAATTTGATTAAGGTTATTGGTTATAAGGTTATTGATTAGTGTAAGTAATAGTGCTGATGAATACGGGCCTTCTGATTCCCAGGTTATTGATAACGAAGGAATTTGGGCTATAGAAAGTAGAATGGTATAGAACAAGCATGGAAAAAATATCATAGGCATAGTGTTTGTTTTATTTTGAAAATTCAAGCTATATACCAACTTTTTTAAATGTGTGGTGTTAGTAGTACATCATAGATACTCAAGATTTATTTATTGAATGAATATACTGTTTATTTTCATTTCTTCATTTTGACACTTTCATATTCTTTAAAATTAAGATAATGATTGAAAAAAAAACACCTTGCTTTCTTAGTATCAATTCTAAGACAGAAGAATGGCAAGGGCTTGGCAAGGTTAAGTGACTTAGCTAGCATCACACAGCTAGGAAGTGTCTGAGGCCACATTTGAGCCCAGGTCCTTCTGACTCCAGGCCTGGCTCTATATATACTTAGTTACTTAGTTGCCTCAAGACACTAATTTCTACCATTAAGGCAATTTCCTCCTGTAAGAATCAGTATTTTGAAATACTAATATTAAGATTCAAGGTAGAGTGACTCAACTCAAGAACATTTATTAAGAACTTACTATGTTTCTGATAGTAAGGTAGGGTCTAAGGGTAATAAGACAAAACTGAAAATGTTCCTGTCTACCCCAGAGGAGCCATGCAGATTCTACTGGGGAACCACAATATTGCACAATTAAATAGATAAAATAAACAAAGAAATTTTAAGAGGGAGAAAGTGCTAACAACAGGGGACATGAAGTAAGGCCTTGATGTGATTCCAGATTTAATAAAGATTCTTCTAATTTTGGATGTCAAATATTTTGCACTGTGAGAATTACAACAAATATTTTCAAAATGGCAATCATTTACCCATGATTCACACGAATTTCAAGTAATGTTGCTGTTTTCCTGTGTTTTGTTGAATAACTTACCTTTTTACCATTTGATACTTACATGTACTTTAGGCGTTGGAGGAAGACCATTACTAATGGGTTTCTAGAAAAAGAAATGCATTGGGCAAATTGTAAGTATAGAATTTATAAAAAGTGGACTTAATTTCAAAGATAATGTTAAAGATTAGGAATTAGTACAAAGGAACAGAATTTTTAAAACTGTACAGTAACTAAGAAATACTGAAAAAAGTCATAATAAATGAAATTCAAAAGGTACTATGAAATTCAAAACTCATGAAAAGAATAAACTCTAGATGAAACACTTATAGAAACTAATTGCTTAATATACATTTCAAATTCTATCCTATACCCAATTTTTTTTACTTTTGAAATAAGTGATTTTAAAGATAATTCCTTCATGTTAAATTTATTATGTTCTCCACTGTTATTACTGCTAACTCCTAAAGAGAACTTTCTATTACCATTATATAATAAATTCAGTTTACTTATCTTCCTTATAAAACTTAGGTTCTTCTATTTTATTATATCATCTGCTTACAACCAAAGTAATAATGTTGATTAATGTAATAAAAATGGCTGGTTTTATTTTAAACTTACAATCAACTAAATAGCTTTGAGTATAACCCAATAAAGGAATATTATAACTGAATAGGTTGTGTTTTTTTTTTTTGAGGGGGGATGCTGTTAATTTTCTCTTTAATTAGATTAGATTTGTAAGGCAAATCTACAAGTGGAAAAAATCAAAACAAAGCAGCACCAATAACTAAAAATATATGAATCCCCCAAAAGAAGGACAATATTATTTTGGAAAATAAAAGAATGGGTGGTCTGCTATTGGGGACACTGTTTTACTGTATTTTTAAATTCTTCCTTGTAAATTTGAACTACTTTATGTATATAGAACTATGTGTAAGCTATTCCCCAAATACCTAACATTGTGTATTTTTCTTAAAAAAAAAAAAAAGGGGGGGGGTATAGCAGGTGGATAGCTCAGTGGATTGAGAGCCAGGCCTGGAAATGGGAGGTCTTGAATTCATATCCGGCCTCAGACACTTTCTAGCTGTGTGACCCTGGGCAAGTCACTTAATTCCATTGCCCAGCCCTTACCACTCTTCTGCCTTAGAACCAATATATAGTATTGATTCTAAGGCAGAAGGTAAGGGTTTAAAAAAAAAATTAAAAATCTCTCTAAGATGTTATTTTTTTAATTCACAATGATATATAGTTTTTACTTAGAGAAAAAACTGAAGAGCAAAGTCTTTAGCTATCTATGTGGAGAATATCAGCACACATGCTGTGGAAGAAAATTTAAGTATTTTACTCTCTCTCTCACACTTATCTAATAGAAAAAAGTATCTAAAAATATGAGCACACTCTGAAGAATCATTTTCCTATGACCAATCAATCTTTCTTTAAGCATTCTCTCTAAAGAATCTATTTTTGTCTGGTTAAAGGTAAACTCAAAAGCTAATTCTAATAATCAAATTAATCAAAGATGACTTTCTCTATGTCTGACCACTTAATTTAGACCCAAATTACTTCAGCGGTGAAATCTGACTTGGGTTCAACAGATCTATAAACTTTAAAAACTGGTTAGGGCACAGAATGACATAAAAAGACTTCACAGCAGTATACTGTTTTTGAGTTTTTAAAGAAATATGATAAAGGTTTCATATTTAGATTAGACTAAGAAGTACTGAGAAAAATGATTTTGTAATATCTCTTTCAAAAAAGGAAAGGGCTTGGTAAAATTGCACAAAATGTTTTACTTAATGATGAAAATGTTTCCTAATACAATGAAAATATCACTTTAACTAGTAGATATAAAAATTTTTTCTAAAATCAGTCTCATTGAGATATTCTCTATGAGAAATATTAAGAATTTTTTTGATCAGCAACATATTGACAACTATATAGGGTTGGAGTTTCCACGTTTAAATAGATTGTTTTCTCTGAAGACTAATAACTATATCACTAATTTTATACAAGGCTAGGTCAGAGTTAGTTAGTCTAGAAAGAGATGCTGTAGCTTTCCTCCTCCTTAATAAGGAGATGTGGTCTTCTTTCTGTTGAGATAGCAGAGAGAGATTTTTTATAGTCACTTTATTGACACTGTTGGATATTGGTAAAAAGTTTACCCAATCGGAGCTCACATTTTGTAATGCATTCTTGTACAATCAAGCATTTTACAGTACATAGATTTCTAATGAACATGAATCATGTTTAAAATAGCAAAACTTGATTTTTTTCTCAAGTATTCTATTTCAGAAATTCCTTCAAACACAAAAGAGAATAGTAAGAATTACTTTTTTAGTTATATTTGTAAAATTACAGCATCACAATAACAGTAAAAAAGAATATAAAAGTGTCAGTGCAGTTTACAAATAAATACCTACTGGTACATCTTTCTTGTCTTTCCTTGAAAGGTTTGTGCCTCTATTTTCATTCTGCTGCTGGTATAATGAACCACCTCGTTCACCATTCAGCTGGAAGGAGTTCAGTCCATTACCTTAACAAGATATATTCAGTTATAACATGTTGTGTTGATGAGTACTGAGATTAGATTTAGGAGTGTTTAATTTCTCTATACAAGCACTTTCTAAAATTGAAAAGAAATATGCTTTCTGAAACAAGATAACTTCTATATGTATATTTTTCCTTATTTTATTTCCTTAATATTTTCTTACAGAGCAACATTTAAATTAGATAAATGAAAATTATTCACTAACTTTAAAATGTCACAAAAAAGAAATCTTTTAGATGAGAAATAAACATTTCTCCCAACCCATAATTTCAATTGCGGACAATATTTTCAATAAAAGTTAACATCTGTGCTGCAAAAAAGGGCAAGAAAGATGGTCACACCATTTCTCACAGCCCATGCCCCTAAAGTGTTCAGATTCTGCTTCCTTATGGTTAAGATTCCCTACTTTTCCCTTCCCAAGGCCATATGACAAATCTAGTGTCAGTGGATTTTACTTAGCTTTCCCCTTAATACCTAAAACAGTAGGTTTTTGTGGGGGTAACCGGGGAGGTGGTGGTCTAGGTGGAACTTGTGATGGCTTGGCTGGACTCTCGGGCACAGGACATCGCTTGATTGTTCCTTGATTATCATCTTCAGGGGCAGGAGTTTCCTGTGGTATGTAGATGGTTTTAGGCTGAAATGATACAGAAATCATAATATATGAGGTTCTGATTTTCCTGAAGGAATGGGCTTATTTAATAAACTACACTAAAATACTAAAAAAAAATACTAAAACATGTCCTCTGAAAACTTGAACATCTATAAGGACAAATCATCATCTTTTATTTGTATCAGACACTCAATCAATTTAAACAATTAAAAAACCCTCTAAATACAAATACTTGAATATATCAATAAATGAAAGTGGTGAAATGTTAATATGTTAAGCAAATGTATTCTTCTTACCTTTACAGGGCTATATCTGAAAAGTGTCATTCAGTTTGTATCCAATAATATCATCACTATGTATAAATGGTAAAATGTATCTTTTAATAATGGTGAATTTTTGTCTATGACAGGGATTTAAAATTTTTTTGTGCCATGGACCCCTTTGGCAGCCTGGTGAGGCTCATGCATGACTTCCCAAATAAAATTTTTTAAATAACTAAAACAAAATACATAGCCCCAAAGGAAACTAATCACATTGAAAAATAATTTGACAAAATTTGTTAAAAAACAAACAACAAAACAAGCCCATGGATATCAAGTTAAAAAATTTCAGTCTATGCAGATGATTTCCAAATCTATATATCCAATTCATATATTTCCCAATTACTAGTCTTTGGTCCATTTTGCCATTGGACTATTTCAACTGGATGTCCCTCATATGTAAATGAAGTGGACCATCCTTGCCCCAAAACCTGCTCCTCTTCTTAACTTCTCCATTCATGTACCCCCATCCTTCTCCTAGTCACCTACCCATTTGTAACCTCATTTGCAAACTCTCCCTCTTTTCCCCACAGCCAAAAGATGCCTTTTCTTGCCAATTCTATCCCCATATGATTCGAATCTAATATAGTCTCTACACTGCTGATTCTCAGATCTACTTCTTTAGCCCTAACCTCTCTCCTGACCTCGAGTCTTGCATCTCCAGATCCCTATTTTATAGCTCCAACTCTATGTTCAGCAGACATCTTAAAATCTAACAAATCCTGAACTGATCTCATTATCTTTCTTCCCCAAACCTCCCCGTTCCAGGGGGAGAGGGGAGGGCACCCCGCTCTTCTAATCCCTCAATTCAGGCATTCTTCTCAACTATGCCCTGTCTCTTGTCTCATCTGTAGCCAAAGCCTGCCACGATTCTTGAATGAATCTGCCAGCCAGGCTAGTCTAGATGTCCTCTGACTACTGAACTAGTCTCCAGGGGGCTGCCAGAGGCAGCGCCCCCCCCCCATTGGGCTGTCAAAGGACTCTCCCTAAATCATAGAGGTGCACAGGCCACCTTATAAACTCCAATAGCTCCTTAGTACCTTTAGGATGAACTATACAATCCTCTGGCATTGAAACCCTTCCTTAACCAGGACTCTTCCTACTGTTTCAGTCAGTGTCCCGGGCTGCTCCTAGTCTAAGTCTGGGCCTTTTCTGCCTCCTGGCTTCCTCTAGCTTTTTTAAAGTTCCAGCCAAAATCTCATTTTTTATAAACCTCTCCCGACACTGCTTCAAGCGAGTGCCTTCCCTCCGCTAATTATTTACAATTTGTCCAATAGAAAGTTTATCTGTACAGCTGTTGGCAGGTGAACTCTCCAGTTAGGCTGCCCCCCCCCCCTCCAAGCCACAGCTGTCTTTTGCCTTTTTCTTTGTCCTCTGGCTCAGTACAGTGACTGTTACAGAGTAGGCAGGACTTTAATACATGTTTATGACAAAATGATATCTACATTCAGTTACTTTTTTGAGGGTTTTTTTTTTAATTTTCCAAAGTAAACAGATCTGTGGTTATCAAAGTTTAGGAAATGTGATTCAAATAATCTGGCATTATACTCAAAGGCATCTTGAATCTCCAGAGTATAATTCTTCCATCAATGAAGAATGAAATTCCTCTCTCACATCCTTTAAGAAAGGATTCCTTAATACTGTAAAGGTCTTGTTTTCAACCTTTTACTATTTTAAAGTTACCAATTTGGCAGTTGAAATACCACATAATGTTTCCTCTTCTCAGACCTGTCCAATGAAATTGCTAAACAAAAATTAAAAATTAAATTCTATTCTGGCAGTTGATATGACTATAAGATATGTATGATAACATGCTTACTACTTTATAAACTGGTAGCTTTTCTATACTGCCGGCATGCTAAGAATTCAGACCAAAAAATGTAGGTGGAAGTTGGTTAGGTGTAGTCACTAACTGTTAAAAAGCATAGCAGTAATCCCCCAAAAGGCATCTTTTAAAAAAGCAATAGATGATGATGTCAAAAGGAGTCAATTACAAAATAATGAACAGTGAGGGTACAAAATATCAACATGCAAAATCAGTGCACAACAGGGAGATGGACAGTGGATTTGATGTAGGTCATAAGCCTCAGGAATGAATATAATACTAAATATTCATTCTAAGATAGAAGGTGAAGACTTTAGAAGGAAAAAAAAAATCTCCTTCTAAAGTCTTCACCTAGGGGGCAGCTGGGTAGCTCAGTGGATTGAGAGCCAGGCCTAGAGATGGGAGGTCCTAAGTTCAAATCTGACCTCAGATACTTCTCAGCTGAGCTGTGTGACCCTGGGCAAGTCACTTGACCCCCCCATTGCCTTGCCCTTACCACTCTTCTGCCTTGGAACCAATACACAGTATTGACTCCAAGATGGAAGATAAGGGTTTAAAAAAATATAAAAGTCTTCACCTTCTCAATTTGGAACTATGCCCAAAGGGCTCTAAAGGACTGTCTGCCCTTTGATCCAGCCATACCACTGCTGGGTTTGTACCCCAAAGAGATAATAAGGAAAAAGACTTGTACAAGAATATTCATAGCTGCACTCTTTGTATTGGCAAAAAATTGGAAAATGAGGGGATGCCCTTCAATTGGGGAATGGCTGAACAAATTGTGGTATATGTTGGTGATGGAATACTATTGTGCTAAAAGGAATAATAAGGTGGAGGAATTCCATGGAGACTGGAACAACCTCCAGGAAGTGATGCAAAGTGAAAGGAGCAGAAGCAGGAGAACATGGTACACAGAGACTGATACACTGTGGTACAATCAAAGGTAATGAACTTCTCTACTAGCAGCAATTCTGAGGGACTTATGAGAAAGAACACTATTCATATCCAAAGGAAAAAACTGGGAGTATAAACACAGAAGAAAAACAACTGCTTGATCACATGGTTCAATGGGGATACGATTGGGGATGTAGACTCTAGACAATCACCCTATTGCAAATATCAATAATATGGAAATAGGTCTTGATCAATGACACATGTAAAACCCAGTGGAATTGCTGATTGGCTACAGGAGAGGGTTTGGGGAAAGGGAGGGAAAGAACATGGATCTTGTAACCATGGGAAAATACCCTAAATTAATTAATTAAATAAAACTTCCCAAATAAATAAACAAACAAATAAATGAAATAAATAAATAGATAAAAGATAAAGTCTTCACCTTCTGTCTTAGAATTGATACTAAGCATTGGCTCCAAGGCAGAAGAGCAGTAAGGGCTAGGCAATGGGGGTTAAGTGACTTGCCCAGGGTCACCCAGCTAGGAAGTATCTGAGGCTAGATTTGAACCCAGGATGTCCTGTCTCTAGGCCTGGCTCTCAATCTATTGAGCCACTTAGTGGCATCCTCCAGTATATTCTTAGTGATTCAATGTAGAGAGAAAAGTCTTTTATTATTACTCTTGTTCCATCATCAAAACGTCTAGCAGCTACGTTTACCCACAGCATAGTTTCACCACCCCAGCTCTCTGGGTTGTTTATCCTCTTGCTCCCTTTTCTAAGGGCACAATCTTAGCCATGTGATTTCAGGCAGTCATCCCATGATGGGCCTCAGTTTTCAGATCTTTAATGTGGGCTTGTTCCCCAGGGCAAAGCTGGGTTTAGTTGACACTTAAAAAACTGTTGTCACCTCCATGACTCCCTTCAGTCCAATACAGCAGTATAGAATTCTTTTGAGGATCCTCCTGAACATGTGTGAGGCATGTCCCGCCAGGATGATCATTCCCATTTTATAGACTGAGTGAGGGAAATGAAATGGTCCTGGCCATGGAGCCAGCCCATGGGGCTCTCTGGCAGGGGCACCATGGGAAGAAGAGGGATAGAAATAAAACACTATGCTTAACTATATGAAATGTCGAAAAGAAGAGGAATTTTAGAGTTCTCTACAATACCTGGAAGGCCTTCCTTTTCTTTCCATACCTTTTCTCCCCATTCCCCAAAGTACTTGCATGGATAATTTCTACCTTCAAGAAGCTAATGGCCTAAGTTTGGTGCTGAGAAAAGATGAAAGAGCTTTATTTTCAAATCTAGGGACAAAGGTCAGAAGAGAGAATGAGAGAGCTTTCTATTCCTTCAAGAATAGACACACCTTCAGATTCATATCTAAGCACACACAAACACAATCCCCATGCCCACATTCTAAAGTTAACTAAAAATAATTATTATATAAAGTTTTAAATGATCCACACTTCTATATATCCATTACTACTCTCCTATGAAAGTTGACTATTATCATGGTATCCTTTAAAAAATTATTCACTAATCACAATACATTCTTGAAAGATTAAACTTCCAAAAGATGAATAAAAATGAAACTTAAAAACATCACATTGTAGTCTTAGCAATTAAGTCCATTTTTCTTTACTACTATGTTATGTGATACGGATATCAAAGAAAGTTATTAGGCTGCTTGATTCCATCAAAATGGCCGTGAGAGAAACAAAGGAGAACTATTTTTATATATTTCCAAAATTCAATTAGTAAAATAAACTTGCTTACCTTTGGTGGTAAAGGAGGTGGAACCTTGGCTCTCATCGTTGAACTAGAAAATAGTTAATTAAAAGTCTAATATGAAGTTTTAGAAGTGAAATATCATTTTATATATATATATATTTTTTTAAGCTTAAAATAGTCTTTTATTTTTTATTTTAAAATTACAGCAAAATAAATGGTGAATCCTATGATTCTGAAGATTTTACAAATCTTACTGTCAGTTTGAAATATACTGAGCAGATAAGATTTCAATAATTTTTAGATACTATATGGTAAAGAGAATTGGAAAAGAAAATTACTATACTTCAACATTTGTAGCTTTTTAAGGACAATTTTTCAAGGTAAGAGATTAAGTAAATGTTTGAGAGACCATTACACCATACAATTAGTTTTTATTATCATTAGGCATAAAATAACACTGGAGAGCTTATAAAAAAACTTATCTGGGGGCAGCTGGGTAGCTCAGTGGATTGAGAGCCAGGCCTAGAGATGGGAGGTCCTGGGTTCAAATCTGACCTCAGACACTTCCCAGCTGTGTGACCCTAGGCAAGTCATTTGACCCCCATTGCCTAGCCCTTACCACTCTTCTGCCTTGGAGCCAATACACAGTATTGACTCCAAGAAGGAAGGTAAGGGTTTAAAAAAAAACAACTAACTTATCTGGGTTCAACTGAAGCCCCTCAGATATAGAATATATATATTTAAATTATAAAGAATTTATTTAATTAAAAACAGGTTCATTTAATATTACCTTGAGTTGTGCCATAAACATAATAGTTACTTAATTTATTTGAAAAAAAAAAAGTTGAATTCAATGAAATTTTAAAGTTAGAAGGGACCTTATGGATTATCCATCCAATTCAATTTTCTCTTTTTAAGAGAGGAAACTATTGTTTCAAGAGGCCAATAACTTGAGAGTTTTAAGTTAGTGGCAGAATCAGGATTATAGATCTCTAACCCCAGGTTTCCTCTCCATCACTTTCCAAGACATAATGCTAGCTTCTTTTTCCTTTTCTTATAAAAATGATCATGATCTTCTCTAAAGTCTTATAATAGCATGAGGTTTGCCCTGAGTTCTTCAAGGTTTTGCCAGTGGAACATGAGTTCTAGCAAGATCTATCAAAGTAGAACATGTGAATGTGAATGTGAATAGCCTGGCTATGAACAATGTCAGACGTCAACGAACTTAGTCTAGCTAAGTTTGGAGAGGCTCATCCTCAGGCTGAATGGAGGATGATAATCTTTTTGACCAGAGCAGATTCTTAACAAGTATCTGCTGAGTTATAGCTTACGAGAGGATCTATGTCAGTGGAAGGAACATTCAAACCAACGAAAGATTCCTGAAGTTCTGAATTATCTCAGAATTTTTTCCCATTTCTACATAATATGTATAATAAAGGGTGTCTTAAAAGTTCCAGTGACGTTTTAAGGCATTAAAACTTCATAAATATGAGCTTGTGTGTTAGAATAACATATCCTTTATTTTAAATACTGTCTCTTCCCATGAAGTAGGTCCTTAAAAAATATTGTCAGGTGAATTTAATAACATAACCTAAACTAATAACCTTGAGGAAGAGAAATAGAATCTGAATCAACAACTGAGATGAATGAGAAAAATTTTATGTAAAACTTTTAAGTGGAGGCCAACAAAATCATGGAAAAAAACAAGGAAAGAAACTGGTATTTTCTGGGACTACTGATTGCTTTGAAAATTACAGTATTATATGTAATTCATAAATCAGAATGAATTTTTTTGCTCTCATTATGAATGAATTTTTGCTCTCATTATGAATAGCATATAAGATGAGGTCCAAGGACTTACTGTTTAGATTCATCATCATCTCCTTCTTCATCGTCTAAATGTGCCACGTGTCCCCTAAAGAGATTAGACAATAAAACAGTTAAAAGATTTACTGATTAGAAGAGAATACTACAACACACAGGAATGGCAACTTTGGTTAAGAATTTTATTCTTTATAGTTTACTCTTTGCCTGCAAAGATACAATGAGGCAAACAAATTATTAGAGACAATATATAAATTTTTTAAAAATAGCATAGATGAAAATTACCTCTGATGTAACTCTTCTTCAACAGACTTCAAAAGACTCCTTTGAAAATCAAAACAAAAACATTCAGTAAGTGCATACAGAGGAATAAAATTACTTAGATTATTATCATGAGAAGTATAAAAATAACATCATTTATGTTTAAACACAGTTTCAAGAATATACTAAAAAAGTTGGATTAATTATCCTCATTATTCACGGAAACAACATTAACTGATGGATTACCAATAATTTTTGTGGACCATCAACTTTATTCATAAATAGATTAAACAATGGGATCTTAATATTTAATTTTAAAAAGTACCAGTTTAAAGAAGACATTTATTACAGAAAGTCACAATAAAAATGACAAAAAATTAATTTCAGGATTACAGTCAGGGATTTCCAAGATTGATCACTGAGAAATTAACCTAATTCTTTTTCAAAATAAGGAATATAACATTTTCCAAAAGTCATGCTCCTGAACAATCCTACAAGATGAAACATGTTGGATCTCTCTGCAAAAGCATGCATGCATGTGATGTGAATACATGAATGTAGCAGCACTTTGCTTTCACAGAAGACAAAGTTACTTACCTGCAGAAACTGTTCTCCAGGGGTGTACGGGCAAACAAATTTACACTTTGGGGAGTTTGAGCCTGAATTAGACCAAATGGAAGGATACTACATTTAGGCCCAGTGCAAAGTTTTCTTGTCAGGAGAGGAACAGGAAAACTAAAGCCTTCCATAGACGAATCAATTTCCTTTGATGCAAGGAATCTGAACTTTTAAAAAATATATTTTGATCATTTTATTTCACTATAATTTGACTTTGTAAATCCTATAGATTTTGTTTTGTGTATTTAAAAACATCATTCTAAGTAGGGCTCCATAGATTTCACCTGACTGCCAAAAGTCACGGACCCTGCTATAGTAGAATGAGTAAATAATCATCTCTTCTATAATAAGTCCTCTTGGAATTTACATTTTTCAGGAGACAAAACATTCACATATAAGTTTATAAAATGCACTAAAAAAATACACATTAATTGTTTTGGTAGAGAGAAAAGACTGTGAATCAGAATGGCTTCTGACATACAAAGGCGGTGCTTTAGCTGAGCTTTGAAAAAAACAGAGAGGCATCTAAGAGGTGAAGGTAAGCAGGGGGTGCACAGCAGGTATCAGAGAAACTCTGCAAAGGCCAGGAGGTGGGAGAATGTAGTGCCACAAGAGGGCAGAGTACATGCATGCTAATGTATTATCAGTCTGGAAACAGAGCAGCCAAGGTGCAAAGGACAGAAGGTTTTGGGTCCTTGTGATTCATATGTTTCATGAACTCCCTCTGAATTATTATGAACAAGAATGAGAATTTTAATGATGGAGTTCACAAATTATAAAATGTCAGGCTCTTAGAAACAACCTCAGAGATCCCATATTTCAGTGTTTTCTTTTATAGGTGTGTAAATCAAAGCAGTGGTTACTCAACATTTTCAATAGGTAAAGTAACCTGTTAGCACCTTCAAACATAAAATAATTTACTCCAAAATAAGTAAATTAATAAAAGTCTGCTGAGGTTAGGTGAAAAGGACACATTTCTAATCGAATTTCGAGCCCTACTTTCTATTCTGTAAGAGGGAAACTTGAGGTCCCTAAATTAAGCTAACTTTTCTAATTCACAGAGTTCTAACAAAGGAACATTTAAAGTACTTTTCCAGACTAAATATTAGGTCACTGAAATCTATACAAGACTACAGAAAGAAGTCATGACACTGTCAGGTTAGGTAACTTCTAGTCAGGAAATGCCCTTCTCCAAGAACATGGCAACGCCCCTAGTTCTTAGTAAATAAGACCTAGAGAGTGAAGCAATACATGAAGAAGGCAATGCTGTATCCAGGTTCATAGTTATGAAGGGGGATGAATTGGCACAGCAATCAGTCTTCCTGATTTCAAGTTCAGCACTTTATCTACTACACAGACCTGCCTCTGAAAAATCTGATCTCTATAAACAGGACAAGCATTTATTCTTAGGACATTAATTGATATTTTCTTATTTATAAATATAACAGAATTTTGGGCAAGAAATAATGAAGAGGGAATAGGGGAGAATTTCTATTCTAGAATCTTAAAATATTAATGAGGAAAATAAAAAATAAGAGGTTTATACTTTTTTTTAGAAGTTCTAATTCTTGCCAGTGACTAAAATTGAAGGTAGGGGATAGAGAGGAATTAGGATTATAATCTTCTCTCACGTAACTAGTACTTTGAGAAGAGGGAAAAGGGTAGTAAACTTATGTGAAATCTAATAAAATCTTATTTAAAAAATAGTAAGCATGGGCATCTTTTCTTCCCCGGTGTGTGGAATGCTTGATTGCATTAACTGTAACCTCCTTGACAGCAGGGATTCGCTTCTCTCTTGCTTTGTATCCCTAGCACATAGCACAGTGCCTGGCACATGGAAGGGGCTTAATAAACTGGATTTTTAAAAAGCCTCTGTGATATGAAGAGAGTAATCCACTGTTGAGACTAATAAATTATTTTCTGGCATATTCCATATTTTGTGAGCATGAGGAATAATAGGATAGTAGAACTAAATTAGTTACTATTCAATATTCTTCTTCAAACAACAGTTTTTGCTTATTTGGGCTGTATTTAGCCTACCAAGGTTTTATTAAGAAAGTTCTGATTCTGAAATTTTGGTCAAATAACAAAACATGGAAGGAATAAAACATCAAAGTGCTTATTTTATTTAGACTTAATTAAATTAGGTAGTCAATGTAATTCCAAACCAGGAACCTGAGAGACAAAGCTCACCAATGAAAGAGAACTGAAATTCACTGGAAGAGAAACTGGCCCCGATGACTGCCAACAGTATCCACAAGGACCAAGTCTCTGAAACTAGTTCAATGTACCTCCTTCCTAAACCAGTGTCATCCAGGTACCTTCCATCACCTGAGAGGGCTCCAGGTTAACTTGGCTATCAATAACAAAAAAGAGTTTAAGAGAGCTCTCAGATTTTTTTTTTTAATAAAAAGGTAAACAAACAAAAAACCACACATAGCACATGGGGTTTGGCTCTTGAAATGAAGAAAAACTTTAAAGGGCCATAAGTTGTTAACTCTGTTCACTTCAGAGATAAAATGCCAAAGATGATATGCAAAGAAAGAACAGTTTCACTGCTTCTGGGAATTTTGCTTTTGGTTTCTCTGGGAAAAATAGCATCAACAACATAGTAGCTCTTCTCCCCGCACTCTCCACTCCACCTTAAATCCTCACTTTTAGTCCTAGTAACAACTCTAAGACAGAAGAACAAGGGCTAGGCAAATGGGGTTAAGTGACTTGCCAGGGTCACACACATCTAAGGCCAGATTTGAACTTAGCCCCTTTGTAGTTTTGATTAGGTACTTTCTGCCTGATCCACAAGTGGAAATATGTCTGCCTGAATACCTATGGAGAGAACAGGAAATACTCTGAGTTTTCAAACACTGCCCAGTCACAAGAATGAAGCAGACACAAGTAAATACAATAAAGAGGAAGTGCTACATCCATGCTCATGTCACATGTATGGAATATGCCTGTACACAGAACACAGCCAAAAGGTCCAAGTTTTGGCCAACCTACCTTGCCAGAGACTCGTTATATAGAGTACAATTCCTTAAGCAGTGATCCAATTAGTCAAAAAATGAAGGTTGTGAAAATTATTAGCATTCTTTTGCCTAGCCAAAATAAATTACACTGTAAATAATTTTAATCAGACAGTGGAAAGTTACTTTTCTTAATTACAGGAAATAGGTCTTTTGTTGGTATTGCATTTTTCAATTCTTCTATAAGATTTTTATATTTTGAAAATTATTTATTAAAACAAAAATGAATTAAAGCAATTTTATAAAACTATGATTAATCAATATTTTATGTTCACATTTGCTCAAAAAGTCAGTGTCAAATTTAAACCAACTCATATGACACTTAAAAATTCTTGAGTTTTATATTTGCTATCAAATATGACTTTTCTAACTTCTAGAAAGCTAAAAACAACTAGAAATAGCAACTGCATCTAATTTTCACACAGGACATTTTAATATATCTGCTTTTTTAGGAAATATCTTTGCAGAATATTTTTGGGTATTATAAAGAAATTTATTATGTCAAATTAAAATTAATTAGGTTACCAATTAGATTGAAAGGGTTCAAGTCCTTATTCTAGAGAACTGATGTCCATATTGGCAAGATAACAAGTCTGAAATAGTAAATGTTTAACTGATCTTCAAACAAGGTATGACTATTAAGGTAGGGTTCCAAATCTGTGGGGGATACATTTCAGGATCTACCACAATGGCTGAAAATGCAGATAATGAGGGACACTTGCTGACCTCATAAATATGTTCTCTCCCTCTTTACTCCTGCCCCCAGCTTGGTATCATATCTCCCCCCACAAAAAGCTTTTTAAAAAGTGAAAGGAAACCTTCAAAAGTGACGTCAGACAGCTCTTTGCCTGTGGGTAAACTGAATCCTTGGATAAGAGGGCACTACTGTATTTAGATCTCAAAAAGCTATTAGTATTAAAAAACTACTTTCCAACTCTCTACTTTAAAACACAGAATGGGGGAACATGAATGATACATAACACAAGTCCAAACACCCAATAAAATTTTTTAAAATTTATTTTGGATATTATGGTCAACTAAAGATTCCTTGAACATGTTGATAATTGAGACCCTAACTATTAAAGCATAATTCACTTTCATGAATGAAAACTTATGATTTACAAAGTATAAAACTAGGGTAATGTAGGCATACGACCTCAGTCAGGAATTTTAATAATTGTCTGAAGAGTAATAAAATGGGAAAAAAGTAATTTTTTTTATTTTAAAAAATATAACAGCTGAACATGTCAACTATTCCTTTAAGAGAAGATCTTCAAAAGGCTGGCTGGAGTATTTCTTCTTGCTTTCTAAGTAGCTAGTAAAGGTTAGAAAACAATGAATCCAAGTATGTTTGTGCATAAGTCTAAAAATAACAAAATTTACATTTTTATAGATGTTTAAGGTTTGAAAAGCACTTTCTTAGACCAACCCTTTGAGGTAGGCAGTGTAAGTATCATAATCTCTATTTTACTGAAGAAGAATTTGACAAAAGGAGACCTTCACAAAACTAATGAAGCCATCACAAACTTAATAAGTTTCAGAGTTGGAACTCAAAACCCAGGTGTTTTATTTCTAAGCCTATGAGTTCCCCCATTCCCCTCCTCACTACTATATACTAAACAGAAAAGCAAATGACTATAAAATGCTCTACTAGTTGTTTCAAGATAACACTTATGGGGAAAAAATGTTCTAGGAGAGAAATGGGAAAATATACACAATATGAACAGAACAAATTTGAATCAAAAAAGTTTTGTATGTGGTAACAAACAGGATTTTTAATAGATTCTGAAATGGGCTAAACATACAAAAGAGAAATCCTTTTAGTGATTCTTTGAGGAGTAAATTGAACATAATTATGAATTGAATTATGCATCATCTCCAAACAATCAAGAATTAATTGAATCTGTTAAAAGAATGGAGTCAATGAAGTTTAAAAAGATTTTCAAAACCATAACCATATTATTGAAAACCTTGAGTATTTATATAGATTCGTGGTCCTCAGGTTCTAGAATGCAATATAATAGCATTTTTTGATTGATACAAGAGAGATCAAAGCAATACTTGATATTCATACTCCCCTAATTTGGTATATTTATAGCATCTGTCCAAGATGATTACTGGATGAAATGGAACCTTACCAGCACACATTTTTCCTCAGGTGTGTATTTAAACCACAATGTTCCAATTAAATACTAGTCTTTCAGTTAATTCAAGTTATATGCTTCAGCTGGCTCACAGAATAAAAAACATTATAGGCAGAAGACTAAATGGAAATAAGAACTGTCATTTATATATATTTAGATCAAAATAGAGATTTATATTTTACTTTGTAATAGTGAGGGGCTGGCAATTATATGAAACATTTTCTAAAAAAATTTGAACTGATCTATCTAAATATAAGAAATAAAATTGAATTATTTGCACAAAAGAAATCTAAAAGATGAAAAATATTCTTCTATGGGATATAATTATAACTCTGGTCTGATATGTTAAAATAGAAAAGATAATTTTCAAATATAAGTTAATATAAATTTTACTTACTTATTTGCACCTAAAAAATAACTGCTCTGTTGTCCTTGTCCATATTCTAGTTGAAGATCCTAATTTTACAAAGTAAAATGCTTGGTTAGACAAAAAAAAAAATCAATAATAAAGCCAAAAGTGAATTATATAACTGTACATTTTATCAAAAGAATAAAATTACAAATAAAAAGAAATCTATATTGCTTATGTTTTTAAAATTGTAGTATGTTTAAAGCCTTCTAGAATAACAGAATTAAGAATTTGTAGCTGTTATAAAAACATTAAATCCATTTCTATGTGGGAATGCTTCATCTACGTATATTGCCATTTAAATATAATCCCATGGCTATACCTGATTGCTAAGTCACTAAAGCAACTAAATAGGAAATTTTTAAAAATTCATTTAAAGCCAAGATGCAATTAACCAAGAATTTTGATAGAGTACATTAATGACTGATAAAACAAAACACAGATGTGCTTTTCTATCACTTTCTGCTTTATTTTCACAAGTTAAAAAAGCAAAGCAAAACAAGTTGCATCTTTAAAATCTTTTAAGCTTTTAAAAGTCTAAAACCTATAAAAGGCTTTATTTTTTAAATGTTTTAAATGAATGAACTAATTTCTTAACTGATAAATCATTAGTAATTATAATTGATTATTAAAACTAGTTTTTCAATTACTCTTAAAACATTCTATAATTTTAATCAAAAGTATACTGATATCTACTATTAAGCTAAATATATAGACTGGACATCCTATTAGTACACTAAAAATTTATGCCTGTCACTAATAATACAAAATATCTATGTAAACCACTCTCGCTATGCTTTTGTGGACTATTGATTTCAGACTGTGAAAAAGTAAAAATCAAATGACTGAAGGCCAAGAGCATTCTTAGGAACAAAAACAAAATTTTTATGACCGTGGAGAGCATATCAAAAGACTTTCTTCTCCAACAGATAAGACATTAATTTTAAAATAGTGTTATAACAGAGCTGAATATTTAATATTTAATTTTTATTAGTAATTTGCATTTATGCTTTTAGATGAATTTATAATTTTTTTCAGGGTGATATCAATTGTTGTTTATATCAGTTTTCTTGTTCTATATATTTTGCTTGTTTTCACCTAAGAGGACACATAAATTCAATCTTCTATCACAATCACTAGAAGTCAAGTGATATAGCTAGAATAGTTTATTTATATATTACACAGATGTAAAAAAATCTCTTTATAATCTGTTTTCTGAAATGTCAAAAAGTTTTTAGTGAGAATGAAAACACAGATGTGCTTTAGACAAAGCTTAAATCCATTTCCTTTCATTTTTTGGTTTACTGTATCTAATGTAATTTGTTACCACAGAGAAAATTTAAAAAACAAATTATAGTATTATAAAGTTGGTTAAATTCCAATTAAAAACAAAGTTCATTTTACTATGATGCTATTTCTTAAAAGGATAAAATCAAAATGTTATCCTAGTGTTTGTAAACAATAAAAACAAAATTTAATTATATGAAATATTCAGAATTCCTCATGCTAACTGTTCCTTATACTTTACATTTTTGGTACGATTTATTTACCAATTATTGTAATTTTATTTTTAAAAAACTTTATTTTAGCACTGATCAAAAGTAGTCCTAATATCTATAGGTATGATTCTAACCACAAATATTTTTTCCTAAACTTAGATACTGAAGGATACCTACCAGGATAATGTGAATGATCAAAAAACCCTGCAAAATTAGGAATTTTATCTCTTGCTCAGCTAGCCACCATGACCCCAAGAGTAGTCTTTTCACAGATGACAAAAATGGACAAAAAATTACAATCAAACAATAGTTTCTATTGCATAAGTACCAATAAGCCAATTTTACTAATAACTGTGATAGGAATACCTAATTATTAATAACAAATAAAAATTTGATGGCAATGAAGAAAATAATAACTAAATGAGGTTAGTAACCTTCTAGGGAAAGGAAAAATGCAGAGTTAAAATCAGTTAAGTGAGAATTGTTAAGTAAGTCAGTAGAATTTGGAATGACTGAAGGAAAGACATTTATACCAGTAAACAGATTTTTATAGTTCATGTATCCAAAGTCGGGTTTAGATACAGGGACAAACATTAAAAGCAAATATGAAATGCTCATATGTTAAGAATCACTTAGTCTGCACTTTGACAGCATGTCACAGACACGATAAAAGAGATAAACATGACAGAGCCATGTGAAACTAGAGTACAATAGCCCTAACACTAACAGTGATAACACTATCTTCAGAATAATCTTAATATTTTTCTTAAGCATTTTTTTAGATAAAGAATTTGAGGCTGCCTACAGAATGAAAAAACACTAAAATATTTATTTGGAATTAAGGGGGGGAAATCCATATTGCTCCATTGGAATTCTTCAAAAGAATAATTAACAATACACGTAAATGACATTTCAAGGACTTGTAATCTCATGGGTTTAGTTAGGTATTTCCTCTGTAATGCAGAATACAAGCCCTATACCTTCCTTAGCTGATAAGTTTTCTGAGTTTCTATGGCTGAAAAAAACCTTTTTTACCTGGTGGAGTACCTTCTAATGACATGTGGGCCATAAATGATAGACAAAAATAATCTAGCAGTGTTAATTAGATAATGACTTACTAATTAATGTCTACTTTTGGCTGCACAGAGAATAAAGACAAATTAGCAAACTTGAGAACAAGAAAATAAGTTATTGGTCTAAAATTTACCTAATTCTAGGAAGTTCAAGATGACCCATATAAAGGTACATAAGGTTATAATTTAAATTAGTCCATTTGACAGAATTTCTAAAACTAGGAAGATACATGAAAGAAATGTGAATAAATGGGGTAAAAAAAGAAATGGGACCAAAAAAGAATCATGTATGAGATAAAATAATGAACATAGAAAGGATGAGTTCTATTAAGATAACTAGAAAATGGTAGAAATTTTACAAGATGAAGTAAATTCTAAATGTACTAAGGTCTAAAAATATGAAACAATAGCGAAGAGACTCTAAAAGTAAAGGAAAATAGTAAGAAAGACTAAAAAAACATTTTGCTATAATATTTGAGAAAAGTAGGGTTTGAATAAGGATGTCTTCATTCAGGTAGACAGATGAACATTCAATTTGACAAAGAAATAAGTCATAAAATTTGCTATAGAAGGAGAAAAAGGAGGGGAAAAAAAACAAATCACAAATATTTGACATGGACCCAAAGGTGGAATTATGCCACAGTAAAACATTGAATTTTTAACAATGTCAGAAAATTGCATGAAGCAAAAGATTAATTGCTCAAGTAGGACTAGGCTATTAGGGTATAACGAGGATTTTCTGTTTCTTCTTTTACAAATGAAATTTTACTACATGAAATGTTTCATAGAGATACAAAATTTCCAAACATTCTATGGAACTCCACAATTATTTCCTTAATAGGAAAAAAAGATTGATGACCTTATATTAATTTCATAACAACTCAGTCTAAATAGTACTATAATTAAATTTAGCATTTTTCAATGATTTAAGAGAACAAATTTTCATTTAACAAGACTATTAAGTGGATTATATAATTATGCATTATAATCCCAGGTAAATACCAAAAGGTAAATAGGAAAAAGTAGTGGTAGTATGCAACACATCTTTTCAATTTAAAGATGGATGAAAGGATTCTAGCAAGGTGATTTCTGTCTCAATTAAAAAACAAACAAACCAAAAACCAAAACAACAAAAAAACCTTATCTCCCATCTTAGAATCAAAACTGTATTGTTTCCAATAAGGGCTAGCCAATGGGAGTTAAGTGATTTTCCCAGGGTCACACAGCTGGGAAGCATCTGAGGCTACATTTGAATCCAGGACCTTCCACCTCCAAGTCTGGCTCTCGATCCACTGAACCACCTAGCTGACCCTTCTCACTTTTTGATAATAATGTGAAATACAGGTAATGATTATTCATTAAAAGTTTGATAGAATTTTAAAAAATTCTAAGCCAGATAGAATTATCTTTTTTTCTTGAATAATTCCTTTGCAGTTAGGTCTCTTTCACTTTCTGAGATTGAGATCTCTCTCTGATTATCAAATATTGTGAATATTCTCTATTTTTGATCACTTTATTTCTTTTGTGTTCTCAGTTTGGTTAGCATATGACTGTACATAGAAGCAATATACACAGTAATTACAATAATGCAAATGGAAAGAACTACACATAAACAAAAGTAAGTGTGACATTACAACGATCAAGTGGGATGTGAATGAAGAAAGATATGAAGACCCTCCCAATCAACCCATTCAAAGAGGTAGGAAGTCCACAGGTGTACACATTGATTTTAGATTCTTTCAATGTATTGATTGGTTGTGCTGATTTTTTATCCATTAAAAAAATATTATTTGTTATAAGGCATTAGCTTTCTGGGAAAGTCATGAGGAGAGATACTTGGAATAACTTTGATGACGAAAAAATAGGATTATCAATAAAAACTCATTTTTTAAAAAAAGATGGAATTTGGAAAAAATCATTCAGACTCATGACTCGCAGAATCTAGATGTGTCACCTTTATTTTTCAGCTACACTTCAATCCTCATTTACAAATGCTTATATAACATCTCTACTGCTTCCTGTCTCTATAACTTTTAGTTAAACTTCAAACTTCTGCAAAGTAACCTTGGAGAAGCTTTTCATCACATTACTGCCCTGCTATAGACTCTACAGTTCCCTAAAGAAAAGAGTTTGGATTACATAATTTGTAATATTCCTTTCATTTTAAAATTTTATGAAATCACTCAAATTCAACAATTGGATCACTTTCTAACTCCTGCTTCTCTGGCCGACCCTCATCTTCCTATTGACCCCTATACTGCTGGTGGTCTGTATCATATACTTTGGCTCTTGTACATTTTCATATGTTTATATACTATTTCCTCAACAGGCCTCTAAAGGTCAGAAGCTATGTCACAGCCTTCCTTATGACATCTAGTTCAGTCTGAATGATATGTAAATTACTTAATAAATACATGTCAAACTGAACTGAAATGATGAATATTTTCACTTTGAGAACCAAAAAAATGGATCCTTGAAATGAGACACAATTTTTCACAGGTGAGTTAAGTATAAAAGGAAATGACTTTAAATTGAATTTGATAACTATTACCATATTCAGTCAGAATCAACCTTTAATTTTTTTCTTTAAATGTTCAGATACTTTACTACTATTGACTTCAGTGATAACTAGGGTAGGATAACACAAAGAGTTGACCTAAGAAAGCAGCATAGCCCAAGAACTCTTCTTGTTAAAAAAAATTATTAATTTTTAAAAAAATATTATCTTTTAACTAAATGAGAAAAACTCTGTCCTAAAATAGGGAAGATACCTCCAAAAGGAAATATATTATGATCTGTGCCAAATTAACTATCATGTTTGAGTGCAAAAGAGAAGTATTGGGGTAAATATTAAGAGTCTTCACAAAAACAATAACAATTTATCCAGAGAAAAAATTCTTTCTGGCAATTTATTTGATTCAGAAAAAATATTACTCTTTAACATATGGCAGTTTGCTAACATTAAACAAAATAAATCACTAAAAATAATTAACATGATACAACTGGACAAAATGTAAATGCTTTGTAAAGAAAATATAAGACAAAACCAATGCTGACAAAGAAAATCAGAAGATGAGAAATACCAGATTAGATCTTGCAGTGTAGTATATTTCTTCTGAACTGTCCAAAAAATCGTCACTGTCGGGCTGTTTAGCAGACAGAGACCAAGAAACCCAGGTTATTTACACTTAGAACAAAAGCCACAAATACACAAAGGGAAATTTTCACAAGTGGGATAAATCCTGCCAACATAATTTTGTTAAGGCAAATGCAAAGTTAAATTGTATTGAAGCGCTTCAGAAAAAGCATCTACTATAAACTTTGCATGATAATATGCAATTTTAGTTTAGGGTTTGAATACACATGACAACTTAAGGTGGGTAGGGAGAGGCAAAATGAACAAAAATTGCCTTAACAAAACACAATTAGCATTTGTCAATTTTGTTTCCATTTTTTCAATTATTTCTCATATCTACTTGTTCTTCCTATGTATCACAAATGAAATTTTTCTTTAAGCTTCCCTTCATATGGATTATGTCCTAAATCAGACAATTTTCACAAGAGAAAAGCTGAAGATTCCTTCTATTGGTGTAAAAAAGTTGATCAAGTATATTTAAATATTAAAAAGAAATTTTTCTCAATTATTCCTTGATATTCAGACTTTTATTATTACTAGATAAAAGAGAAAAAAATTAACTAAACTTAAGATCGATTTCCAAGTTGGATATACAAAATTTTACTAGAGGCAATGATTTTGTCAAAAAATTATAATTTTTTTTAATCCAGCTTCCCCTTTAATATAACACAAATGATCTGAAATATTTTAAGTGATTTCCGTTTTAAGAATGTGAAGTGTGTTACTAAATATCTGAAGAAAACTTGAATAAAGTGCAGATTCCTAATTTTCTCTTTTTGGGGGTCTGGACCCGGGATATTATCTGTATAGGGAAGAAGAAAATCTTAAAAAATCAGCAACTGGTCTACAACTCTCAGAAGGCAGTATGGCTAAATGACTAACACAGGGTCACAGAGGGAGTATGTCTGAATAGAGACTTGAAAATAGGTCACTCTGACTCCATCCTGCCTTTCTTAAAATTAAGGAGTTTCAAATAACTGCAAATAATAGATTTTGAAGATTATTTTAGATTTAAAAGGTTTTAAATTTGGTTTTAGAACTGAGTTAAATTTAGTTCTCTGATCATATTTTGTATTACACTAAAGTTTTATAAATTGGTTGACAGGATTAAAGACAGGTCATTTAGTTTGAGAATGTACTCTTTATTGGGACAACATTCTAATTTAACCCCCTGGCAATTTAATACCTTAATGTATACAAGAAAATCCAGCCGCAAAAAAAGGGAAACAGAAACAATAAAAAAAAAGGATCAACTTTAAAAAAAAGTTCAAACAAAGAATATTAGAATTACCATTAAAGTCATTCCACTAGTTTATTAGTGATGCATGAGTCCAGATGACCTACAATAATTGATAATCAATCTTATTAACAGATTTATTTGACAATTTTTAAAACTGCTTACCTTACACTACCCAAATGTTTTAATTAATATTATCAAAACCTTTTTTGGGTAAATAGTATTGGTATGTCACAAAGATTAAGCAAAAAATATATAACAGAAAAGAACTACAGCTTATGTTACTTACCAGCTCATGATGTGGCTCTGTCTCTTTCCGTAAGGGTGGATCAAATTTTACTTGACCAACTATCAAAAGGGGAAAGAAAAAAAGGTTTGAAAACAAATTCTTAAGATGCTACTCTGTGAGGAAAAAAATGCTAAATGTGACGCTGTACCAATGTCCAATTACTAAAAAAAAAAATTCAAGTAAAAAATTTCTTCTAAAGGAAAAGAGAAAAGATACTGACAGGAAGGGGAAAGGAGATGCTAAACTAAGCTGGTGTCTCTGTAAATTTTACAAATTTCCTTTACAAATTTTTAAAATGCTAACAAAAAGGACTCAATCTGTTGCTTTGCTATAGTTTAGCTTAATCCAGCTAACATAATCACTTAGGACATGCAGAAAATCTTAATTCTAGCTTTAAGTAGGACAAACTACAATTGATCAGAGTTCAACTATTGAATTCAATTCAACCAACATTTAAGTGCCTAGGAAACAAGCATGAGGCACTATGCTGGGCACTGGGTATGCAAGGATAATCACAAAATAATTATTGCCCCTAAGGAGTTTACATTCCAGTGAGGAGATACAGCACATATAAAGAGTACATCCAGTACATACAAAATAATTTTAAGAGGGAGTTGGGCATACTGAAAAGAAAACTTGGTCTGGTTTCTGAGGACATGGTTTGAACCTCACTTTCAATCTTTCAGATCTTACAATAGGAGTACTAAGGTTCAGCCACTAAAGTGATTTTCCTAAAGCACATACCTGATCAAACCCTACTCAATAAATGCCAGTGGCTCCCTATTGCCTCTAGCAGGAAATACTAAATGTTCTCTGTGGCATTCAAAGCTTTTCTTAACCATACCTCCTCCTATCTTTCCAGTTTTCTTATAACATGGCACATGCACTCTTTTGTCTGGTTTCCTGGCTATTCCACAAAGACACTAGAACTTTTGCATTTTCTCCGGCTGTCACCCATGCCTGGAATGCTCTTCCTCCTCACTCTGTCTACTGACTTTTTTGGCTTCCTTTAAATCCCAGTCCCAAATAAAATATTACCTTTTACTGGAAACCCTCCTTAAGTCTAGTGCAGTCTGTCTTTCAGTTATTTCCTATTTATCCCATATACAGTTTACTTTGTATTTATTTGTTTGCATGTTGTTTCTCCCATTAGACAGTCAGCTTCTTGAGGCTGAACTGTCTTTTGCATTCTTTTGTATTCCCATCACTTGGCACATAGTAGGTGCTTCATAAATGCTGAAGTGTTATGACTGAGTGACAGTAGGCATATCACCTAACCTCCTTTGTCCTCAGCTTCCTCATTTGTAAAAAGAGAGGGTTAGACTAGATTGCCTTTGAAGTTCCTTCCAACTATCCATCTGTGATCCGCAGTGTTCTAACAACTCTGGGGATCACGAAAGAATTCCCACAGGAGCACTACCTTAACTGTGCTTTGAAGGACTCGATCACTTCTGTTAAGATAAGAAGCAAGGGAGAGATTCATTGCAGACCAGGGGAACAATATTTGCAAAGACATGGACAGACAAGAGGCGTCAGTAGTCTCCCCACCACAGTATTACACATCTACATCAGAGGGGAACCCCCCAAGGCCTCTGCCTACTATACTGCACTGCTTCACATTTTGTAGCCAGAATAAATATTAGTACTATTACTTTGGAAAAGAGGAAGCAGGCACTTAGGAAGTGATTTGTATAAGGTCACATATGGCTAGGAAAGAAATAGGCTTTTGAGTTCTATAGCTCTGCAAGACACAAAGTGTGGCGGTATGGAAGTGGAGTGGAGGGGAGTGAGGAAGAGTGAAAAGCTGAGATTATATCACAGTTATGAACCTTGTTGGCTGGAAGAATGGTGGTACTCTCAATGGAAATAGAGATGTTTTGTAGAGGGATAGACTTGGAGGAAAAAATGAGCTGTTTCATTTATGCTGCATTTGAGATTTCAAAAGGACATTGAATGTGAAATGTCTAATTGTTAGCTGGTGATGTGGCCTGGAGCCCAGAAAATATAGTGCAAATATAAATCTAAGTATATACATCCAGAGTCATCAGCAAAGAGATGATGACAATTAAGCCCAAGGGGACCTACGAAATAAATTAAAAAATGATTGTGAGAAACAAATGAGATAACACATGTAAAGTGCTTTGCAAATCTTAGAACACTATTTAAATGATAGCTAATTATTATTGTTCTACAGAGAGGACAGTACTGAGAAATGGTCGTACCATTAACATGAATAAAGGAAGTCAAAAAGAAAAGTAGATTTTTTTGGGGGGGATAACAAATTTGGTTTTGAACATGTTGAATATGAGGTGCTGGTTTGATGATGGAGAGCATTCTAGTAAGTAATATAATTAAATGTTTTACTACTCCTTTAAAACATTCATGACACTGGGATAGGAGCATAAAATTAAGAATTAAAACAAAATTAAACAAACATTTCATTAAGAGCCTGTTGTGTGCAAGGTGGAATACTGACACTGGGTGTCTGAGAGACAACCAAAAAAAAAAGGGTTCCTTTTTTATACTCCTCCAATACATTACTCACAGATCTTTTGTAGATATAGGTAATTCCCTCCCCTGACAAAAATATCTTAGGTAGTCATGCAGAGATGCTATTACCAAAAAATTGATTACCATAAGCCAACTTAATAATGAGTTTACTGTACTCATTTGAAATCATGAAAGACATTCTTTTCTCCCTTTACACTGCTTTCCTTGGTGGTTTTATCAGCTCTCGTGAATTTAATGACCATCTCTATGCTGATGATTCTCCAATCTACCTCACTTGCCCAAATCTCTCCGCTGACTTGTAACTCTCACATCTCCAAATGCCTTTTAAACAACAGGCACTGGATGGTGTCCAGTAGACATCTTAAAGTAAGCAAACCCAAACTCATTCACTTTTTCCTGGAACTTCCCTCTCCACTTCTTACTGTTCCTATTATAATAGAGGGTAAAACCATCTTCCTCCGTCTCGGGCTGGAAACCTAGGTGTTACCCTTGACTTCTCAATCTCTCTCAACCTCCATATCCAATCAATTGGCAAAGTGTGATTTCATCTTTGGAACATGTCACAAATATGCTCTCTTTTCTCCTCTACCATTGCCACCACTGGCACATCCTCATCACCACATGCCTAGACTAGTCTACTCTAGAGTTGGCATGCCTCGTTTCTCCCCACTTTGATCCATCCTCCATTTGGTCACCAAAGGGATTTTCTTAAAGTTCAGGTCACTCTAATATCATTCACCCACTCAATAAACTCCAGTGGCTCTCTATCATCTCCAGGCTCAAAGACAAAATCCTCTGTTGTAGCATTCATCCTCTTTTTCCAATCCTATTACATCTTACTCCTCTGCTCCCTCCAAAGTATTCTTTGGCCTCTGTGCTATCTTCACCAGTAAGATACTCCATCTTGGGGCTTGAGGCATTTTCTCTGGCCGTCCCCCATTACCTGAAATGAATCTCCCTCCTTGATTTCTGCTTCCTGTTTTCCCTAGCTTCCATCTAAATTCTCATCTTCTATAGGAAAATCCTTCCCAAGACCCACTTAATTCTAGTGCCTCCACCCTTTTAATTACTTGCTATTTATATTGTATATAACTTATTAATCCATACTTGCTATCTTGTTGTCCTAATGTTTCCCATTAGCATGTGAGCTCTTTAAGGACAGGGACGGTCATTTGCTTCTTTTTTCTATTCCTAGCCCAAAGCACATAGTAGGTGCTTAATCCATGTTTACTGACTGGCTAACTGGTTTATCCCTTCATTTTCCCTCTTTCCTGGTGTATTTCTCTATCTCTCTATCCTACTCCACAGAGAGATATCTGTGGCCTAGTGGAACCTGTTTCAGAGTCAGAAAAACCTGGGTTTGAATACCATTCATGCCATGTACTGGCTGTGTGATTCTGGACAAGTCACTTAACTTCTCAGAGCTCTAGGCAACTATTTAATATCTTAATTGCAAAACAGTTGCTCATATACATATATATTAATAGAAGTAATTTCTTTACCACAGTTACATGTAATGTAAAGGATATGTACAGACAGATCATAAAGAAAGTTATTTTGGAAAAGATTTCTAGTCAAAGTTAAGGACAATTAGTAAGGGCTATTCAAACTGAAGGGGATCCTTAGGAATGAAAATATACAGTTAAATGATCTTGTGATTTGAACAACAAAACAATTAAATTCATTTCTAAGAACTTGGGAGAACTCAAGTTTTGTTGGTAAAAAGGCTGAAAGATCCAATAGCAACAATTTCCATGTAAGGCAACCTGTGCTTCTCCTCTTGATCTGCCATCAGAGCCAACAGGTCTTAGGGAGCTCAGTTTTTCTTTCTCATTTTTGAGCTAGGGTGGTGGGGGGTAGGGAGAGCAAGTTGTGGAAAACAGGCAAGGACAGGAAAGACCAATATCTTCACTTGTTTATTTCTTAACATTGCTCATGGCTAGTACAGAAACAACCTCTGAACAGTGTGCAACAACTTATGAAGATGGGTCATAGCAGAGAGAGCCCAGCTAGGTGGCTAGAAAAGAGAGAAAGTTTAAGTTAACAATAGTCCCTGCCATTAAGAAGTTTAGTACAGGGTTAAAATAAAAATGTAAAGAACTATAATTCATGTTATGAGACCAAAACATTAAAGTTACAAAACAAACTATTAGGGTGAGGATCAGAGAAGGAAGTGGCTGTGAGATTTTAATTAGGCTTTGAATGATGCATAAAAAGTCAATAGAAGAGAATGGGAGGGAGGCCATCTGGAAAAAGGAGATCAAATATAAGGAGAAGAAAAGGCAATCCCTGTTACATATTAGTGGGGAGGCTGAGAATGTCCAATCAATCTGGATTTTAGTAAGACTTGGCAAATGACTAGATATGAAAGGTTGAAGTGAGAAAACCTGAAGATGATTCTGAGGCTGTGAATCTTTCTTGATGTCTTCTTTTGAGTTTCTTTCAAAACTCAGTCAGATATTTTCTTTATGAGGCTTTCCATGATTTCTTTCAGTAAAAGATCACCCCTACTGCCCCCAGTAATCATCTATTTATGGGAGTGGGTGGATGTATAAAAGTTCTTTGAAGGTAGGGTCTGTTTTGTTTTGCTGTTAGTCTCTATATCCTTAGCACCTAGAAAGTGTCTAACACAATAGGGGTTTAATATTTATTAACTAAACCTGGTTGACTAAAAGGACATAATTGCCCCTTAACATAAATAGGCATATTTGGAGGAAGGTTAGACTTAGGTGGAAAGATGACACAGAGTTTGCTTTTAGACATACATAGTCTGAAATAGGCTGAGATGCACAGGGAACACCTAGTTGGAGGTGCCCAACAGGTAACTGTCCGTGGGGGATGGGAACTTAAGACAAAGAAGACAGCTAGACACACAGATTTGGAAATCAACTGCGCAGAAAGAGAGAGATAGATCACCAAGTACTGGTACAAAGAAAGCACAACAGGCAGTGCCTAACAGGATACCTGATTAGGGGGTAGGACCTAGCAAAGTACACTGAGAAAGAATGGTCAAATAGGGAGGAGACTGTGAAGAAATAGTATAATTAAGCCAGGAAAGTGCCCAGTTAGAAGCCTGATGGGGTCCCTAAGTTATTGGACCCCCAAGTAAGGAAATCATAGTACACTGAATAGGCCTAAGTGGCCTAGGGATGAATTGAGAGATGCCTTCTGTACTATATCCCTAGAAACTCTAGCAGAAGAGATGTCATCTTGGATATGTTTTCATGTATTATGGATAACCTTAAATCCTCTAATCACTGTGCAGATTATACCTAATAGATCAATACCTTCACAGGATGCATTATCTCAAGACTCCTATGATCTATTGCTATGAAAATATTGCCCGTAACCATGCAGATGGATATGTTTGGGTAGCAACCCAGTTTCCTATAAATATCATCACTCCCCTCAATAAAGATGCCATTGGTGCCATTTGATTACTACTATCAGCTACCTGAGTCTGTCTGCATTCTTATCCCTCAGGACCCCCCATCAGGTTGTCCCTGACACAAGCCAACAGAGCTAAATGCTATAGAAAGGATAAGAATTGAGAAGTCCTCAGATTTAGCAATTAAATGATTATTGATAATCATAAAGAAATCATTTCCAAATAAATGGCAAAGTTGAAAGACTGTGTACAAGGCATTGAGAGGTAGAAGAATAGCCAATGTATGAATTTTTTTTCCTCTAGGAGCTTGGTTTTAAAAAGGAACATGGATATAAGATGATAGATTGAGTCAAGTGATGATTTTTAAAGATTTGGGGAAATCTATACCTGTTTGAAAGAAATGAAGGAAAAGACTAGAAATGACAATGTTAAAGAGAAGGGATAATTGAAGGGGCAAGCTACTCATGGGAGTGAGGAAGGAAATAGATCATAGGGACAGGAAGACTAGACCAAAGGAAGAGAGAAAAGTAAATGATGCTGAGAGGTTCTGAGGTATGAGGCATGGAAGAAAAGGTGCCTTTATGTTCTTGGTAACACAGGTAGTAAGGTCCTGTATTGAGAGGGAAGGTAGCGAAGGTGGTATGGGAGGTTTGAGAGGGAAAAAAAAGCTTTGGAATAGGTGCCATGTGCAGTGTGACAGGTAAGTAGGAGGGAATGAAAGGATTCTGGGTTCATTTCAGATCAGAGTAATACAGTTTTGTAGTAGGTGGTATTATCATAGATATGGGACTTCCTCTGCCTATGCTGAGTACAAAAGATTTAGGGATAAGACAGGGAGACGATATAGGCAACACAAATTTGGCAAGACAGGACCATCAATGGGACAAGGGAACAGAAGGATAGTGTAAAACTGAACTTGTTAAAGATGTTAAGGTTGTGAGAGGAGGAAAAGGCAAGAGTAGGAATGATAGACTGGCATGGGATAAAAGGGAAAAATAACAAGTTGTGGTGGGGGCAAATAATAATAGTTTCAAGTAAGGGATGGTGAGAGACTGGTGATTGGAGGGTCATGGTGAGACATAGGAGTATCAACTGAAGACTACATACTACTTGTAGGTAATGGTGTAAATAAGGCCTGATGTTATCCCTGTGACTACAGGATGGGATATTCTAGTTGAGGGGGTTAATGAAGCAGGAGTCCAAGTGGTTCACAAGCATCAATATATGTATATATTGATAAGAGCAGTTAGATAGCTCAGTGGATAGAGATCCAGGCCTAGAAAGAGGAGGTTCTGGGTTCAAATGTGGCCATAGATATGTCCTAACTTTGTGACCCTGGGCAAGTCACTTAACCCCCAGTTGCTAGCCCTTACTGCTCTTCTGCCTTGGAACTGATATTTAGTATTGACTCTAAGATAGAAAGCAAGAATTTCTTTAAAAGGGGGGAAGGAGGGAATCAGGAAAGGCTTCCTGTAGAATGTGGGATTTTAGCTGGAATTTGAAGGAAGCAAGGAAAATTACAAGGGAGAGAGGGGAAGGTGGAGGATTCTGGGCATGGGGAATAGTCAAAGAAAATGTTCCGAGTTGGAAGATGAGAATGTCTTGTGTTAAGAACAGCCAGGAAGTAGCCAGTATCACTGGACCACAACATACATCAGAGTAATAAAGAGTTAGAAGCCTGAAAAGGTAGGAGGGAATCAGGTAATGAAGGGCTCTGAACACCCAGCAGAGGATCCTGGAAGTGATAGGGAATCTCTGTGGCTTGTGAAGGAATGAGGTGACATGGCCACACATGAGCCAGAGAAACATCCCTGTGATAACTGGTACTGATCTGTTGCTGGCTATGGCCATGAGCGGGGCTGGCACCAGTGGATGGTGGTGTCACAGGAGAGAAAGAAGTTAGACTGCAGAGCTGTTACACAGCTGGAATCAACAGGCCTTGGAAACAGTGAATATACAGAGGCAGGAGGCAAGGAAGGCTATATAAATAAAAGCACAAGAACAAAACTAATGACTACTATTATGGCTGCTGCTGCTTTAAAAGTTATCACCGTCAAGTGATGATTTCAAGCAGTGATATGGAACAGGTATTTGTGGTAGATCCTATCAAATCCTCTCTGCTGTTCAAACTTCAAAAACAAAACACCCAGAAAGGCTATAATAATTACATTAAACATTTTTACTTAGTTTATTACAATGTAAACTCCTTAAGTACAATAACTATTAATGATTTTATCTTTGTATCCTGGATGTCTTGATCATTACTGGAACTTCAAATTTGTTGAAATGAATTAAATGAACTTTTAAAAAAATGTTGAATGCTCACTGGGGAAAAAGTTATATAAAAGTAGTAATTTTTTTCTTTTGAATTCATAGCCAACAAACTTGAAGAAATAAAGACAGGTACGAGTTTAAATTTCAATATTTAAAACTGTTTTGCCCCTGTGATTATAATATTAGTTGTGTGTGTTATATATGCTTACAGTTTATCTCAGAGCGTGTCTTTTCTTCTCTCACATTTCTACTTGTTGAATGAATTCTGTGAGGCACAACAACCAGAGGCTAGGAAAGAGAAAAAAATTAACAAAAGCAGAGCTTTTGATAATATAAGATACAAATTAGTCCATGCATGTCCCTAAATTTGTAGTAAATTCTTCATTCTGACAGAAAATACAAATAATATAGCACTTTTATAAATGTTTAAATTCTTAAAGACAAAATTAAAACATGGTATATGCATAATGACTAAATAAATGAAATATATATACAAATAGAGGTGAAGGAAGAAGATAGAACATGAGTAACTAATAATTTATTTAACATATTTACATATTAATTCTTTAAATATAGAGTTTCAAAGAAAAAATTCATGGGGCAGCTAGGTGGCTCAATGGATAGAAGGCCAGGCTTGGAGCCAAGAGGTCCTGAGTTCAAATTTGGATTCAGATACTTCTTAGCTGTGAGAGCCTGGGCAAGTCACTTAATCCCAAATGTTTAGCCCTTACTGTTGTTTTGCTTTGTAACCAATATTTAGCATCAATTCTAAGATTGAAGGTAAGAGTTTTAAAAAATTCATATGCTTATTCTGAAAAGTCAGTGGGTTAGAGGAGACATCATCCAAATAGAATTGACTGGACAATGTCCAATAATCAAGGCACCTGCTGTATAGCATTTCTAAAAGGAAAAATTCAAGTTTCTTAGAGGGTCAGTTTAAGAACATGAGAACCCTTGGGGACTTGCAAAATATTCCAACTTGGTATCTAGGTTCAAGGATACATTAGATTGGTTCTATTTTTTAAAATTTCTAACATTAAAAAACAAAACCTACTAAACAACTACACATCCTAACGCATTATTTCAATGTTTTTAAAACATTAGCCTCCTATATATGGTATGACTCAGACAATAAAACTGTTTATATTATAAAATGAAGCATATTCTTTTGAGAGAAAAGGTGATTTTTATGCAAAACCAAGCCATTCCATTTTTCTATTCTTCTTGCTATTTTATAATAATTTGATTCCTTTTTACCTTTAAACAATGAGTTATCACATACTGATTTCTTTCTTTGGAATCCAGATCAACTTGCTACGGTTTTGAGGTAAGATTAATTTTCATGTCAAAAACCTTGCTAAGGTAGTTTCACAGACCCTTTTGCATCCAAATTAAATATTTACAACAGGAACATAAAGATAGTTCAATCTTAGAAAAAAATTAGCAATAAAAGAGTATTCAAAATTATCACTACTTGTAGATATGGTTTATTTAAGGAACCTTTAGATTCATCATATTTTTAAATTAATTAAAATAAAAACCAGTTCCATCACAAATGAATACACAAAAGTATCATCACTTCTTCATATTACTAATAATTAAAAGGTACAAAAGGAGATAGAAAAGAAACAAAATGCATTTAATATTTGGGTGCCAGCCTCCAAAGACATACTTGCAAATAGAACTACAAAATAATTTTTATAGAAGCGAAATAAAAATGTATTTTGTGTGTATGTATACATATTAAAACATGTAAAATACTATTATAAATTTATATTATTGTTAAATTATGTTTGCATATAAATATAAAACTAGTGAGATGTTTAATATTCATGTTTTGGTTTTGTTAATATGGTAAAATGAAAATAAGTTACATTAAGATATAGATTTAATGCTATTATAATGGGCAACTATTTGGCACAGGGGACAGAGCCTAGATTCAAGAATGTCTGAGTTAAAATTGGGCCTCAGATACATACAACTGTGTGAATCTGGGAAATTCACTTAATCTGTCTGTTTCAGTTTCTTACTTGTTTAAAAAACAAAAAAATAGCATCTACCTCCCAGGGCAGTTGTGAAGATCAAGTGAGATGGATAATAATTGTAAAGTACTTTGCATAGTGTCTGACATATTGTAAATGCTATGGATTATTAATATTATATGACTGTAATATAAATATTATTCTTATTAAATTAACAAAGGGCTATCTTTATAGAATTATACAAAATAAAAACATTCAAATAGTGACATAAAGAGTCAAGAATACCAGGGGGAAATAGTGGGGCTAGATTAATTTATATTATAAAAGAATTGCTAAATCTTTTTGGTTCCTGTTAATAAAAAGAAAACTAGATGACATAGATTAGAAAAGTAGCATACTTATTCAGGAGTCTAATGTTTGATAAGCCTAAAGAAACTATTGGGGAAAGAATTCTTTATTCAAACAGAACTTGAAAACCTTGATGGACTTACATTATTATTTTATATCATATATACTAAAATTTGTAAATGCATATTAAAAATAAAACATTATATCTAGAAGAAGGTAAAGGCGAACGAAAGGTTATAGTTATACATAACTATGGATGAGAAAGCATTTGTAATGCGCTGTGAGAAAATATAATAAAAGATGAGACAATGTAATTATTTTATATTATTTAAAAGAACCATATATTTGTGCTTTTGCATAAATAAAATCAGCAGGCCTATACTTTAAAAATTAAAAAAGACTTTGTATTTGGGCATTCCTAATAAAAGTGCTCAAAATCAAAATAATCAGAGAAATAAATATTAGCAAACCTTGGAGGTATCACAGATCACATCAAAATGACATTGATAGTAAAAGATTGAAAATTAAATTTTGGTGAGACTATGGGAAGACAGTCAAGCTACAGTCTAACTATAATCCATAGTCCAAACATTATGGAAAATTATTTGAATTATCTAAGAAAATGTGCACATTTTCCATGCCCTTTGAATCCATGAGACTGTTACTGGGATTATGCTTCAAGAAGGATATTCATAGCAAGAAAAGACCCAAGAATACCAAAATATTTATGGTATAACGACCTGAAATAGGAAACACTTAGAAACAGTCAATACATCATGGCAAACTAAACTAACTGACTTTCCTTTTTTTTGACATGATTACTAAACTAGTAGATGGAGCAAATAATATAAATAGGGTTTATAGATTTGAATAAAGCTTTTGACAACATGCCTCATACAATTCAAGTGGAGAGGATGGGGAGACTAGACAATAATACAATGATGTGGAATTGAAATTGACTGAATGATCAGATTCAAAGGAAAGCTTTTTTCATATTCAATATCAACATGATATACGATCTCCAGAAGAGTATTCCAAAGGTACACGGTTGATCTTGGCATTTTTACAAATGCCTTGGATGAGGGTATATAGATAGTATGTACACCAAATTTGAAGATGACGCAATGCTGGGATGGATAGCTTACCCAATGTATATCAAAATCAAAGTCCAAAAGACTCTTCTATAGCTAAACCTAACTCCTTCAAATTATCTTCATATGCCATGAATGCTTCATGAACCTTTATTCTAAAAAGGCTCTATTAAAAGGGATGTATAACCATTAGGAATAGGAATGTGATAATCTCAATATAATCTGCCCTTTTCCTCACAGACTTCATCTGGAGTATTGCGTTTAAATCTGGGTGACACAAAGTGGATAAGGAGGAGAGCATTCGGGAGGGTCACAAGGATTGTGAAGGGTTCAAGGGTTTTGGACTTTAAGGTCCAAAAGAATCATGGCATGTTAGAACCATGGTATGAATTCACTGAGTTTGGAGTGGCAGGGGATTCCCTCAACTTAGAGATTTTAAAGTAGAAACTAGATGGCTACATGATAGTGAGAGTCACCTTTGTATATAGAATAGATTAGACGGACATTGTTCAGAGGTATTATGTGTCAGTTGCTATCCCAGGTGCTGAAGATAAGAAAATCAAAATGCAACAGTCCTTGTCTCAAGGAGCTTACACTTCACTCAGAAGATAACATACTTACATAAATATGCATGAAATAAATGTGAGGTAATTTGGTGGTAGTGGGAGGGAGAGAGATAATAGGTAGTGATTGGGATAGTATAGAGTGGTGCTTAAGATGAATTTGGAAGGACATGAAAATTCTGAGTCAGAAATTCGAAGAGAGCATAATCTAGGAAAACAGACAGTACTAGGGGACAGAGATTGGAGATGTTGTTCCTATTTGAGGAAGAATAAGGAAAAAAAGCCAGTCTGGCTTGACCATGGAGAATGCATGGGAAGAGGAGCAATACATATGGTTGGAAATATAGATTTCAGTTTAGAATCTGAAGGGTTTATTTGATCCTAGAAATAATAGGGAACTGCTAGAAGGTACGAAACAGAAGAGAAATGGTCAGTCCAAAACTTTAGTAGTGGTGTGAAGGAAAGAATGAAGAATAAAGAGGTTTGAGACCAATTAGCTTAAGTATTTCAATAGTTGAGGTAAGAAGTGAAGAAGGCTTTTGAACTTGGGTGATGGTCACAGGCATTAAGATAGATGCAAGAGTAATTGGGGATCTCCCCTGAGGGACTGGGAAGAGGGAAGTTTGTGGGGAGTGGAACTTCAATCTTCAGCTGAATTCTCTTCTTGCCTACTCTCCAGGCTTTAGAGGGAAAAGTAATGAAATGGCTCCCCTCATTTGGCCTTGGAGTTTTTATTTCCTGCTAATACTGTGTCCTGCCAAATTTTCAACCTCCTCAGGGAAGAGAATGCCTGCAATCCAAAGATTAAAATACTCATTGGTCATACTCTACATATCCCTGAATGACTAAACACCTATAGGTCACCATCCAAACCCAATAGATTAACCTTTATCTGACATCTCCACTCACTTATCTTCAACTTCTCCTTGTCTACTACTTGTTCCTTCTTTGCTGCCTTACAAATATGCTCATCTCTCTTCCATACTTAAAAAAATCCTTATTTGATCCTTCTGTTCTGGATAACTATTAACATTCTGTCCTTTGTAGTCAGATTCCTTGAAAAGGCAATCTATAATAGATGTCCTTACTTCCTTTCATCTAATTCTCTTAAGTACCTTCAATTTAGCACCTGATTTTATCATTCTACTGAAACTGCTCTTTTCAAAGATACTCTTAATTGCCAAATCCAATGGACTTTTCTTAGTCCTCATTCTTTTTAATTTTTCTGCAGTACATGACATGGTTAATCACTCCTCCTAGATACTCTCTTTTCTCTAGGTTTTCAGGACACCCCCTCTCTCCTAGTTCTTCCACCTACTAGACCTGTTCCTTGTCAATCTTTTTGATGACTTCATCCAGGTCATGCCCATTAACCATAGGTTTCCACAGGTGTTTGTTCTGGGCCCTTCTCTCCCTCTATACTATTTCATTTTGTAAGTTCATCAACTCCCATGGATTTAATTATCATCTCTAAGCTGGTGATTCTCAAATCCTCCTATTCTATCCTAATCTCTCTGCTACCTTTCAGACATCTCAAATTGGATGGTCAGTAGGCATTTTAAATTCGACATGTCCAAAACCGAACTCATTATGTTCTACTCTAACTATTCTCTCCTCCAACTTCTTTTTTACTATAGAAGGCTACACTATCATTCAGGTGCTCAAGCTTGCTAGTTAGATGTTATTCTTGTCTCCCATATCTCATTCCATTTCTCTGAAATATGCCACCTTCTCTCCTCTGACAATGGCTACTTCTTGGTGCAGGCCCTTATTACTTCATGATTGGAACACTGCTGATGGGTCTGCCTACTGTAATCCCAAAACAACTCATCCTCCATTAAGCCACCAAAGTGATTTTATTAATTGGCAGGTTCAATCATGTCTCTCTCCCTTCAGTTAATAAATTTCAGTGACTCCCTGTCACCTCCTGAATCAAAACCAAAATTATTTGGAGTTCAAAGCCTTTCATAACTTAGTCCCCTTTTCAGCCCCAACACTTTTCTAACTTTCTTATACTTCTTTTTGCTATTGTTGTTCAACAACCAAGATTCTACTTCTCATTTGTAGGCATTTTCTCTGGCTATCTCCAGCACTTAGAATACTCCCCCTCTTCATTTCTGCATACTGGTTTCCTTAAAGTAGCAATGAAAAATCTCATTTTCTACAAGAAGCCTTTCCCAATAGTACTTTTCTCTTTCAATTAGTTCCAGTTTACCCTGCATAAAGTTTGTTAGTGCAAATATGTTTGTTATCTTCCTCCTTAGATTATAAGCTCCTTCAGGACAAGGACTGTCTTTTGCCTTTTTGTATCCCAAGCACTTCACCTGGAAAGGGTGGGAACAACCACTTCTACTACAAGCACTTAATACTAGAGACAGTATTAAGTGCTTTACAAATCTCATTTCATTTGATCCTCATAACAATCCTGAGAAGTGCTCTTATCCCCACAGTTTTACAGTTAAGGAAATTGAAGCAAACAATCATTAAGTGACTTGCCCAGGGTAATACAACTAGTAGGTTCCTGTGGCTAAATCTGTATCTCAGGTGTTTTTGACTCCAAGCCTGATGCTCTATTTTGCCATTTAGTTAGTTAAAGGCCTATCTCTAAGTAGCTTAATTAGCTTACTAACTGAGATGAAAATGATGAGACTAGACAAGTGACTGGATATGTCAAATGAAAGAAAATGAAAAGTTGCCTATAAAATCAAGGTTAGAAATAGATAGGTGACTAGAATGAAAGGAGAGCCCTCAACATACATAGTTCAGTTTGGAAGGGAGGTGGGAAATGGATCAAATTGAAATATTTATAATTTTATATTTAAGTTTATACATTGTAAATCCACTGTCCAAACAAGGAAAATTAAAGAGCCTTAAGGGCCCCGTAGTTAGAAAACCTGACTTCCTTGCTAAGTGGAGAGAGATGGCAGTCAAAACCCATTCTGTTAGAACAGAAATGCACTTGTAAAATCCTAGAGAACAGGATATATCCTGAGTAGGATCAATTTATAATATAGACTAAATGAAGGAGGAATGAATGAAGATTTTACATTTCTTTGGGAAATCATTAAATAGACAAGAGATAAAGATGTGATAGAGAAAGCGATTTTCCTTCAGGTGCCTTTTGAGTCTTTTTTTTTAACCTTTTACCTTCTTTATTTTTTTTCTAATTTACCTTAGAATTAATACTGTATATTGGTTCCAAGTCAGAAGAGTGGAAAGGGTTAGGCAATGGTGGTTGAGTGACTTGCCCAGGGTCACACATCTAGGCAGTGTCTGCAGCCATATTTGAACCCAGAATCTCTTGGCTCTAGGCCTGGCTCTCAATTCACCGAGCTACCTGACTGCCTGCATGCCTTTTGATTCTTACAAGCATTATCTCAGAGCTAGCATCTGCAAAAATTTACAACTACTTACAAATGAAATTCTAGATTTACATGAACACAAAATAATTTTTATCCTCATTAAGGAAGTTTAAGATTATTCCTTACTTTATAGAAATTCACAAAATCTGACTTATTTCAAAGTGTGTATAATATTCTCCATTACACAGACAGACACAGACACACACACAGACACACAGACACAGACACAGACACACACAGACACAGACACACACAGACACACAGACACACAGACACACACACACACACACACACACAACACACACACACACACACACACACACACAGGAGAAAAACAACAACAAACCACTTCTTCCCCAGTATAATTCTTGTAAGGTCAAGAACACTCCCCATATCTATGGCTATCTTGGGATGACAACATTAAGCACTTGAAGATATTTTGACGGGGCATCTGGCCCAGCTACCAGCTACCAGCTCATTTTATTTCTCTACAGACAGAGGCCCAGAGAGGCTCACTGACTTGGCCAAAGTCACAATGATGGTAAGAATCAAAGGCAGGATTTGAGCCTAGGTCCTCTGACTCTAACAGAACATTTTCCCCACAAGTAATAAAAAAGCTCACTTGCACATAAAAACGAAGCTGGAGAACTGGGGAAATACTGCCATGAGTTTTGCTGTGTGGCTTTTGGTATCAAAAAATCAATCTCCTTTAGCATGGCCAATGAAACCACTAGCTTCCTTTAGTTTATTGTGGCCTAAAACAGACACATGCTGTATTTATTGCTATTTCCTATAACTATGGTAGCCTGGGCCATGACAGGAAATAGGAGTTATTTTTCTTTCTTTCCAAACAACAACAACAACAACCCCTTACTTTCCATCTTAGGAAAAAATAGTAAGTGTTGGTTCCAAGGCAGAAGAATGGTAAGGGCTGGGAAATTGGGGTTAAATGACTTGCCCAGGGTCATACAGCTAAGAAATGTCTGGGGCACATTTGAACCCAAGACCTTCTGTCTCTAGGCCTGGCTCTCAATCCACCAACCCATCTAATTGCTAGAAGTATTAACCATGAAACTTCCTCAAATCTCAGAACTTGTTCTCTAACCCTCTGACAATCTGGGTCAACCATATTCTGTCCAAGACCATCACTGATCTATCTTCCAGAATATTTCTATCCTGAGCAATGCGTTTTAATTAGAATGAAGTTACAAAGCCCTTTAATGGGCTGAAAACAGAAGGATGATTCTTTTTGCAAAGGAAAGGAGGTAAAGTTTATTTCTGAGTCTGGCAAAGGTACATGTTATTTTGGCTTCTTTTTTTAAGAGAGGGTTTCTAATTTGTTTACTTCACATAAAGCACTACTTTATCAACAAATAAATTTCTATAACAATCATAATAATGATTCCACAGGATCATCACAGACTTATGAAGAAATCTTATTGACAAACAAGTCTAACTCATTTTAAAGATAAGGAAACTGAGGTTCATTAAGATTAAGAGACTTGTCCAAAGTTGCTAATAGGTAGTAAGGCCAGGATTTAAACCCAGGACCTTTGAGCCTCAGCATAGTGCTTTTTAACTGATTCTGCACTGACTCTCAATATACTTTTTCCTAGAGAAGCAATATTGATGATTAGCAAACATTCTCTAAGAGAGATCAATTTAATTTAGACTGAATCTAGCAACTGATAGAATTTTTTTAAAAAATTTATTTTTTGCTTCTAATTAACTTGATAACTTCGCAGCCTGATTTTGAATAAACATATAAAATATTACCTACCATTAAACAAATATCAGAGATGACTGATTATAGCTATGAGCTGTAGATATGAATAAACATTAAAAAAATGTCAACAATTTTTAATGGAGTAGAAAATACATATAATAGCTAAACAATCTTCTTTTGAGGGGGGAAGGTGAGGGATAAAGGGAAGAAATGCATACTGAGTGGGTAGGAGAGCAAGCTTACCTCAGGATCATCATCATCAAAATCATGGTAAGTGGTATGATCTGGATTATTCACTTTGTCCAAAAGTTCAATAGCCAAAGATCGAGTTAAAGGTTGTGTGACAAAAGGGTGCTATGGGATAAAAGGAAACAGGAAATAAAGTATATTAAAAAGGGAATTGAGCGTCTTTTTGCCTAAAGACAGACATATTCAGAAAACAAAATACCTGTAGTAACTTTTCAGCTGTTGGCCTTTTTTTAGGATTTTTGGTAAGTGCCATTTTCACAAAATGATGAAAACTATTTGACCTAATAAATTAAATAATAATATTATCAGCATTTATAGTTAAGTTACTTATACATTTTAATAAATATCAAGAAAATACTTACCATTTCATTTTGTCCTTCAGCTTGGGTGGCTGAAAGTTGCTTTTTGTCATTAAAAATAATGCTCTAAAAATCAATAATAGATTATTAGCCAATGATTTTAGTTAACTTTACATTGTTAAATAAATTTTCTATTAAAACTTCACTTATTATTACATCGAATTTAGGAAGACCAAGATTAAAGAAATTACTTATGTATTATAAATAATTTTGCAAAGTTCTCATCTTATTAAGCACCTAATTTTAATATTCATAAAATCTTTTTAAAAAAGTAATATGACTAACCTCATTGGATGCAAATCAAACATAGGCGGCTGGAGTTCTGCGAGCTCTATCGCTGTTATCCCCACTGCCCACAGGTCACACAGCTGGTTGTATCCACCTTTCCTTTCAACTGCAGCTACTTCGGGAGCCATCCTGAGGAGTATATTAGAGTAAGTTTTTCTTCAGACAACAAACCATTTAAGATCTTTTAGAAATCTTTTTCTCACTGTTTGTATTATCGAACTAATTTCTATAGATCCAATGTATCCTAACATCTTCCACATCTTTAAAAAAAAACCAACCTTGTTTTTCCCTCTTCTAAGTATTTTCTTTTGATGCTGTCTTAGTTGGCTTAGACAATGGGATCTCTAGGATTGAGCCTTGATGACCACTCAATCTGAGTCTGCATGATGTCCAAATCTAGATCATGTTTAGCGAAGTCAGATTAAAGAAAAATTCACTCCTATTTGGTGTGTGACAAGATAGCACTGGGCCTGAAGTCAAGAAGACTCCTCATCCTGAGTTCAAATCTGTCTGCAGATACTTACAAGCTGTGTAACCCTGGGCAAGTCCCTTAACTCTGTCTGCCTTAGTTCTCATCAGTAAAATGAGCTGGACAAAGAAATAACAAACTACTTATGTTATCTTTGCCAAGAAAATTCCAAACAGGGTCAAGAAGAGTTGGACATGACTGGAAAGACTAAACAAAAACAAAGCTATTTGGCATCAAGAAGATCCACAGTTGAATAACTAAATATTTCATTATAACCATTAGATTTGTTAACATGGGCAGACATTGTCAAATAGATATTTTTTACAATTAGGATAAAGATCATCTGAAAGAACATTTTGCCAAGATATTTTATTTTTAGTACAATTCTAATTAGTAATAAACAGGTATTTTTAGAAAAGATAACAAAAAATTATAAAAATATGTCATCTTGGGGGCAGTGAGGTGGCTCAGGGGATGGAGAGCCAGGCCTAGAGACAGGAGATCCTAGGTTCAAATCTGGCCTCAGATACTTCCTAGCTGTGTGACCCTGGGCAAGTCATTTAACCCCCATTGCCTAGCCCTTATTGCTCTTCTGCCTTGAAACCAATACATTGTATTGATTATAATGCAGAAGGTAAGAGTTTGAAACAAAATTTTTTAATGTATCATCTATAAAAAATTTATTAGGAGTAATTAAACTGTCATTAAGTTGTACATGGAGTCTTGACCTATATTAAAATAAATTTGTTTATGTTTGATATAATTTTCTCACAATTATAACACTATTAAATTTTGTTTTGCATGATTATAAATATTTATAGTATGTTTCATTTTTCTTGCCTACTTCATAAGTGGAAAATAGGGAGAATTCTAAACAGAAAATAAAGGAAAAGTGAACAAAAAATGTATCTGATGAAATAAAATATTTAGATACATTCCTTTGCACTATAAAATTAACAGATACAAAAAAATGCTAAAAGTCACCAATTTTATAATGAAAAATAATGAGATCTCTACTCCTCCAACTTTTACATTTCAAAGTAGCATTTTAAATAGTTCAGATGATCCTACAAGAATCATCTAAGTAGGTCAATTTTAAGACCTTTAGAAACCATCCTTTCCCAAACACATCTCTCCTACTATTTGCATGATGCCCAAAAGTCCACCATCAGAAATTAAATATTTTCTACTCTGGAGGAACCAAAACTCCTCCAATAAAATCTGCTGACAAAAGCATGAACTAAACATGTGATTTTAGTACTTCCAGAAGATCTTCAAAGATGACAAAAGAGGTGCTATACAAATAAGCATTGATTGACTGCCTTGGATATGAGACAAATCACCTGAAGCTATTTTAAAAGACAAAGACATTCTAAAGAAAAACACTCCAGGAGGGAAAACATTTTATTATTATTATTATTTTTTAAACCCTTACCTTCCTTCTTGGAGTCAATACTGTGTATTGGCTCCAAGGCAGAAGAGTGGTAAGGGCTAGGCAATGGGGGTCAAGTGACTTGCCCAGGGTCACACAGCTAGGAAGTGGCTGAGGCCAGATTTGAACCTAGGACCTCCCGTCTCCAAGCCTGGCTCTCAATCCATTGAGCTACCCAGCTGCCCCCGGAAAACATTTTAAAGGCAAATCAGCTAACAAATTTTATGAAACTCTTAGGCAGCCAAGTCATGAAGGCAGACATGATGGAGACAAAAGGGGAGAGGATGGGAGAATGGTAATGGCTGGGACTGAGAAGATGAGAATGAAAAGTAAATGTTTATAAGATTGACAAAAACAAACTTTTATTAATTTGATAATTTTGTATGAAGTTTAACCAGTTAATAGATGTAGATTATGAATATGCCTATAATTTAAACTATATCAAAGGTTAATTCTGTAATTTTAATTTAGCCTAGTTGTATTACTTTAACAGTAAAAGTTTTTAAAAGTTCCTTTTAAGTAAAAGAAAAATATCTCCTCTGTCAGGAGAAAAAGGTTTTAAGGAACATTAAAGATAATACACTATCTTACTATATTTAAATAGGTGCAGATAAGAAAAAAAGTTTGTACTAAATATTCTAAACTCTCTTCCAGTTCTAAATCCTATGATTAACTGAATTTAACAATAAGTGTGATCATTTCTTGTGTTTTAGAATTACATGAATACATGAAACCAGGGACCTTGGACATGGAGGCTCATAAGAAATTTATATCATCAACAACCAGCATTTACTATGCTGCTTGCTAGTCTTTATAGAAACATGGGTGCTAGAATGGAAATGCCCTCAATTTGTTATCTAATTGAAGAGACAGAATATAAGGATTTAATAAATCTCCCCTCCCCTTAATGATAAGGCAATGAATGCTGATCTCTCTTTGACTTTTACAAGAACCTTATGAGGTCAGCACTACAGTTACCAACTTCATTTTACAAATGACAAACAGGTTAAGTCAGTCACCCAGAGTCCTCCAATACTGCTTCTCCTGATGCCACTCTTGGTTTCTATGAGGAGAGTGCAGGGAAGAATGCGGAGGGAATGTGGGTGGCTTCCTGACCCGACGGGACCTGACGTGGAGGGCCTTTTAAGAAGAGGAAGTCTTAAACAGAAAACATAAGGCAGTGCAACGGGGCATGGAAGAGGAGAGTTCATTAAGAGAAGGCCCAGAGGAAGAGAGTGTGATCTAGGAATACTGAGCAGTCTAGTTTGACTGAAGAAGATAGTTCATAGATGGGAGCAGTGGGAGGATAAGGCTATAAAGGAATGTAGGACTGAATTCTTTTTTATTTTAATCCTTTATCTTCTGTCTTAATATTAATTCTAAGACAAAAGAGTGGTAAGGGCTAGGCAACTGGGGTTAACTGACTTGCCCAGAGTCACAGAGCTGTTCTGAGGCCAGATTTGATCCAAAGTCCACCTGATTCCAGACCTGGTTCTCTATCCACTAAGGCACTCAGCTGTCCCAAGAGATTCTCTATTTCCATAGGAAATACTGTCATTCAAAAGTAAGATTACAATAGAGGAAGGACAGCAGGAAAAGTGGAGCTAGAAAGTCTAGTTGGATTACTATAAGATGATCACACTGGTATATGCAATGGGGTTCCAGAATTAGTTGGAAAGGAAGTGACAACTGAGATATTGTCATTATAGAGCTTCTTTTGGACAATTTCCAGTGACAGGAACATTTTCTGTAATTCCTGCTTATAAATTAACGAAACACCAATGCCTCTATTTGTCAGCTGAAGGCAGCACTTCTGTCTTTATATCATTAACATAGAATTGGTTTCAAATGTCTTTTATGTCATTGAATTGCTTTAAAAAAAAATTAAGTCACATGCCTGTTTTTTTACCTTGATTTTAACTCTGTTTGATCTGTTCCTAGAAATTTCCAGTATCTACAGTTTATTTTTATCTGATCCAGTGGGATAAGGTATCGTAAAGTAACCTCAAATATAACCTTAATATTCAAATTTCAATAAAAATAAAATTACCAATAGGGCGTGCCAATGAAAGACTTCCGTTTGGCAATTGTAGCTGTTATCTGTGCAGATACTCCAAAATCAGCTATTTAAAACAAAGGGAAGAAAGATTATTAATAAAGACTTTCTTACAAGGAAAGTTTAAAAATATAAATGTAGAAAAAGGATTCTAAGTATGCTTCTTTATTAAATAGAAACCTTATGTAAAATCTAAACCGCTATTTATAATTAATTCTACTTAAGCAAGAGCATCAAATATATATATATATATATAATAAAGATTTCTATGAAGGCTGATTGACTATGATATCAGAAGGAATTCTATATGCATATGGAAAAAGAGAGTTGGGAGAATTTCTCATATAATGTGTGTTACTCCATTAGATTATCACTGAAAAAAATTCTTTTAACTAGAAATTAAAATTTTAAAAATAAAAGTATTAAAGAATCCTGAAAACATAGGACCTTTAATAAAAGGTTATATATTAGATTCCTGATTCTCACTCCTCTCCATATTTAGGCAGACCAAATCAGAGACACATTTCCATATATTCTATAAAATAAACTGTTCAAGGAGAGTGCAAAATCTCACATTATAACCCAGCACTATTATCAGGAATTATATGAGATTTTATTTTTTAGACTATACCCCTGAGTTCTAGATTACTATTGGATCATTTATATGTTGAATAGAACTGAATCAAAATTACATAACATTTCTCCATGATCCACTAAGCTCAATACTATTTATAAAAGTTAGAATAATAATTCAATTTATTCATTACTAACTGGTCAATAGCAAGATAAGTAACTTTATGGACCAATTAGGACAAATTGGTTAAATATTATTTGTACTTGTACTACCTATACAACTTATCTGTAATAAAGACATTTATTTGTAGTTTTAAAAATTGTGTAGTTACTATATTGAAAAATTATTCCCTGTCAGAGGCTTGCAGATGATGGCATTTAGGTTGTTAATTCCCTTATATAACTACAATTTGAGCTAATGAAAGTCATGATATCAATCTCTCAGATACATTTTTAAACTAAGTCAGCACAATCAATGAACAGACAATATTCTTATATAGGTTGAATTCCAATCAACACATGGAATCACCACTGCTGTTGAGCTGTTTTGTTTGGGGGCACAGGGAATGTTGCCTGAAACAACACCCTGAAAGGTAGACATGAACCAACAGAGATCCCAGGATCCCTAGTGTAAGTGACCAAATCATGAAGTATGTGCTGAATTGAGGACGAAAATAGTACATAGGATAATACCGCAGCACAAAGGAGACTCCAAAGCCCTGGATTCAAATATCTCCTCAGACACTCCTTGTGTCTCTGGGCAAATCCTTGAACCTCTCAGTGCTTTACTTTCCTAATCTGTAAGAATAAAGTCTGGAATGATGATTGCTTAGGCCCCTTTCAGCTCTATTTCTATTTCTACAAGATAAATCCTAAACACTGACTGAGGGTCTAAATGTGCCTTTTGGCATTATGCTCTGAATGTGTCTCAATAGTAACACTTCACATATATCTGTGTAGAAATATATAAATAACTTAATACTTTTCAAAGCATTTTCATCTAACTGGATCCTCATAACAACTTGGAACGGTGAGTATGATGATATCATACACATTTGAAAATTTAAGAAAAAGTCAATGAGGGGTTAAAGCGATTTGTCTTAGTAACCAGAGTCTCGATATCTTAGTATTCTCTAGTTATCATCACATATATTTTTCATTTTTAACACTGTTCTCAAACTTTTTGTGTCCCGTGCTGAGTAGAAGTTTAGCACTTTCGCCCCCTCATTCAACATTAGTACAGTTGATGTAGAAAGTGAAAGGAATTATTTGAAGCTTGATAGAAGCACAAGTGAGGTCTAAATAATAAGTTTCTTTTCGCCTCATATATTTTCTTTACTGATTATTACAGAGACTAAAGAACAATTATCACATTGGATTTCCCATTGCAAAAAATAAGGTGTAAGTAATTAAGTTAGCAAAGCACTATCACTATGAGACACTGAAATAGCCATCTTATAAAGAACCCTCCATTGTAATTAGGTAAAATGGGATTTTACTAACAAAATAATAGGTACTGTTTTACTGGGAAAAAAATCTAATCTTACAAAGAAACCCATTATATTTTGTTATAAAATGTGTAAGTGTACAAAATTTCAAATTACTTACCTAATTTCACATGGCCATTATCTGTTAATAGAATATTTGCTCCCTTCAAAGAGAAAAAAATATCAAGTTAAAATTATGCAACTTGTGCTTACTTTATTAACAAATTAATGATTTAAAAAAATTAAAAATATTTAAAATGCTGGCCTGTAACATTCTCAAAAATCTGAGTTCTAAAAATTTTAATTATCTAGAATTCATTAACTTTTTAAACTTTAAGTTTATAGCTAATTTACCTTTTACCTTCGATGTGGTTTCATTACTTTAAGAGATTCTACTTTTCATACTGCTTGCAGCTACAAAAGCAAGTTTTTACTTTATAATTGCACTTAAAACTAATAATAGATGGTAATTTTTAAGTGTTTTATTAACCTTTGGATATTGTCATTTTTTTCTGTTAGTGAAATTTCACTAACATGTTAATGGAACATTACTAGAATCACTGTTGTGGTGAAATCATCTACTTGCCTAGGAAAGGAATAAAAATGAAATATGTCTACTTAATGGAGCTCCAATTTGAAGACACATAGAGATGAGCACCAACAGGGGCATTTCAACCTGTGTTCAAAGGATTTCCTAGCACACTTCTGAAACTCCTGGCTGCTTGTCTTAAATTCAATGAGGATAAAAACTAATCCTCTTTATTTTTTTTTTAGCCAGTGTTAATGAGTCATAAGCAACTATTTGATGGGATTTACATAAAATGTGTCAGCAGGAAGGAGATAAAGTGTTAGAAAAAGGAAACAAAAACAACCCAACAACCTTTTGTTCCCTAACCAGATTCCAGTCAGTGAAGAGCCAACTGATATCAAAGTAGACTCAAGAATGCCATTCAATTCAAAATTTATTAAGCACCTACCACAGCAGGCACTCTTTCAGGTTTAGGGAAAAAGAAAAGTAGTTAAGAAAACAGTAAGGAAAAAAATGTGAGGGAAAAAGATGTGTCAAGATGAGAGTGGTAAGAAGGAAAAATTCTGAGAAGTCATAGAAAAACATCCAGACCATAAACTATTGACCAGTGATTAGAGAGTGATTACAGAATAGTCTGTCTGCTCTCAGGTCAAAGGAAAGCCTTTAGAAAATGGTCATTTGGATAGTCTTCAAATCACTCATTGATGGAGTATCACTGTTACTTCACCAAAGTACGAAGAACTTTCTTTAATGTAATGATGCCAAAAGTTTTAGGAAGGTTTGATTTTAAGGATAAAGGCATCTTAGAGACTATGAAACAAAACTAACTCGGAGATAGATTATGCAACAGAAAATTGTAGAGATGAACTAAACTGGAGTACCATCATTAATTAAGCGCTAAATATCACTTATACAAAATAATTTTACCAGAGACACAGTTCATTTCAAATGACAAAAATAGGAAATAAAGTCAACTCTGAATAACAGTAGTTTTACCAAGGGAAAAACTTAAAAAACAAAAACAAACAAATTAAAAAAAAACTCTAGAAGACTGAGGCAAAATTATAATGAAACATACCTTTATATCTCTGTGCATTTTGCCTTTACTGTGTAGATAATATAATCCCTGAAGGTTCAGAGAGAGAGATTTATCAGAAAGCACATCTTATAACGTTAAAAGTTTAGGTAAAATCTACAATTTACTCTTCTGAATTCATTTTAAAGTTTTTTTGTTTTTTAACTTTCTGTCTTAGTAACAATTCTAAGACAGAAGAGTGGCAAGGGCTGGGCAATTAGGGTTAAGTGACTTGCCCAGGGTCACACAGGAAGTATCTGAGGCTAGATTTAACCCATTGTGCTACCTAGCCACCCCTTGAATTTACTTTTTAAAATAAAGGCAGAAGCAAAGAATGATAAATGTAGCACTTAAGAGTATTAATGACAAATATTCACATTCCAGAGATAAGAAACTCAAATGGGCAAATTCAGAAAGTATTCTGGAATCTCACAAACATAACATAAAACACTGATGTATCATTTCCCATTATAGTTAACTGTCAAGTTTCTTGCTTTTAAACAAAAGAACTATAGGGTCAATACAGTATGTATAATAGGAGAAATACTGTTTGGATGGACCCAAAGAATGAAGTTGTAGACACATTTGAATTTTTACATTTTCACTCAAAAAGTAGCCCTTAATAAATTTATACTATTAAAAATCAGAGAATAATGCCCAGCTAGTATTTTGTTAGGCTGACCTTCAACTATATTGCCAGGTGAATCAGAAGCTACTCTTTTATGTACAAATAATAAAGAATTGTTTAAAATCAGTAGTTCAACTACCTGTAGTGTTTCTCTGCTAACATATGCAATCTGCTGTTCTGATAGAGGTCCAGTCACTGTAATGGAAAGGAAAAAAGTGTCAGTCTAACAAGTTTCAGTTCAAAACAATCAAATTATATATGCTAGCCACCTATTTTTTCATGACTCTGAGTTTTATAAGGTACTGATGAAGTGCTTTTTCCAGTTTGCCTCTTTAAATATGGAAAAGAGGGAGGTATATTATTGAGAGATGTTTCAGAGATGTTTTTTTCATTCAATTTAGCATTTATAGCAAATGTGAGGTAGCTGAAAGGGAGATTATTCCTTGACCTGAATGGATTCCTAATGATGGAATTAGTCTGGAAAAAAAATCATTATGCAAAATTATCTTGATATGTTTAAGTTGCCCTACAGTGTGGAACTCAGAGTGACTTGGAGAAATTGACTTTCTTTAGGACCCAGAATGACTTGGAGAAGCTGACAATCCTTGAAAGAATGAAGAGAATAAACCAAGATAAAGTAATGGGAAATCTAGGGTAGGATACTTAGCTAACTTTAGCCCTTACATTCTGCTGAGCAGACTCTCTTTCTCTGTTAAGCCCAGGCCTTAACTACAGGACACCTGGCCCTAAGACAGTGGGTCACTGTATTGCTGAAACTTTGAGACTGAATTACTTCATACTCATATATGCTGTCATTTGCCAAAAATATGTACCTGAGATGTCTGTTCCCTTTTGCACCTAGCAATATGTCACCCCTGTTCCTGGGAGCTCTCCACCCATCCTACCTCATCTCTTTCCCTGGATCAGTCCCTTTCTTGCTTCTCTTTTGCCATGAATTACAAGTATAGCTGTTGGTCGACTAAACTTTAAGCCTTTTGCTACTAGACCAGTTTGCTCCCATGCCCATGTATATCCTTGCTTAATAAAGATTATCTTGATTTTAAAGGCAGTATCTCTTGGTTATTTTCCTGTTCAGGGAAAGTGGGAAGGAGGTCTCTCAGAGGAAGTCTATGCTTATCACAGTGCCCCAGGTAATGTAGCTCCTCTTCCAGGAAAGAGAGACCTAAGTTCCAAAGATTGTGTGCCTTAGTGTACATCATCCAACATCTAACTAAACTGTAAAACATTCTAAAGTTCTGAGTAAGGTTACTTGCAATATTTCGGTCCAGTGAAATGAAACAATATAGGATAGGAGGGGACTTATAAGCCTAAAACAAACTATTAAAATAAATTATATTAATTTAAATGGATTTAGAATCACCCTGAGTTGAGGTTTTGAAAAACGGGTCCTTTTATTGGCTATATTTAAGTAGGTAGAGGGAAATGTTCAACATTTTTGATATAACAGAATTTTTGTTCATATAACACTTGTTCATGCTGAGTTAATAATCCTCAACATTTGCTGCCATTCTGGGCTAGCTAACTAACTAATTAACACTATATAAATGTTCTGGTATACTCAGGTAAATATTATAAAACACACTTTAATAGAAACTGTGGCTTACACCAAGAGATTTATTGAAGGACACATTTCATCAAAAGGAATGATAAAGATTCTAGCAAATCTTCTGATTTGATTCTTCAGACTCTCAATTATCTAGTATCCCCATCTTTTTCTCTCCTTTATTGGCAGTTGCTCCTCTCATACACTCCCCAATTTAGAAGGGCTTTTTCACCTATACTATACTATACTATACTATACTATACTATACTATACTATACTATACTATACTATACTATACTATACTACACTACACTACACTACACTACACTACACTACACTACACTACACTATGTAAACCTTAAAATTTCTTAGACTTATGAATGTTGGAAATTTCCCCATTGGGAAATTTCATACTTGAAAAAATTTCCTTATAGTAAGAACTCTATTGGAATATGAAACTCCTTGGCATGGGAGGATCCTTCTCCTCCCTACTTAAGACTACTTTAGGACAGAAACCTCTTGCTAAACAATGGAAAGGGCTTTGACCTATGCTTAAGCATAGAACAGAAAGTTCTTTGAGTCATGATTGATTTTAGAATTGATACAATAGAGATACTTGGAATGACAGAACCAGGTCTTGGAAACTACAAAATACAAACTACAAACTCCACCCTACTCAGAGTAACAGGATCTAGGAAGGGCTGCAGCAAAGATCAAGATTTAATTATTTAAGAATATGACCTTCGACTTCCGGTGAAGATGGCGGCTTAGAGAAAGCTGAAGCTCAGATCTCCGGAAAACCCTTCCCGACCGATCTCAAACGATAAGCTCCTAAGGCGCCGAAACTCAAAACGATCAACAGCACAGACCCTGGGAACCCTCCTCCTGGACCTGGACCCGGTTCAAAAGGTACGGCTCCCCTTAAAAGCCAGAACCCGAGATCCCTCGGACCTCAGGGGTAGGAGCGCAGAGTCCAAGGCTCCCGGAAGCCGCAGCCCAGCCGGGCTCAGAGAGCAGAACCCTCAGGGCCTTCTACCCGAGTCGTTGGAGTCCGGGTGAAAGTTACTGCCTGGGGCTTCCGCTGCAGAGAGCTGGTCTAAACAACAGCAACCCTCAGGGCGGGCAAAACAGCCTCACGGGCTGGATCCTGCTTTCCAAGTCTCAGTGAAAGTCCTTGCGCTCGGAGCTTGGGGAAGCTGCAGCCCATCCCCCCGCAGGCGGACGAAACAGCCTCACGGCCAGCGATTCTGAAGGCAACTTCCGGAAAGCGAGCCAGGGGGAGAGTGTGGCCTCGTGGTCCGACCCTTCCATTCCAGTTCCAGTGAGGCATATTCAGTTTAACCCAGGGAAAGCTCTTAGAAGCAACATCTGCCCAGGACTAAAGCCTCGGATCACCAGAGATAAGAAAAGCTAATCCTCCACATTCAGAGATGGCAGCAAACTCCACAGAAGCACAGAAGCCCCAAAATACCAAGAAAAATAAGAAGAAAGAGGCGACTTTGGACACATTCTATGGAGCCAAAATACAAAATACAGAGCAGATAGAAGAAGATATACAAGAAAATTCTCCAAAATCTTCCAAAGGAAATAGAAACTCTCCACAAACCCATGAAGAATTTGAATCAGAAATGACCAAAAAGATGGAAGCCCTCTGGGAGGAAAAGTGGGAAATAATGCAAAAGAAATTCATGCATCTACAAAACCAGTTTGACCAAACTGTAAAAGAAAACCAGGCTTTAAAGCAAGAACTAATAAAGCAAAGCCAAAACACCAAGAAATTAGAAGAGAACATAAAATATCTCACCGACAAGGTGATAGATCTGGAAAATAGAGGGAGAAGAGAAAATTTAAGAATAATTGGACTCCCAGAAAAGCCAGAAATAAACACCAAACTGGACATGGTGATACAAGATATAATCAAAGAAAATTGCCCAGAGATTCTAGAACAAGGGGGCAATACAGCCACTGACAGAGCTCACAGAACACCTTCTACACTAAACCCCCAAAAGACAACTCCCAGGAATGTAATTGCCAAATTCCAAAGCTATCAAACAAAAGAAAAAATCCTACAGGAAGCCAGAAAAAGACAATTTAGATATAAAGGAATGCCAATCAGGGTCACACAAGACCTTGCAAGTTCTACTCTGAATGATCGTAAGGCATGGAACATGATCTTCAGAAAGGCAAGAGAGCTGGGTCTCCAACCAAGAATCAGCTACCCAGCAAAACTGACTATATACTTCCAAGGGAAAGTATGGGCATTCAACAAAATAGAAGACTTCCAACTTTTTGCAAAGAAAAGACCAGAGCTCTGTGGAAAGTTTGATACCGAAAATCAAAGAGCAAGGAATACCTGAAAAGGTAAATATTAAGGAAAGGGGAAAAATGTTGTCTTCTTCTTTTACTCAAACTCTCTTCTATAAGGACTACATTTATATCAATCTATGTATACTAACATGTGGGGAAAATGTAATGTATAAATAGGGGGCAAAGAAAGACCAAATAGAATAATGGTTCTCACACAAAGATTCACATGGGAAGGGGAGGGGAAGAAAACTCCTAAAAGAAGGAGAGGAAGAGAGGGGGGGGGGGTTTACTTAAACCTCAATCTCAGGGAAATCAACTCTGAGAGGGAAAAACATCCAGATACATTGGGATCTTGAATTCTATCTTACCCAACAAGGGTAAGGAGAAGGGAAAACCAAGGGGGGGAGGGGGAGAGGGAGAACAAAAAGGGAGGGAAAGAGAGGGGGGAGGGGGAGGGAAGAAAAAGGGAGGGACTAAAAAGGGAAACATCAAGGGAGGGGACAAGGGGGACTGATTCAAAGTAAATCACTGGACTAAAAGGTAGAGCCGAAGAAGAAAAGGTTAGAATTAGGGAAGGCAATCAAAATGCCAGGGAGTCCACAAATGACAATCATAACTTTGAACGTGAATGGGATGAACTCACCCATAAAACGTAGACGAATAGCTGAATGGATTAGAATCCAAAACCCTACCATATGTTGTCTTCAAGAAACACACATGAGGCGGGTTGACACCCACAAGGTCAGAATTAAAGGATGGAGTAAGACCTTCTGGGCCTCAACTGATAGAAAGAAGGCAGGAGTGGTAATCATGATATCTGATAAAGCCAATGCAAAAATAGACCTGATCAAAAGGGATAGGGAAGGTAATTATATTTTGTTAAAAGGAACTATAGACAACGAGGAAATATCATTAATCAACATGTATGCACCAAATAATATAGCACCCAAATTTCTAATGGAGAAACTAGGAGAATTGAAGGAAGAAATAGACAATAAAACCATACTAGTGGGAGACTTAAACCAACCATTATCAAATTTAGATAAATCAAATCAAAAAATAAATAACAAAGAGGTAAATGAAGTGAATGAAATCTTAGAAAAATTAGAATTAATAGACATATGGAGAAAAATAAATAGGGATAAAAAGGAATACACCTTCTTCTCAGCACCACATGGCACATTCACAAAAATTGACCATACATTAGGTCACAGACACATAGCACACAAATGCAAAAAAGCAGAAATAATGAATGCAGCCTTCTCAGATCACAAGGCAATAAAAATAATGATTAGTAATGGTACATGGAAAACCAAATCTAAAACCAATTGGAAATTAAACAATATGATACTCCAAAACCGTTTAGTTAAAGAAGAAATCATAGAAACAATAATTTCATCAAGGAAAATGACAATGGCGAAACATCCTTTCAAACCTTTTGGGATGCAGCCAAAGCGGTAATCAGAGGCAAATTCATATCCCTGAAAGCTTATATTAACAAACAAGGGAGAGCAGAGATCAATCAATTGGAAATGCAATTGAAAAAACTCGAAAGCGATCAAATTAAAAACCCCCAGCAGAAAACCAAATTAGAAATCCTAAAAATTAAGGGGGAAATTAATAAAATCGAAAGTGATAGAACTATTGATTTAATAAATAAGACAAGAAGCTGGTACTTTGAAAAAACAAACAAAATAGACAAGGTACTGGTCAATCTAATTAAAAAAAGGAAGGAAGAAAAGCAAATTCACAGCATTAAAGATGAAAAGGGGGACAGCACCTCCAATGAGGAGGAAATTAAGGCAATCATTAGAAATTACTTTGCCCAATTATATGGCAATAAATACACCAATTTAGGAGAAATGGATGAATATATACAAAAATACAAACTGCCTAGACTAACAGAAGAGGAAATAGAATTCTTAAATAATCCCATATCAGAAATTGAAATCCATCAAGCCATCAAAGAACTTCCTAAGAAAAAATCCCCAGGGCCTGATGGATTCACCTGTGAATTCTATCAAACATTCAGAGAACAGTTAATCCCAATACTATACAAACTATTTGACATAATAAGCAAAGAGGGAGTTCTACCAAACTCCTTTTACGACACAAACATGGTACTGATTCCAAAAACAGAGAAAGAAAACTATAGGCCAATCTCCCTAATGAATATAGATGCAAAAATCTTAAATAGGATACTAGCAAAAAGACTCCAGCAAGTGATCAGAAGGATCATTCACCATGATCAAGTAGGATTCATACCAGGGATGCAGGGCTGGTTCAACATTAGGAAAACCATCCACATAATTGACCACATCAACAAGCAAACTAGCAAGAACCACATGATTATCTCAATAGATGCAGAAAAAGCCTTTGATAAAATACAACACCCATTCCTATTAAAAACACTAGAAAGCATAGGAATAGAAGGGTCATTCCTAAAAATAATAAACAGTATATATCTAAAACCAACAGCTAATATCATCTGCAATGGGGATAAACTAGATGCATTCCCAATAAGATCAGGAGTGAAACAAGGATGCCCATTATCACCTCTACTATTTGACATTGTACTAGAAACACTAGCAGTAGCAATTAGAGAAGATAAAGGAATTGAAGGCATCAAAATAGGCAAGGAGGAGACCAAGTTATCACTCTTTGCGGATGACATGATGGTCTACTTAAAGAATCCTAGAGATTCAACCAAAAAGCTAATTGAAATAATCAACAACTTTAGCAAAGTTGCAGGATACAAAATAAACCCACATAAATCATCAGCTTTTCTATTTATCTCCAACACAGCTCAGCAGCAAGAACTAGAAAGAGAAATCCCATTCAAAATCACCTTAGACAAAATAAAATACCTAGGAATCTATCTCCCAAGAGAAACACAGGAACTATATGAACACAACTACAAAACACTCGCCACACAACTAAAACTAGACCTGAACAAATGGAAAAACATTAACTGCTCATGGATAGGACGAGCCAATATAATAAAAATGACCATCCTACCCAAACTTATTTATCTATTTAGTGCCATACCCATTGAACTACCAAAATACTTCTTCACTGATTTAGAAAAAACCATAACAAAGTTCATTTGGAAGAACAAAAGATCAAGGATATCCAGGGAAATAATGAAAAAAAAACACATATGATGGGGGCCTTGCAGTCCCTGACCTTAAACTATATTACAAAGCAGCAGTCATCAAAACAATTTGGTACTGGTTAAGAAACAGAAAGGAAGATCAGTGGAATAGACTGGGGGAAAGCGACCTCAGCAAGACAGTATACGATAAACCCAAAGATCCCAGCTTTTGGGACAAAAATCTACTATTCGATAAAAACTGCTGGGAAAATTGGAAGACAGTGTGGGAGAGACTAGGAATAGATCAACACCTCACACCCTACACCAAGATAAATTCAAAATGGGTGAGTGACTTAAACATAAAGAAGGAAACCATAAGTAAATTGGGTAAACACAGAATAGTATACATGTCAGACCTTTGGGAGGGGAAAGGCTTTAAAACCAAGCAAGATATAGAAAGAATCACAAAATGTAAAATAAATAATTTTGACTATATCAAACTAAAAAGCTTTTGTACAAACAAAACCAATATAACTAAAATCAGAAGGAAAACAACAAATTGGGAAAAAATCTTCATAGAAATCTCTGACAAAGGTTTAATTACTCATATTTATAATGAGCTAAATCAATTGTACAAAAAATCAAGCCATTCTCCAATTGATAAATGGGCAAGGGAAATGGATAGGCAGTTCTCAGATAAAGAAATCAAAACTATTAACAAGCACATGAAGAAGTGCTCTACATCTCTTATAATCAGAGAGATGCAAATCAAAACAACTCTGAGGTATCACCTCACACCTAGCAGATTGGCTAACATTACAGCAAAGGAAAGTAATGAATGCTGGAGGGGATGTGGCAAAGTAGGGACATTAATTCATTGCTGGTGGAGTTGTGAATTGATCCAACCATTCTGGAGGGCAATTTGGAACTATGCCCAAAGGGCGACAAAAGAATATCTACCCTTTGACCCAGCCATAGCACTGCTGGGTCTGTACCCCAAAGAGATAATGGACACAAAGACTTGTACAAAAATATTCATAGCTGCGCTCTTTGTGGTGGCCCAAAACTGGAAAACGAGGGGATGCCCATCAATTGGGGAATGGCTGAACAAACTGTGGTATATGTTGGTGATGGAGTACTATTGTGCTAAAAGGAATAATAAAGTGGAGAAGTTCCATGGAGACTGGAACAACCTCCAGGAAGTGATGCAGAGCGAGAGGAGCAGAACCAGGAGAACATTGTACACAGAGACTAATACACTGTGGTATAATCGAACGTAATGGACTTCTCCATTAGTGGCGGTGTAATGTCCCTGAACAACTTGCAGGGATCCAGGAGAAAAAAACACCATTCATAAGCAAAGGATAAACTATGGGAGTGGAAACACCGAGAAAAAGCAACTGCCTGAATACAGAGGTTGAGGGGACATGACAGAGGATAGACTCTAAATGAACACTCTAATGCAAATACTATCAACAAAGCAATGGGTTTAAATCAAGAAAACATCTAATGCCCAGTGGATTTACGCGTCGGCTATGGGGGGTGGGGGGGAGGAAAAGAAAATGATCTATGTCTTTAACGAATAATGCTTGGAAATGATCAAATAAAATATATTTAAAAAAAAAAAAAAAGAATATGACCTTCAACAGACATGTGCAAAGGGGACAGACCTCTGGGCGGTCCTGGGTTAAGCTAGAGCCACCATTGGCACAGGGGAGACATCGACAGTGATTGGTAGATGTGAGAACTGAGGGGAGGGAACTTAGATGGTTTCCTTAAAAGATAGCGGGGTCTGAGGACTAGAGGAGGGGGCTTGCTCTGAAGGAGGTCTGAGAGGAGAGAGGTCCTGGAGGGAGAGCTCCTGGAGAGATCTTGAAGGAGGCTGTGGAAGGAGAACTCAGGAGGAGTCAGGAGGAGAATTCTCTGGAACATTTCTTGAAAGGAGGCTCTCTTGAAGGTGGAGCCTGAGGTTGGCATGAGAAGCCTTACCTAGAGAGATCTTGGGTGAGTGATAAAACCAACTGACTGATTTCTCTCTTAGGACTGAGGTCTAGGCCTTATTGGCTTGAGGCCCTTCATTCTTATTCCTTTCTTACTTTCTCTCTTTTTCTATTGATTAATCATTGTATTATAAATTAAATTTCTCTATAAAACCCAGTTGGCTTGGGCATATTCATAAATTGGGAATATATTCCCTGGCGACCATCTTATATTTATATAAAACCAAGACACAGTAGAAAACATATTTCAGCGGTCATAATTGTTATATATTTCCCTTGCTCCCAAACATTTTAATTATCACAGTTTATGGCTCCCACTCTCTTATCTACAACTATTTAACGCTCAAACTATTTTAAATCTAACAACTATACTATACTATACTATACTATACTATACTATACTATACTATACTATACTATACTATACTATACTATACTATACTATACCATACCATACCATACCATACCATACACCATACCATACCATACCATACCATACCATACTATTTTTATAGGTACTGTTCCCAATATACACTTTCCAAATATTAACCATAATTCAAAGCCAGACTTCAGTTATATACCTCCCCAAAACCTTCCAAGAAACTCTGGTGAAATGGCAACAAACTAATCTTTTAATTTTTTTAAAATTTCATTTATTTTCAGAGGAAAAGCAAAAGTTATCATGTATGCCCTACTATGTGCAATGCATTGAAAGAGAGGTTTGGAAGATATAGAAGTTATAAATAAGAAATGTGTTCAAAAGGTCTATAATCTAGGAGCAAAAATAAGATAAGTACATAAGTAACAAAATACAAAACAGAAACATGATAAATACCTGAAAGATGCTGGTAGTTCAGTGGATTGAGAGCCAAGCCTAGAGACAGGAGGTCCTAGGTTCAAATCTGGCCTTTTATACTTTCTAGCTATATGATCCTGGGCAAGTCACTTAACTTCTATTGCCTAGCCCTTACCCCTCTTCTGCCTTGGAACCAATACGTAGTATTGATTCTAAGGTTCTATTGATTCTAAGTAAGGTAAAAGTTTATAAAAGATTAATAAAGCAATAGTGTGGATTATTTGGAGGAAGACAAAATGGACCAAGTTGGGAGGGAAAGGAGGAAAGGGAGAAGAAAGAGTTTGTTGAGAATGGTGTGGAGAGTACTCATCAGCCAAGGCAAAAGGTAAAGGAGGCCTAGACTGTTATGTCAGTGTAAATGAAGGATAATCCTGAGATTAAAAAGGACAAAGCTTGATAATTCATTTGAGGAAAAGCTATTAAGAAGAACTAAAGACAACAATGAGGTTTTGAGTCTAAATGAATACAAGAACAGAGTTAAACATAAAAGAAGGGAAGATATTCAGGGGAATTATGGCAAATTTTAGTTCTGGATATGGTGCACTGAAGATGCTAACAGTTCATGCAAATGCAGATGTGTAATAGAAAAGGCAGGAAGAAAGATCCTAAGGGTTCCTGCCTACTTGAACAGTTTCCTAATCATTATCCATAACCACCTTAGATGAAGTAATCTGTTCAAGGTTACATAGCTAGTAAGTGATAGAGCTAGGATTCAAATTGTACTTTCTGTCAAGGTGGCAAAAAGAAGCTATATTTAACCTGCCTCTGTCAAAATCAGAGGCATTGTCAATCTCTCAAACCTTGCCTTTTGCACTGTTGAATAGGTATCCTCCCTTTGAGGCCAAGGCAGGGATTCCTTGCAGAAGAGGAAGAGAATAAACTCTTACAGAACCACTATCTGTCTAAGCTCTCTGAAGTACTGATGTGACAATCAGTGCTTTGAATTTGTTGTGCCCCAATACAAAGATTATATGTTGTTCATCTAAACACTGTTTACATATGTTTAATTGGTTTTTTAAAAACAATATTTTATTTGATCATTTCCAAACATTATTCATTAGAGACAAAGATCATTTTCTCCCCCCCCCCCATCTCCCATAGCCGACGCATGATTCCACTGGGTATCACATGTGTTCTTGATTCGAACCCATTTTCATGTTGTTGGTATTTGCATTAGAGTGTTCATTTAGAGTCTCTCCTCAGACATGTCCCCTCAACCCCTGTAGTCAAGCAGTTGCTTTTCCTTGGTGTTTTTACACCCAAAAGTTTGTCCTCTGCTTGTGGAGAGTGTTTTTTTCCTAGATCCCTGCAGATTGTTCAGCATCACTGCATTGACACTAATAGAGAAGTCCATTATGTTCGATTGTACCACAGTGTAACAGTCTCTGTGTACAATGTTTTCCTGGTTCTGCTCCTCTCGCTCTGCATCAATTCCTGGAGGTTGTTCCAGTCTCCATGGAATCCCTCCAGTTCATTATTCCTTTGAGCACAATCGTATTCCATCACCAACATATACCACAGTTTGTTCAGCCATTCCCCAATTGATGGGCATCCCCTCATTTTCCAATATTTTGCCACCACAAAGAACGCAGCTATGAATATTCTTGTACAAGTCTTTTTCCTTATTATCTCTTTGGGGTACAAACACAGCAGTGCTATGGCTGGATCAAAGGGCAGACAGTCTTTTATTGTCCTTTCGGCATAGTTCCAAATTGCCCTCCAGAATGACTGGATCAATTCACAACTCCACCAGCAATGCATTAATGTCCCTACTTTGCCACATCCCCTCCAGCATTCACTACTTTCTTTTGCTGTCATGTTAGCCAATCTGCTAGGTGTGAGGTGATACCTCAGAGTTGTTTTGATTTGCATCTCTCTGATTATACATATGTCTAATTGTTAACCAAGAGAATAAAATAATGCAACTTTTTCTTTCCAAATTATTTTCATTGCAGTGACACAGTGAATATGTTCATTTTATAAAGTCTATTTACCTTTTAAAAAATATATGAATTTGACTTACCATGATAAATGTCCTGCAAAGAACCACCTCCACAAAACTCCATGCAGATCCATAGTTTATCTCGTCTATCAATAAAAAAAGATGTATTTGTAATTTCTTATGGTTACATTTGCCTATGTAAAGTAACAAATGTTCTACTTATATTACAGTGAAATGCAATCTACATTTAAAGTTTCAATAAATCTCTAGGAGTTAATGATTTATCTATAACAAATAAGATATAAATTTTGTTAAAATTGATTTTTAAAAGAAAAAAACTGAAACATTTTAGATGAGAAAGGCCAAACAAAAACATTTTTCTTGTATTCTATCATCACCCTAAAGTGCTATCTAGGAATTGATCTAGGAAGAAATATTGGGACTAATTATGGAAAGATGTCATTAACTCCTCTAAGAAAATGGAAATTCCCCTTCTATTATTTAAAGTTATATATTGATACCCTACTTTTCCATTTATCTTATAGTAAACAACTATTTTCAAAGCATTTAAAGTATTTCAAGATTCTAAAATAAATATTTTTGTAAAAGTATAATTATATAGTTATATGGTACCATTGCAGCTTTAAAAGGTAATCTGCAATCTACATCCATGGTAAAAGCATCTAAATCAACAATGTATATAGATCTTTGAAATAGTGGATAAAATTTTGAGGAAAAAAGTGTCATTTCTGTGAGCAAACCATTAAGTAATAAGACAGAAAAGGGAAAAATGTGGCTTCCACTAGTAGACAAACTAAAACAATAACCATTATCATCATCCAGTGACAACCAAATACCTTTCAGAATTTTTTTTTAACTATTTGATTGTCCCTAAGAAAAATTCTAACCTAAGATCCATTCTTGGCTTAGATCAAGAGTACAACAGAAAATTTAGCAAAAATTTACTCCAAAATTACAGCACACACATATATAGAACACATCTTGTTTTGAGTAAGGTCATAAAAAAGAGTTAGAAAAGGTTCTTAAAGGACCAGGTTATTTCTGCACTTGAGGAAATTAGTGCCTAGGTAAATTATTAGAAGATTTTTTAACTTTGATAACTTTTTAACTTAGATAACTTTGATGTTATCTAGTCTAGATCTTGTTCCAAAACATAATGCATTACTTTGCAGTCATCACCTCTAGGTAATATTAATGAACCATTTTCCCATTTTTAATATTAACAAACAGAAATAAGCAAATGAACACAAAAATTCAAAAGAACAAAATTGAGAAATATAAATAAAAGGGTGAATTTGCTGTGTGCAATTTATTTCTGTACCTTCTAAATTTCTTTGTTTTCCTCATTTTTTGTTTTATTGATTGGCCACTTCTTAGAGAACACAAACATTACATTACATTTATATGACCACATACTTTGTTTTCCATTCTTTGCTACCATAAAAAGAGATGCTATGAATCTTTTTGTACCTATCGGTTCTCTCGCTCTGTTTTTTATCTCTGGCTACCTAGGAGCAGATTTAGATGAGTTTTAAAAAAATATATTGTTTAGTGACTTCTGAGTGTCAACTCAAAATCATTTTCTAGCATGGTTGGTCCAATTATCAGTTCCACTAACAATGTCTTAGTGATCTGTCCTCTTACAGCTCCTCTAATATTTGCTATTTTCTTCTTTTGTTATCTTTGCCAATTGAAAAGTGATTGACCATTTTACTTGTTATGATCATCACCTCTCCTATTTAGTAAAGAATTCTTTAGTGAAATATAATTCCTTGCGTTCTTTTCCATTAAAAGGGAATGTGGGACAGCTCTAGGAGGTTCAGTGAATAGAGAACCAGGCCTATGGGTAGGATGTTCTGGGCTCAAATGTGTCCTCACAAACTTCCTAGGTATGTATCCTGGGCAAGTCACTACACTCCAGTAGTGTACTGACTACTCTTCTGCTTTGCAACCAATACACAGTATTACTTCTAAGATAGAGGAACAGATTAAAAAAAAAAAAAGAATGGGACCGTTTATATTTAGGGCATTTATCTGTTTGGACCTTAACAAGGCATATCATGTAAGAATTAAACTAAACCCAATTTGTGCCAGATTGCTTTCAAATTTTCTGAGCAATTTTTGTTAAAATATGGAATTCATACCCCAACAGTTGCTGCCATTACATTTCTAAAGTCTACACTATGTTCCATTGCTTCCATTACCTAGTCTTGTCCAGTAGTCAATTTTTAAAATATTTTCTTGTTTTGTTTCTTCAGATACATTAATAATCCTTGTATTTTGGTATTGTTACAAATGTGTAGATCAGTTTTGTAGATTAAAATATTTGAGAGTTGAAGTTTTGTAGATTAAAATATTTGACAGTTGAAAGGGACTTTGGGGGTCTCCTAGTATTTCATGCACAAAAGGTACTCCACAATAACATACTTAACACTGGTATCCAGCTTCTAATAAGAGGTAAACTCACAACCTTTCCTGGCAGGCAGTTTTACTTCCAGATATCTCTAAGTGGTAAGAAGTTTTTCCTGAGTCCTAATTTTCAACTCCTTCTCAATGTTCCTAGTTCTACTTTTTGGAGGCAAACAGAACAAGTCTAATTTTCTCCCTCCGTGTGACAACCCTTCAAATACTTTAAGCCAGCTGTTATGTCCCTCCTGAACTTAACTTCCCCAGGCTAAAGAGGACTAGTTTCAATTAATTCTTATTTTAATGAATCCAAGCCTTTCACCATCATGGTTGCCCTCCTCTGGATATTTGTCAGCTTATCAATATCCTATGAAAATGATACCATACAGGACGAAATACAAAACTCCAGATGAAATATAGGGCAAGGAACATAAATATTATTGGCAACATACTTTCTCCAAGCTTTTCCTTTCTCTTCCTTCCATCTTCTTGTTCTCATTGAGTGATGGTTCTATTTATCCAGCCCTAACCTCTCTTGGAACTTCTGTACTCATATTTCCCATGCTTATTTGACAGCTTAATAACACTGGATGTCCCACAGACACCAGAGTCAACATGTTCAAAACTGTACCATTATCTTTTCTGCTGACTCATTCCAAATCCCATTTTTTTTCTTTCTTTGGCACATACTACTAGTCCCATACACTTTAAAAATCAGAGCCATTTTAATTCTTGGTTCTAGTGTAGATTTTGCCTCCATCTCTTTTGAATTGGCCTCATCCTCTGTCTACCACTTGGCTCAGGTTCTCACCTCTTTATGCTTTCTATACTTCACAAACCTGACAATATCTCTTTCCTAAAGCAGAGAACTTACCATAAACTTTCAGTGGCTACTCATTATCAAAAGAATCAAATGTAAATATATTAAGCATTATTTTGATCTTACACAAAAAGAAGACAAAGGAAACCATAGGTTCATAATCTCAGGAACTAGTTCAGGCCTTTTCTCTTAGCTAGGGTACTAGTTACATAGGTACTTTACATAAGGGTACCTTACACAGGGTGCTATGCTACTCATATAGCCTTTTAATTGTGCTGATTACTTCTGGTACCTCCCCCTTGCCTAACAATACTCCATATATCTAGCAAAACCATTTGCCCAAGACACTGGCTGATAATGTCACTCAAGAATCTTCAGAAATTCAAGGGAAAAAGACAAACCACACAGCCTGATATTTCTTGTTTATTATAAGCTCTTGCCTCTATTTCCAGTATTATTTCACATTTGCTTTTATAGGAATATAAGTTAAGGAGAGATTGATTTCAGGGATTAGCTAAAAGAAGGGAATTTTGATAAAAGCCCTGGGAGAGGATTCTGGGAAGGAGAGAGGAATTGTGGGAGTTTTAACTGACAATAACTGACTTCTTTCTGAGATTTCCACTCAACTGGAAGGAGGTTTAACTCTCTGCCTGGATTTCCACCAAGTTGGAGGAGGTTTTACTCTGATTTTCCCTAGATAAGTCAAAATTTTGTGGAGAAATTATTGGCTTCTGTGTAGAGAATCTTTGGAGAGTACCATTTTCCCTGAGTACTGAGATAAATCTGCCAGTGATCCAGCAGCCAGAAATCTTCTTGGGCTAAGGTAATCCAAAGATTTTCATCTGGATTTTGGGTTACTTAGTGCAGCCAAACCCAGACTTTTCCCTTTTCTTTTGTTCATCACTAGTGGGCAGATCAGGTTAGAGTCAGATAGAGAGAGTGTGTGGGGGGGGTGGGGGGTGGGGATTAGAAAGAGCAGGGAGTCGTAGGCAGGGTCCAGGGTCCAGGGTCCAGAGAAGAAAAAGAAGGCTCTCCTTTCACAGGGGACTTGGAAGTTGGATGGAGCTTAGTTTTAACAGTGTTAGGGTCTTACCTACCAGTTTCCCTTACTCCCTTTATAAAATAAACTGTTTTTTATAAGCCAAGGGATTTATGCTTTACTGGCCCTGGGAAGTTCCTAGGTGGGTTGTATCATCTCACAACCCTCTAGGACAGTTCCCTATTATACTTTCCTTCATGAACTGAATTGTCTAAGGAGCTCTGTAGTCTATTTGCTGCTTCTGAGATTCATCATTTCTACTATTTCTGAATTGAGTGAACTAAACCAGCTCCATCTTGTCACTCATTTCTGAATCTAGCTCAGTTCCCTTCCTATTAAATTACGGATCTAGTCCAATTTCTGCCTTGGAGAAAACTTCAATTCAATTATGAAAATTGGGAGAAAACTTTATTGCATTGTTATAAACCTAGCCAAGCATGGCTACTAAGCTGGACCACCTCTACCTGTTGCTTAGAGACCCTTAACTAAGGACCCCTTAGGTTATGCTGACCAGAACACCCAGTCATGTTAAAAAAAAATGATGCAAGGAATTTTCTCACAATTCTACATCTCAAGCAACTCATATGTCTTATCTGAGAACTAGCCCCGCCCCATCCTTGTTCCTTTGATTGAATTTTAACAATGGGGAGGAATATGATATCTTTATTCCTGATTTCAGGGAATTTCACCTGTTTACTCTCTTCCCTCACCCCCCTCCTGACTCAAAGCCCCTAATCTTTCTTCTAATTAGATAACATATGACTAATTTTGTATCCTCTTAATTGCTTTTAATGTATAAAAATCTCTCTTCCTGTATTCAAGGTCCAGTGCCAAAACTGAGGAGGCCTGGTTCAACTTGTTATGCAACTGCCATGTATTGCTTAATAAACTGACATTGTTTGCTCGTTCATTTCAGATTTCATCACAACAAAACCTTTGCATAATTCCATTTACTTTTTATGTTCCTTGGCTTCATTCAAACACTTTCAACTCAGGTGCATGTTCTAGGGCAGTGATGGTGAACCTTTTAGAGACCCAAGTGCCAAACTGCAGCCCTCAACACATGGGAGCCCCCTTCACCTTATACTGGAAAGGGGAGGGAGGAAGCACTCCCACTGGGCTATATTGGGCAGAGGAGTGGGAGATGGGAGGAATGTAAAGAAGGAGAAGCCCCCTTCAGCATGTGTGCCATAGATTTGCCAACATGGTTCTAGAGGGAAGTATTTCTTAATCTGGTAGTTACATTGGCATCTCTTCACTCAAGTTTAACGTTTATAGTTCTAAATATTTAAATCTCCAGACACAGTGCAAGTACCTTGAGAGCAAGGACTTCTTTTGTTTTTCTATCGGTACTGTGTGGTGAACTAAAATATGCTACATATAGATCATTCTATCTTCAAATTAAGAACTTAAACCCCAATTTAGTTTTTCTAGGATTCAAATGGATTTTACTAACTTGTTAATATTGTTCAATAACTTGGTCAAGAATGTGTTAGTTCCTGATACAGACATTGAGGAAGTTCATACTTCAGGTCATCTGGAACTTGAATTCAAAAATTATTTTAGATGAGAATCAGAGGTAATCATTTTCACCCTTCTGAGCCTCTTAACTGAACAGAGTAGATAAAAGTAGATATCTAAAGTAGATAAAAGCTTAGGTATTTCTTTTATTATTATTATCATTTAAGCACCACTGATCAAGAGATAACTGAATGACAAACACAAAACATATACACATATACATGCACACAAATCTACATATGGATAGAAACTAAAATTATGATTTCCCAGCTCTGTAAGGATCTCCTGAATGAGGAAATTCCCCCTACCAATACAAGTGGACATCTTCCTTACAATTTAAAATCTTGGAGAATTCCCTGGAGCCTGTGTTCAGGATGATACAGCCAGTATGGGACAGAAACAAGTCTTAAAACTGTGTCTTCCTTGTTCCAGTGCCATGATGTCATGTTACCTTTTAGACATAGAATACATACACACACACACACACCCTGATGTGTGATTACTTGGGATAAGCGATAATATTGATGTAAGTTTCTTCCTAAGATAGGAATAGATCTATATATAGGTATTTCTATTGATACTAAGCTAATTCAGATTGTTTGACCTAAGACAGATGAAACAGGATGGAGGAGGATCTAGGTAGCACAGTAACCTGAATGCTAGGTCTGGAGTCAGAAGGACCTGGGTTCGAATCTAATATCAGGCACTTCCAAGCAGAAAGACTCTGGATAAGTCACTTAACCTCAAATGCCACACACCCTTGCTAGTCTTCTGTCTTAAAAATTATGCTAAGACAGAATGTAAGGATATTCTTATCCCTGTCCCTCTTCATAGGAGCCAATCACAGTTCCCAAATTGTCTAGCATTGCCCAGGGGGCATTGACTATGGGATTGACTTCTCACCTTCTGAAGGTTAAGTTCTCATCTAAGGGTGTGAATTTTCTAAATCTCACCTTATGGAGAAATGAATACTCATCAAAGAGTTCATAGAGTCCTAGCTAACTGAAGTGAGAAATCTCATTTCCTGGATGATTGAGTTGAAAGGGTGGAGAGCTCCTCCACCAAATGCTAAGTAAGGTGTTCAAGCTCTTGTTGATTCAATTCAAAATTAGACAAAGGAGAGTTAATCCTGTCTTTAGTCTACTGATGTACTAAGTAGGGGTACTTAAGTTAGTTTTAACTCAAGATAGACAAAGAATTCTCTTTTATAGCTGCATGTTGCATTTTGTGCCAAAAAAATGCATTTCATTGCTGAAGTTTTTAAGAATGGCTTTCACTCTAAGGAAATATGGAAAAGTTGTAGCTCCTAAAAATTTTCAATAAAATAGATATTGCAGCAGCTATTGAGTAAGAAGAGGAAGTCAAGGGTTTCAAGAATCATCAAAGAGGAGGGGTGGAGTCAAGATGGCGGCATAGAGACAGGAAAGTTGAGATCTCTGAAAACCCTTCCTCACTGATTAAAAACAAAATGCTTCTAGGGGACTGAAAACCAAATCTAACAGGACAGAGCAAAGGAACCCTCCTGCTGGACTCAACTTAAAAGATATGCCCCCCAAAAGTCTTAATTCTAGAACACTTGAGTTCAAGGGGAAGGAAGAAGGAAGGTCCCAGGACCCCTTTCCCACCTAGAGTATTGAAACTCTAGCAGTGGCTGGAATCCTTGGGCCCGCAAGGGCGCTAGTCCGGAGGGGGTACTTTGTGAGCATAGCTGTGCATGGCTTAGGACTTTGAACACAGGCTACGGGAGAGGCAACTGGAGGAGAAGCTCACAGAAGGCAGCCCAATCACAGACACTCCATATTGCCCCTTACCCAGGTTTTGGCCTCAGGACATATCCAGCTCTGCAAGATCAACTCCACCTGCCTTAATTTTATCAATAGGGCAGATATCCTTCAGAGGACAGGGAAGCTCAAGATCCAACACCCCTCCCTCACTGACTCCATTGAGAACCAGCTGTCTAAACTCCAAGGGTGAAGGATGCAATTAGCACAGAAGACCTTAATAAGAAGGTGGGAAGCCCAGCTCCTTTTCAGTTTCTGCTGACAGCTGGGGAAGATCTAGCATCAGGGCTCACCCTGACCAATCAGCAAAGCAGAGAAGACAGGGCAGAATAGCCCAAACCCACAGATTCAGCATATAATAAGAGGAACAAATATAGGGGGAAAGAAAGGGAAAATATAAGCAAACAACAGAAAAAGAAATTACAATTGATAGTTTGTATCCAAGCAATGAACAAAGAAAATAAAACAGAGGAAGATCAAGGAATACCAAGCAAAAACAAACTCCAGCAAATTGGACACAGGCTTTGGAAGAACTCAAAAAACAAGAGAGGCTGGGAAAAACTTAAAAAGCAAGATAAGTCATCTGGAAACAGAGGCACTTGAACTAAAACAAGAAAATAGTTTATTGAAAGCCAAAATTAAGCAGCTTGAAAATGAGGCAAAGGAGATGAAAGATGACCTCCAAAGAAAATCAGACCAGAAGGAGAAGGATGACCAAAAAAATCAGGGATGAAATTCAATCTTTAAAAACTAGAAAACAACAATTAAAAGCAAACGACTTCACAAGGCAGCAAGAAACTCTAAAACAAAATCAAAAGAATGAAAAAATTGAGGAAAATATGAAACATCTCATTCACAAAACAGAAGATTTTTAAAATCGTTACAGGAGAGACAACTTAAGAATCATTGGTCTACCAGAAGATCATGATGAAAGAAAAAGCCAGGATGTCATATTACAGGAAATTATCCAAGAAAACTGCCCCGACATTCTAGAGCAAGAGGGAAAAATAGAGATTAAAAGAATCCACAGATCACCTCCTATACTTAATCCCCAACTGACAACACCCAGGAAAGTTATAGCCAAATTCAAGAACTACCAGACCAAGGAAAAAATATTAAAAGCTGCTAAGAAGAAGTCATTCAGATACCATGGAACCACAGTTAGGATAACACAGGGTCTGGCTGCATCTACACTGAAGGACCAAAAGGCATGGAATATGATATTCTGGAAAGCAAGGGAACTAGGTCTATAACCATGAATCAACTACCCAGAAAAACTGACTCTATTCTTACAGGGGAAAGTATGATCACTTAATAGAAGACTTCCAAGCATTCATAAAGAAAAGACCGGACCTGAACAGAAAATTTGATGCCTAAACACAGAACTCAAGAGAATCATCAAAAGGAAATTAAGAAAGGGGGAAAAAAACTTTTCTTAAGGGACCCAATGAGTTAAAATGATTTGTATCCCTACAAGAAAAGAGGATGCTGGTAACTTAAAAATTTTTATTATCACCTGGGCAGCTAGAAGAATTATACTTGGAGGGAACAGTGACAAACTGTATAGGATGAAATGCCAAGATAGATAGATAGATAGATAGATAAACATAAAACTAGAAGTAAATAAATAGGTTAATACTAAGAGAAATGAGAAAAAGAAATAAAATGGGGTAAATTTATATGTCATGAAGCACATGGTGGGAGTGGGGGAGAACACCAATACACTGGAAGGATAAAGAGGTTGGATATAGGAAATATTCAATTCTTATGAGCATTGAAATTGACTCGAAGAGGGAAAAACAATGAAATCCATTGGGGCAGAAAACTGATTTGCACCCTATAGAGAAGTAGAAGGGTAACAAATGGACTGGTGGTGAGAGAAGTAATACAAGGGAGGGAAAGGTTTGGGGGGGGGGGGGTTAAAAAGACTGTAAAGAAAATAAAGGGTGGGGGTAGAAAGGGAAGTAAAATAAGGGTGGGAATTAGGGATATTGATTAAAAACAAAACACTGGTGTAGAAGGAAACAGTGAAAAAAGAAAGGGCAGGACTAGGAGTGGAAATCAAAATGTTGGGAAATACACATCTGGTAATAGTAACTTTGAATGTGAATGGAAGGAACTCACCCATAAAAATGAAAGCAAATAGAGTGGATTAGAAACCAAAATCCTATCATATGTTGTCTACAAGAAACACACATGAGGAAGGTAGACACACATAGGGTAAAAAAGAGATGAAGACAAATCTACTGGTCATCAACTGAGAAAGCAGAAATGTCAATCATAATATCTAACAAAGACAAAGTAAAAATAGATCTAGTCAAAAAAGACAGGGAAGGTAATTACATCCTGATAAAAGGCAGTATAGACAATGAGGAAATATCAGTACTCAACATGTTTGCACCAAATAGCATAGCATCCAAATTTCTAAAGGATAAACTAGTGGAGCTCAAGGATGAAACAGAAAGAAAAACTATACTAGTGGGAGACCTGAACCTTCCTCTATCAGAACTAGATAAATCAAATCAAAAAATAAGTAAGAAAGAGGTAAGAGAAGTGAATGAAATATTAGAAAAATTAGTTAGTAGATATGTGGAGAAAAATAAATAGGGACAAATACACCTTTTCAGCAGCACATGGGACATTCACAAAGACTGACCATGTAACTAGAGCATAAAAACATTGCAAACAAGTGCAAAAGAGCAGAAATAATGAATGCAACCTGTTCAGATAAGGGTACATGGAAAGCCAAATCAAAAATTAATTGGAAATTAAATACAATTCTTGAAAATCAGTTAAATAACAAATCACAGAAACAATAATTTCATTGAATAAAATAACAATGATGAGACATCCTTTCAAAATCCTCAGATGAAGACTAAATTAGAGATCCTAAAAAATCAAAGGAGAAAATAAAATTGAAATACAAAGAACAATTGATTTAATAAATAAGAGTACAAGCTGGTACTTTGAAAAAACAAAATAGACAAAGTACTGGTCAATCTAATTTAAAAAAGGAAAGAAAAAAACCAAATTAACAGTATCAAAGAGATCTCACCTCTAATGAAGAGGAAATTAAGGCAATCATTAAAAACTCCCAATTATATGGCAATAAATATGGCAATCTAGGTAATATGGATTAATATTTACAAAAATATAAATAATAAACCCTAAAAGACTGTTCTTTGATCAAGCAAAAGCACTGCTGGGTTTATACCCCAAAGAGAAAAGGAAAAAGACCTGTTCAAGAATATTCATAGTGATATTCTTTGTGGTGGCAAAAAATTGAAAAATGAGGGAATGCCCTTCAATTGGGGAATGGCTGAACAAATTGTGGTATATGTTGGTGATGGAATACTACTGTGCCCAAAGGAATAATGAACTGGAGGAATTTCATGTAAATTGGAATGACCTAAAGGAATTGATGCAAAGTGAAAGGAGCAGAACCAGGAGACCATTGTACACAGAGACTGGTATAAACTGTGGTACAACTGAATGTAATGGACTTCTCCATTAGTGGCAATGCAGTGATACTGAACAACTATCCACATTCAGAGGAAAAACTGTGGGATTAGAAATACAGAAGAAAAACAATTGCTTGAATACATGGGTCAAAGGGGAATATGATTGGGGATATAGACGCTAAATGATCACCCCAGTACAAACATCAACAACATGGAAACAGGTTCTCATCAAGGACACATGTAAAAACCCAGTGGAATTGTGTGTCGGCTATGAGAAGGGGCGGGAGGAGGGGAGGGAAAGAATATGTAACCAAGAAATAATGTTTTAAATTGACTAATTAAATAAAATTTTAAAGAATCATCAAAGAGGAGCAGTCCCAACAAAGTACAAAGGAGTGTGGTCAGAAATGGAAAGAAACACCAAGAACTGACATGCTAAGACAAAATTTTTTCCCACCACTACTAAGAAAGAAACACTGGGAAAAAGCCCAATTAATTCTCAGAAAATAAGCAAAAACTTCAGAAATACTTGGCATGGGGTGAGGGGGACAGGAAAGGGAAAGAGTTACTGATTTCTCTACTGTGTGGTTTAAGGTTTCTTGATGTTCAAAAATCAGTTAAGATTTCTATGAAAATAAGAACCATTGGTAGGGAAAATAATGTTTATCATGGGCAAAAAAATTCAAAGACTAGAGTAATGAAGATTGGCCAAACCAAAACTGCTGCCAGAAGTTCAACTAACCCTTTAAAGCTATGCATCTTCATTAAAAGCACTGGGGAAATGTGGGATTTGGGTTCAGAAGATGTAGGTTCTTATTAGCACTGTGACCCTGGGCAAATCATTTAACATCTGTCCATCTCAGTTTCCTCATCTAATCATAATACATATAAACTATAATATACAATTACAGTGTAACATTAAAATTATATCATATAATTATATAATGTATTATATAATAAAAGCATCCACCTTCCAAGGCGGTTGTGAGGATAAATTGAGATGTGGTTGTTAAAACATTCACCCTAATAAAGTGTTCGGGATTTTTAAAAACTGCCATTGGGCCTAGAAGTCATGTATCTTAATTTGCCAACATGGCAGGTGAGATTCCTGACTGTTGTAATCAAGGGATGTGACTGGTCAGTTAGAAAATCTTAGGGGAAGGGTTTAGACTGAGCGTGCAATGTCAGCAGATGAAGTGGGTAGAGCTCTTTTCCATTTTTTGGGCTAGTGAAAGGAGTTCTCTGGAAGCCACCCTGGTGATTATCTAGGTAAGCCATCTCTGGAAAATGGTGACGTACGCCACCTGCCACAGGAGAAGACCAGGTGGGCTGGAAATCCAGAAACTATGACTTCCAACAGCAGCCAGGTTCTTTGGGAAGTTAAACTGGAAGTTATCTTCTCCCTCTCTTTACTACTAAATACTTATAACTTAGTATAAAGTCTCTAAAATTAATTTTATTCATTACAGTATTTTACTATGAGAAAAGAAAGGGAATGTTTCAGAGAAACATAAGATGACTTATATGAACCAATACAGAGAGAAATGGGTAGAGCATGGACAACAATTTGTATACCATCATCTTTGTTAAGACAAAAAACTTAAGAATGACAGTGTGGGAGAGATTAGGATTAGATCAGTACTTCACACCCTACACCAAGATAAATTCAAAATGGGTGAATGACTTGAACATAAAGAAGGAAACTATAAGTAAATTAGGTAAACACAGAATAGTATACATGTCAGACCTTTGGGAAGGGAAAGACTTTAAAACCAAGCAAGACATAGAAAGAGTCACAAAATGTAAAATAACTAATTTCGACTACATCAAATTAAAAAGCTTTTGTACAAACAAAACCAATATAACTAAAATCAGAAGGAAAGCAACAAATTGGGAAGCAATCTTCATAAAAACCTCTGATAAAGGTTTAATTACTCAAATTTACAAAGAGCTAAATCAATTGTACAAAAAATCAAGCCATTCTCCAATTGATAAATGGGCAAGGGACATGAACAGGCAGTTCTCAGGCAAAGAAATCAAAACTATTAATAAGCACATGAAAAAGTGCTCTACATCTCTTATAATCAGAGAGATGCAAATCAAAACAACTCTGAGGTATCACCTCACACCTAGCAGATTGGTTAACATGACAGCTATGGAAAGTAATGAATGCTGGGGGGGATGCGGCAAAGTAGGGACATTAATTCATTGCTGGTGGAGTTGTGAATTGATCCAACCATTCTGGAGGGCAATTTGGAACTATGCCCAAAGGGCGATAAAAGACTGTCTGCCCTTTGATCCAGCCATATAGCACTGCTGGGTTTGTACCCCAAAGAGATAATAAGGAAAAAGACTTGTACAAGAATATTCATAGCTGCGCTCTTTGTGGTGGCAAAAAATTGGAAAATGAGGGGATGCCCTTCAATTGGGGAATGGCTGAACAAATTGTGGTATATGTTGGTGATGGAATACTATTGTGCTAAAAGGAATAATAAAGTGGAGGAATTCCACGGAGACTGGAACAACCTCCAGGAAGTGATGCAGAGCGAAAGGAGCAGAACCAGGAAAACGTTGTACACAGAGACTGATACACTGTGGTACAATCGAAGGTAATGGACTCCTCCACTAGGGACAATGCAATATCTCTGAACAATCTGCAGGGATCTAAAAAACACTATCCACAAGCAGAGGATAAACTGTGGGAGTAAAAACACCGATGAAAAGCAACTGCTTGACTACAGCAGCTGAGAGGAAATGACTGAGGAGAGACTCTAAATGCAAATACCAACAACATGGAAATGGGTTTGAACCAAGAACACATGTGAAATCCAGCCGCCTATGGGAGAAGTGTTGGGAGGGGGGCGGGGGGAGGAAAAGATAATGATCATTGTTTCCAATGAATAATGTTTGTAAATAACCAAATAAAATAATGTTTAAAAAGTCAAAAATAAAATTAAAAAACAAAACAAAACAAAACTTAAGAATGCTGATCACTCGTGGCTCAACTGATAATGAAACATGCCACCAATCCTCCCTCTGACAGAAATATAGATTCAAGATGGAAAATGAGATACACATTTTTAGACATGGCCAGGGTTGGAATTTGTTTTGCTTGCCTATGCATATTTGTTACTAGGATTTTTTTGCTGGCTTGCTAAAGGCAGTGGAGTGGGGTGGGAGGGAGAAAAAAGAATCAGCATCCAATCAAATGTGCCCCAGGGGGGCAGCTGGGTAGCTCAGTGGATTGAGAGCTAGGCCTAGAGACAGGAGGTCCTAGGTTCAAATCTGACCTCAGACACTTCCCAGCTATGTGACCCTTGGCAAGTCACTTGACCCCCATTGCCTAGCCCTTACCATTCTTCTGCCTTGGAATCAATACACAGTTTTGATTCTAAGATGGAAGGTAAGGGTTAAAAAAAAAAAGTTCCCCAACACCATACTCAATGATCTCTAAAGGTACCTTCTATCTCTAACATTCAATTATGCTATGACTTTGATAATATCAGAAGGGGTCTTCATAGGGAGAACACAAGAATCATTTTCACTGTTCACACTGATATACCATTGGTTTTAACGGACATAAATATGTATTGTTTCCTCATTAAAGTACTCTGAAATGAGATGAAAAGTTAAACAAAGTTCCTTCTTCCAAGATAAAATCTTTCTAGGTCCATCATTAGTAAGTGTATGCCTCACACTGAGTTATGTTCTTAAGTTAAATTATATAAGGCTTTGTGAAGTCCTTATCTCAGGAAATGAAGAGATTTAAAGAAACAAGGACAGTAACTAAAAAGCGGTCTTAGGCTATCCTTTCATTTGTGTTAATAAATATACTTTCTGGTTTCATAACATAGAGAAGTGAAACATACTTTTTCTGATTTTCTTATTCCACATATAGTGGTATTGAGAGGATCACTGTAAGACCCAAGACAGCTGAAGGGGCTTTGCTTTGTTTATCTTAACTTATTATGGTGTGATTTTTTTGTAGTCTTTTTCTACTATGTTTTAAATTTTAATCTAATATCTACTTTTCTATGTGAGATTAGGAGCTGCCTCAAATATCTCTGAAGTGAGTCTTGTGACAGAGGCTGGCACTAGAGAAAAAATGCCAGACTGAAGAGTATGTGAAATTGATCACCTCGATGGGGGAGGGGCATGCCCCAGGAGTGGAATCCAGAAGGAGGAGTAGTCACTGGTGGAGAGAGCAGTGAGTCTCTTTGTCTTGAGAAGCGGAAGAGAGAAGGTGGGAAAAGACTTTTTCCTGAGGGTTACCCACTTTTTCTGCTGGTGACTGGAAATCTTTCCCCCTAACACTTCCCAATTGAAGGGACTTCTGAAGAGAAACCTGAGCAGACTTTACCTCAGCTCCTGTTGTCCAGGGGTGAGTCAACCTGACTTTCTCTCAGGGGGCTCAGGCTGCCAAGGCCTGAGTTCTGTAAACCTTAAAATTTCTTAGACTTATGAATGTTGGAAATTTCCCCATTGGGAATTTTCATACTTGAAAAAATTTCCAACTGATAGTAAGAACTCTATTGGAATGTGAAAACCCTTGGCATGGGAGGGTCCTTCTCCTCCCTACTTAAGACTACTTTAGGACAGAAACCTTTTGCTAAACAATGGAAAGGGCTTTGACCTATGCTCAAGCATAGAACAGGAAGTTCTTTGAGTCATGATTGATTTTAGAATTGATACAATAGAGATATTTGGAATGACAGAACCAGGTCTTGGAACTTACAATCTCCACCCTACTCAGAGTAACAGGATTTAGGAAGGGCTGCAGCAAAGATCAATATTTAATTATTTGAGAATATGACCTTCAACAGACATGTGCAAAGGAAACAAACCTCTGGGCAGTCCTGGGTTAAGCGAGAGCCATCATTGGCACAGGGGAGACATCGACAGTGATTGGTAGATGTGAGAACTGAGGGGAGGGGACTTAGATGGTGTCCTTAAAGATAGTGGGGTCTGAGGAGGAGAGGAGGTTTTGCTCTGAGAGGTTTTGCTCTGAAGGAGTCTGTAGGTGGAGGCCCCTGAGACTGTTTCTCCATTTTGGTCACGTGAGTGATAGGGACTGATCTCTTTTCTTTGCCTCAGCTATCTAAGGGCTTGGGCCTTTGGCCCAGCCTAAGGAGAGGGGTATTTAAGTCCTCTCTCTCTCTCTCTCTCTCTCTTGAGTGTGAGTGAATGGATCAAGGGGAGACCTTTTGAACTCTAGTGGAGGGGGGACAAGAGGGACAAGAGCAAATTGGGTAGAGCAGCTTTAGCTAAGGAGGGAAAGCAGAAGGGGGAAAACCTTCAAACCCCCTCTCCTCTCTCTGAGCCAACCCATTACATCTGCTATCTCCCCTTTACCCCACGTTGTGGAAGGGGGTTCTCCTCTCTTTCCCCTCTCCAAACCAAAAATCCAAGCTTCCCATTGGGACATAAAACCTCTCTTTTATCTTTTTTTAAAACAGTCTATACTGGTATGTAAAAACTAAGCAGCTATAATTCTGATCCTTTGTACCTGAGGCACTGCCCTATACCTTGATAACATCCCATCCCTCAGAAAATAATTTTATGAAAGAAAAGAACTATGAAATAAATAAGAACACAGACAAAAGAACTATGAAATAGAACAATTTTAGAATTGGGGTCCTTTTTGTATCCATGCAAAAAGAAAAGACTATCACATTGCCATTATCTCATGAAAGGAACTAGAGCAGTGACCTGCCCTGACCCCACCCCCTAGACTGAGTGCCACTCCCACCCCAGAGAACAAATGTCACACCATGCCCTCCACCCTTTACCCCACATAGGGGAGGAAGGAAGCACTAGCAGCCTCAGGTGGAGAGGCAGATGATTGAGAAATATTCTCAGCAAGTGTAGAGAGGGGAGGGGAGTGGCCCCAGTGCTCTATTCCCCTATAGCTCTGTAACCTGTGAGATGCCCACCTTCCCACCCTGTGTGCTCCCATTGGGCTGCTAGGCAGAGGGGCGGGGGATGTAGAACAATGTTATCAGGCTTGGTGGAGGGGGGGAAGGCACCTCCCTCTGCTTTTCTAGTAACATACTCTTGGTGGTGGGGGTGAGGTGGAGGTGGGGAATGGGGGGTGGGGGTTGGTTTAAATCTTACCTCAGATACACCTAGCAATAAGACCCTGGATAAGTTACATAACCTCTACTGCCTAGCCCTGACCACTTTTCTGTCTTATAACCAGTACATAATATGGATTCCAAGACAAAAAGCAAAGGTCAAAAAAAGAAAAGCAATAATACTAGTGGTAGTCTCTCGGTGACTGAGAATGACAATGCCAGTGGTCACCTCCACCTGTTGCATCACCACTCCCCCATCGCTGCAGGTCTTGAAGAGGGTGGACGGGGTCAAGATACTTGTGCATGAAGGAGATTTAAGTGGAAAAGCTGATGCACAGAGACAGTCCCACTCTCTCGGCGTTGGAAGCCTGGGTCCAGTGGCATGAAAAGTCATTACACCTGGAGACTTCCTCAGCTGCATTGGGTGGCCGTGTTGTCCTTTGTGCTCCAACACACCCTAAGCACTCCACAGTGCTTTGCTGCGTCGCCATCTCAGCCATTGAACCGGCTTATTGGTTTCTTCCGCCTGTTCCACCGAAGCAGTCTTCACATGCTGGGTGAGCAAAGCCCTGGTTCACCAGGGGTGGACGACCTGGCTACCCTCACAAGGTTTAGCCGGCCTGTCAAAGCTATTGCCCAGGGTTTGGCCACTGCCGCACGCTAGCAGCTACTGGGAGCCCCAAGTGAGAGCTGGGTGTCAGATGGGGGTCAGAGGCTGGAGAGCTGCCCCAGGAGGGCACGACAAGCCCTCCATACCAGAGATACTACCCCTCCCTGAGCACCAAGAATATAATATACATACTCTATAGAAAACAAAGGGGCTGTGATTCACAGAGATAATTGAAGGAATCCAGGTTTGCAACAGAGCATGCCAAATCAAAAAACCTGAATGCTATAATGTACGACCCAAACTGTCTAAAACTTATAAACAGAAATAACAAAGCACTGACCAAGATGACTCAAAAGAATGTCACCAGAAAAGCCTCTGTATTAAATACTCTAAGACATGAAGTGGTTAAACTAAGAATTTCAAAAACAAAAAATTTTGCAAGCAGTCAAGAGAAAGTAGGAAGGAAAGGTAATTTGAATAACACAGGATTATTTCACATCCAAAAGAAAATGTCACTGAAAATGCAGTCATCTATTCCAAAAACCAAAGAAGCTTAGACTTGAAACAACATAACTTCCAAATATGAGCTTAATCATCAACCAAAGAGATGAACATTGGGCAAAAGGCTAACACTTGAAGCATTCCTGACAATAAAAAAAGCCTATATTATTCAACTCATAAATTATGGGAAATGACAGACATACAAGAAAGGTAAATAAGTATCTAACCCTTTCTAGCAATGACTTCACTTTTAATTCACTCCCTTTGACATCTGGCCCAGGTAGAACAGCTTTACAAATATTTCATTTGATCTTCCTAACAGCCCTTGGAAATAGGCTCTATTATCCCCATTTTAAAGCTCAAGAAACCAAGACAGAGTTTAAGTCACTTGCTTAGGATCAAGCAGTTAATAACTAAGGCTAGATTTGAAATCAGATCTTCCTAATCTAGGTTTAGCACTTTATCCACTACCCAAACATGCTAAGGGAAGGAGAAAACTCAGGCTCCTGAGGGTGAGATGTTTTCTGGGGGAAGGGGAAATGCTCTCCCCAGCTCCTTCAACTCACTGCCTCTATCACTGGAGGAGCCAGGGCAGTAAGACAGGGTGCATCACTGTCCCCCACTAAGGAGATGCTGAGCTGGCTGAAGGCCAGGGTCACAGATCCCAGGAGCTCAGCGGAACAAGGTTAAAAGGGGCCCCAGGCTCCAAGTACCAAGAGCTGTTATTCACCCCTTTGACCCACAGATTCTCTACATGTGCCCACTTCTCCCACAAATCAACATGTAATTATGGGAAAGTACATACATTTCAGGCTTTGGAGGAGAGATTTTTTGCACACCAGTTATTGCTAAGCTATCTTAGCAAATTAAGTTAATTTCCTTGTAGTGAAGTCTGTTTGATTGTTAATTGGAAGCACACTGGTGAGGGGTTAGGGAGAGTGAGCCACAAGGTTACATTCATAATCTGAGGTAGCAGTAACCTTGGATTATCTAACACTTAAATACAAGGACAAAATCCCAGAGTGAGGAAGGGATGGTGGCTGGGCCTCAAGACATGGGACACAATGTGGCTACTATGTGACACTGCTTCTGTTAGACACTGAGGTGTTGAAATGATTTCTCTAAGAGGGAAGTACAAGAGAAAAAAGGGGCAATGAGGTGAAATGTCCAAAGGAAATAAATTGGACAGACTAGGAAGTCCAAACCTAGTAGTTTAGGAGTTTTATCCCAGAGAGATACAGAGAAAATAAAAGAATAAGTAAGGGTTTAGAATGTAATGAATATAATGAATGAAATGGATATGAAAAAGAAAATGAAAAAGAAAATAAAATTCAGAAAAGAACGGAAAGGAAACAAATGTCCATCTAGTGACATACAACTAAACCATGTGGTGAAGCATATAATGGACTATTATTATTGCATGGTAGGAAACAACTAACATGAAAAACAAGGAAGCAAGGGAAAACTGAGAAAAACTGATGCCAATTGAAATATGCAAAACCAGGAAATATAAACAACTACAACAATGTGAATTAAAAGAACAAAAATATCTATCATCAGACTGGAATCTAGGTAATTTGAAAGACTAAGTTTGGCCCAGAAAAAGAGATGCTAGAACTTACCTTCCCTCTTTTGAAAAGGTGGGGAACTATGGAAGCAGAACATTGCATATGCTATTGAATTTAGTTATGTACTAATGATTTTGCTTATTAACTGATTGCTTCCCCAAACCATCCCTCAAAAGAATGTCTTTCTGTGTGGGAAAAGGACAAAAAAGTAGTTATATTCTTAGTTCACAAAATATAAAGAGAATTATAAAAACAATGAATTGCATAGTTTATTTTGTCATAATCCTATACTGATATATTCATTCTTTACAATTCATAAATAATTTTTTTTAATTTAGAAAGCAAACACTATACCTGAGATAGCTGCCAAAATAAGCAACAATGTTTGAGTGTTTACAGTCTTTCATCATAATAATTTCTTGCTGCACAACTGCAAAGTCTTCTCCTGAAAGAGAAAAAAATAAATATTTTAATAGTTTCCTATTCATCAAAAATAAAATTTAAATGTCTTATCAATTCTAGAATATGTTGTTTATCTTTTTTAAATGACAACTTCAGTCATGATAATTATTATCTGTCAAGGTACAATTATGGCATGTGAATTTTAAAACTATTCCACCCTAATCAGACCATACTTTAGAAGATCTGATTTAGCTATTTCCTAATTAATAATAATAGAGATACTTGGACTAACAGAACCAGGTCTTGGGAACCCTGCATTTCTCTACCCTACTTAGTTTAACAAGATTAGGAAGGTCTGCACCAAACTCAAGATTTAATTATCTGAAGAAATTGCCTTCAACAGACATGTGCAGAAAAAAATGGACAGACCCCTGGGCTGTCCTAAGTCAAGCTAAGTCATCATTGGTACAGATAAAACACAGGAAAGTGACATAAAACTGTCTATATAAGGCATATCACTTCCTCTCTCTTTCTCTTTCCCTGGAGAGGCTACTCTGGCTGGTAGCTTGCTAGGCGTTCCAACATCTTGGAGTGGTGGCAGTTATTGTCTGGGTTTGGCGGTGAGTTTTGCCCTTGAGCTGATTCAGGTTCGGGCATCTTGGCTGAGCCCCTTTGGAGGTCAGGCTGATTCCTTCCTCCTTCACACACAAAACCTTACTTTCTAGATTTCCTAATCTTCCCGCCCGGTACTAGCCCCTTCCTTCTTCCTTCTTCTTAATCTCCTCCCCTATATCAATTAAATCACCATAAAATTTCCAGTTGACTTGGGTAATTTATTATTTGGGATTTTCCCTGGCAACCAAATTAAATTTACAATGCTAAAATTTACAGGCAACATAAGTGAAGGAAAACTAGTATGTGCCAAGGGAAGCTTTAAATTGAAATTATAAACTGAATTATAAAATATATAATATATATTGAATTTAAATTGAATTATAAAAGACAGACAGATAGATAGATAGATAGAGGTGGTTGGAAAGTGGGTGGATGGATGGATGGATGGATGGATGGATGGATGGATGGATGGATTGTACTAGATAAAGAGACAGAATTATACTTACTCCTTGTGGATAAAACTGATTATATGTGATTTTTAGGACAATAAAGAATATTCTTTTATAGGTTTGTGTTAAAAGGTCTGGCATCACTAGCTTTGACATCTTCCTACTCTATATGCTACATCAATTTGGAGTAATTGAATCATACTGTCTGTGAACCAGTATCTGAATTTACCTAGTAAGCTCTGTGTGTGAGTGCATGAGTGTGTAACTGTGTGTCCCTTTGAGGTAGCATAAATATGCTACACAGAACAGAATAATGTTGGCATAGTATCTCAAGTTCTTTTTGGCCTGCCAATGTGAGAATTCCAAATAAGTTCTTTGAAGGTTAAAGAGTAGAAGAAAAATATGCCTTATTCTTTCAGTGAACTCAAAATATAATGAATCAATATCTCTTGTACTTTCTATCAGCCCATCTCTAAGGATTTCCAGATGCTTAAGGCACAGAGAGAGGTGTCTTCTTAGACATTAATCACATTGCACTATCACTCAAATTTGTTACTGTTAACCCTTTAAGCCACAAAATCAGACTGAGATTTAGTTGGACTTCAAAGCCCATCTTGTTCAAGCCACATCTGAATAAGATGCTTCTTTATAAGATACACAAAAGAAAGCCTGAAGTTCTTTCTGGAAGACTTCAAATAAAGGTAAATTCCTACTTTACTTGCCTTTTTTATGGCACAGAGAATCACCTCTGTAATGGACAGAGTAGAATGCAAATGGATAATTATACCAAGAAATTTATACCAAGATATTTGAGAAAATAGTCACCTGAGCCAGATGAACTACTGGATGGCTAAATTATTAATTATCAGCTAGTTTCAAAAGTCTTAGAGAACAGAAGTCACTACAGGACTAGCGAAGACAAGTATTCAAGAATTTTTTTTAAAAATAAAGAAAATATTAAGTACACAAGAAACTACTGGGGGAAAACCCTTAAAATTCTATTGGTGCCTGTGTCTACACAATGTCTTCTGCTTAAGGCCCCAAGTCCTCATCTCCCTCTTACTGGAACATAATCATCCCTTCCTTGGGTCCCTTAGATCTGATAGGTGAGTAAATTGTACCTTATTTTGCCAGGGCCCAAGTTTCTATACTACTGCAAGAAGGGGAAAATTCCTGGATGGAAGAAAGATTTCAAGAGGATGTTTTACCCTAATGCCTTTAAATACACACAGAAATAGACTGCAAACTTGGCCTCATATTCTCTATTTCTGTCAGTTGTGTCCCTTGGAATACTGATTGCTTATTTTTACCCATACCAAGGACATATTTGATACATACATTGATTATTTATATAAAAATTATGAATTAGGTAAGAAAGTAGGCATACTAGTCAGCAATTCTAGCATTCTCTTGATTACCTTTTTCTGTAATAATAGTCATTTCCCCCCCATACCTTTGCTGATCTTTCTTACTTTCAGATATCTCAGGAACTAAACCCTCAACCTTCTCAAAATTGGTATCGCCATGATGCCAAAATAAAGCAAGATGCTTAGTATATCTCTTGTGAATTTAGGGATGGATGTGGAAAAGTGTACAACAGAAAAGGATTAGTCTGAATCTGCATCATAGAAAGCAATTCTCATACTCAGGAGATCACAAATGCATTTCAGTATTTGGCCATAACAATATAAACTGACACTTATATAGTGCTTTAACATCTGCAAAGCATTTTATCAACATTCTCATTTGAGCCTCCAAACAATCCTGTTGTAGCTATTCAATTCACATTTTAGAGATGGGGAATCTTTTTGTGACTAGAGAAGTAAAAGTACGAGCTTTTCAGTCATTAGTATCAATATAAAATAGGCATACTACTTGATATCACATCCAAAATAGGATATTCTTACCAAAACTCATCCCTCCTCCAAACCAGAATTCAAAGATCTGATAGTCTAAATTGGCTCTTTTTCACACCCAAATGTAGTCAGGTTAGCTTGGTTTTACACCAATTCTCATATTGAGCCGCTTGTCTGGGCTACTGCAATAACCTCCAACTGGTCTTCCCTAGCCAATACTCATTTTCCATTATTTTCCCTGAGATCTGGCTCCTCCCAAACAATGCTATATTCTGGGTTTTCTTTTCCAATACTGGCAGCATCTTTCCATACAGCAGCCCCACTCCCACCCCAACTCATTGGTCCTAGAGGTAGTTGTAATAACACTTGTCTCTGACTGCATTTCTCAATGTGATCACACAGCAAAACCTGAACCAATATGATGAAAAATAAATTCTCACAACTCAAGATCCTGGTAATTGATATATACTGACCCCTCATACACTCTTCCTCCTTTCACAAGGTATGGGGTGACTGACTCATAGTATCCTTCTCCACTCTGACACACGGGGGGGGGGGGGGGGGAATTCAGAATATAGGCTAACCACAAATTACCTTTTGGATCTATTTATAGATTCATAAGTAATAAAAGATAAAAAAAAAAGTCACAAAGGACAAAATAGACATGTTTAATCAGAAAAATTAAAAAGATTTTGATCAAGGATACCTAAGTGGCACAGAGGACAGGGTGCCAGCACTGGAATTTGGAGGAATTACGTTTAAATTTGGCCTTGGACACTCCTGGATTTGTGATCCTGAGCAAGTCACTTTAACCCAATTACCTCACCTTTGCTAACTCTTTTGTCTTAGAAGTGATAATAGGAAAGAAGGTAAAGTGTTTTAAAAAAAAAGGTTTTGATCAAAATCAATGGAATTAAGTGAAATGGAAAAGAGTTAATGAGAGATTATTTTAGCATGTTTTTCTGATAAAAATCTTTTATATAAGGTATGAATTCAAATTTATGGAAAGAACCATTCTTCAACTGATACATGTTCAAAAAATATGAACAGGAATTTCTTAAGGGAAGTAAGCCAAACTCTCAATAACAAAAAATTTTAATGTCCCAAATCATTAACTGAAGAAACACAAATCTAAGAATTCTGAAGTTCTACTTCACACATATCAAATGACAAAATTACAAAAAAGGAAAATAAGAAATGTTGAAGAGTTGATTTTGATGGAGATGTAAATTGGTCTAGCCATTCTGGAAAGCACTTTGGAACTATGCCTCTGGACTCTCTGATGTGTCCTTATTTTTGATTTGGCAAAACTATAAATAAGGCCTAAGGCACCAAAGAAACTTAAGAAAAAAGAAAAGGACCTATATGCACAAAAATATTTTTAGCAGCTCTTTGTGTGGTAGCAAAGAACTGGAAACTAAAGAGGTACCAAATCTATTGAGGAATGGCTGAACAAATTATGGTTCATGAATTATGAATGTATTTGGATATAACTATGCCATAAGAAATGGTAAAAGACTTCAGAAAAACCTAAGATGTAATGCAATGATCAGCCATGACATGATTCCAGAATAACAATAAACAAGAATAAGAAGAATGCTACTCACATTCTGAGAGATGATAGACTAAAAATATGTAAAATAAGAACATGTTTTTAGACAAGGCCACTGAAGGAATTTGTTTTCCTTCACACTATGCATATTTGTTTTGGTTTTTTCCTTCCCTGATATGAAGAGAACTTTAAGGTAGGAGGGAAAGAAAAATGCTTGCTAATTGACAAAGAAAATAAAATTAATTTGAAAAAAAGTCCTCTAGGAAAAGAACAAATTGAACTTTTGTGAAAAAGGCTGGGCTACTCATCTCAGATTTGTGGCAATACACTCATATCTGACCTTCTTCATGCTGTTAAATGGCTCATTGAAGATTTTCATATATGTAATAACAAAAAAAGTTTTAATTAAATGTCTAAATAAGTGTTGTTTATCTTTTAACTTGTATGCCTGCACTGGAGATCTTGGTATCATTCAAAATAATTTATAAACTCCATAATATACTGTAGAAACAATGAATGGAATTAACAGTAATTCAGAATTACATGGCTGAGTTCCCAGAGCTGTGATTCTCTCAGACAAACCTCAATTATTATTTCAAAGTGCTGAAGTACAATGAATAAACAATATCCAATGGTTGAATTCTGAATAAGAAATGTGGTTTATGTAATTACAATAAACAATTAAAAATATTTACTCTAAGACAATTATGATATCCCTACCATCTTCAAAGTAGCCATCAATTATTTCTATGTTTCCAGGAAAACCTTCAAATTCTAATGTAGCATATAAATGACAGGAAAGAAAAACCAATAATGGAATTCATAAATTGGACAGTTTCAGGAAAGAGCCATAAGAACAAAAAAGGGAAAGTCCACATACCCTATGGCTGTCCAAGCAACCTAAAGAGAGCTAAAAGGACTCCCCGCATGTTGGATAGACACCCTTCCAAAGGATTTGGAGGAACAAAAACCAAAGTAATACCAACTGAGAAGTTGTAGATTGCATTGCAGGGCAGAGTCATATTAAATCCATACAAGAGTGGAAATATCTAATAACCTCTATGAATTAAAAATTTAAAGATACATGACATTCTTTATTTACTAGATTTAACTAATTTCACATGATCAAAATCTTGGCAAACAACTGACTTTTCCTTTGGTCTCACTTTTCATTTTCATTTAGTTACCAAGTCCTACAGTGCTAGAATCCCTTCCTTCCCTCTCCATTGCTGCTACAATCACCTAATTACAAGTTTGTGTGTGATAATCCAATAGGTCTGACTTCTATGGTCTTTTACTTCAATTTGTTCATCACATCACTACAAGATTACACTTCTTTATGAATAAATAAGTCTAGCCATACTGCTGCTCATCTCTCCTGGGTAAAGTTCAAGATCGTTTTGCTTGGAATTTCAGGCCCTCCACAAGAAGGAACTAGTCTATCCTTCCAACTTTATTTCATATTTCTCTCTATGCACCTTGATCCTGTTAAGTTAGATTATCACTGATTAAATTTCATGACAAGTCCTTTAAATTAATCTCGGGGGTATTTGAGTAGCTCAGTGGATACAGTCAGCCCTAGAGACAAGAGGTTCTGGGTTCAAATCTGCCTCAGATACTTCCTAGCTGTGTGACCCTGGGCAAGTCACGACCCCCATTGCCTAGCCCTTACCCCTCTTCTGCATTGGAACACAGTACTGATTCCAAGATGGAAGGTAAGGGTTTAAAAAAAATTAATCTCAAATATTTCCTCAAAGCAGCTCCCTGATGTCCTCTTAGTAAGGGGCCACTCCCCTCAATCCTGACATAATACTTTCCTTTGGATTTCTTAAAAAAATTTTTTTTACATTTACACACACACACATCACATTACCCTATTTCCAAGTTCAGTGAAGTTCAGTGAATTCAGGAACTCTGCCCTACCTAAACTTTATCTCCTACTGACACCTAGCATAGTGCTTTGTGCAGCAGAAATATAAACGTTAGAATTAGTACTTTGTTAAACCATTTTGCAGGAAGAGAAAAAGTGAGAATGGTTTTTCAACAAGTTCATTTGATTCTAATAATTCAAATAATAACTGATGGATATATACAATTCCCACTGAAAGCTGCTTTTTACTGTTTTACACTTAACTACACTGAAAGGGTGTATCATTTAGTAGAACTATGTTGGACTCTATAGTTGAATGGTTAAGTTTAACTCCTATTTAGTACCAAGATAGTAGTCAGACTCATAACGCTTTTTTTTTCTTTCTCCAAGTTTTTCTCCAAAGTTTCCCAACAAACTAATTTGTTTCCAATCCTAAGTAGAAGCGGTAGGGAAGTGCAATGGATAGTGTCTAAAACTAAAGTTACAAAGACCTGAGATAGATCTGGCCTCAGATACCTACTAGCTTTTGAGAACCTGGATGAGTCACTATAAAATAGGGTATCACCCACATCCCAGAGTTATTGTTAGGATAAAATGAGTTAATATTTGTAAACTGCTTTGTAAATTTCAATGTGACATGAAAATGCTTGTTATCTTTATTATTATTAATATAAACATATGATCTTAAAGGTTATGAAAAAGTTGTACTAAAGTAGCAAAAGACTGAAATGATCCAGATCACCCATCAGAACCTTCGATGACAAAAGATGTTTAGTTTGATTGTCACAATTTACTACAATATTTAATTCCTTAAAAATTGCATTCTTGAGACTTCCGGTTAAGATGGCGGCTTAGAGAAAGCTGAAGTTCAGATCTCCGGAAAACCCTTCCCGACCGATCTCAAACTATAAGCTCCTAAGGCGCCGAAATTCAACACGAATCAACAGCACAGACCCTGGGAACCCTCCTCCTGGACCTGGACCCGGTTCAAAAGGTATGGCTCCCCTCAAAAGCCAGAACCCGAGATCACTCGGACCTCAGGGGTAGGAGCACAGAGTCCAAGGCTCCCGGAAGCCGCAGCCCTGCCTAGAGAGCAGGGTCCTCGGAACAACAACCCTCAGGGCCTTCTACCCGAGTCCCAGTGAAAGTTACTGCCTGGGGCTCCCACTGCAGAGAGCAGGGTCGAAACAACAGCAACCCTCAGGGCGGCCAAGACAGCCTCACGGGCTGGATCCTGCTATCCAAGTCTCAGTGAAAGTCCCTGCCCTCGGAGCTTGGGGAAGCTGCAGCCCATCCCCCCGCAGGCCGACGAAACAGCCTCACAGCCAGCGATTCTGAAGGCAACTTCCGGAAAGCGAGGGGGGGGGGGGGGGGGAGTGTGGCCTCGTGGTCCGACCCTTCCATTCCAGTTCCAGTGAGGCAAATTCAGTTTAACCCAGGGAAAGCTCATAGAACCAACATCTGCCCAGGACTAAAGCCTCTGAACACCAGACAGAGATAAGAAAAGCTAATCCTCCACATTCAGAGATGGCAGCAAACTCCACAGAAGCACAGAAGCCCCAAAATACCAAGAAAAATAAGAAGAAAGGGGCGACTTTGGACACATTCTATGGAGCCAAAATACAAAATACAGAGCAGATAGAAGAAGATATACAAGAAAATGCTCCAAAATCTTCCAAAGGAAATAGAAACTCTCCACAAACCCATGAAGAATTTGAATCAGAAATGACCAAAAAGATGGAAGCCCTCTGGGAGGAAAAGTGGGAAATAATGCAAAAGAAATTCACGCATCTACAAAACCAGTTTGACCAAACTGTAAAAGAAAACCAGGCTTTAAAACAAGAACTAATAAAGCAAAGCCAAAACACCAAGAAATTAGAAGAGAACATAAAATACCTCACCAACAAGGTGATAGATCTGGAAAATAGAGGGAGAAGAGAGAATTTAAGAATAATTGGACTCCCAGAAAAGCCAGAAATAAACACCAAACTGGACATGGTGATACAAGATATAATCAAAGAAAATTGCCCAGAGATTCTAGAACAAGGGGGCAATACAGCCACTGACAGAGCTCACAGAACACCTTCTACATTAAACCCCCAAAAGACAACTCCCAGGAATGTAATTGCCAAATTCCAAAGCTATCAAACAAAAGAAAAAATCCTACAGGAAGCCAGAAAAAGACAATTTAGATATAAAGGAATGCCAATCAGGGTCACACAGGACCTTGCAAGTTCTACTCTGAATGATCGTAAGGCATGGAACACGATCTTCAGAAAGGCAAGAGAGCTGGGTCTCCAACCAAGAATCATACCCAGCAAAACTGACTATATACTTCCAAGGGAAAGTATGGGCATTCAACAAAATAGAAGACTTCCAACTTTTTGCAAAGAAAAGACCAGAGCTCTGTGGAAAGTTTGATACCGAAAATCATAGAGCAAGGAATACCTGAAAAGGTAAATATTAAGGAAAGGGGAAAATGTTATCTTCTTCTTTTACTCAAACTCTCTTCTATAAGGACTACATTTATATCAATCTATGTATACCAACATGTGGGGAAAATGTAATGTATAAATAGGGGGTAAAGAAAGACCAAACAGAATAATGGTTCTCACACAAAGATTCACATGGGAAGGGGAGGGGAAGAAAACTCCTATAAGAAGGAGAGGAAGAGAGGGGGGGGGGGTTACTTAAACCTCAATCTCAGGGAAATCAACTCTGAGAGGGAAAAACATCCAGATCCATTGGGATCTTGAATTCTATCTTACCCAACAAGGGTAAGGAGAAGGGAAAACCAAGGGGGGGAGGGGGAGAGGGAGAACAAAAAGGGAGGGAAAGAGAGGGGGGAGGGGGAGGGAAGAAAAAGGGAGGGACTAAAAAGGGAAACATCAAGGGAGGGGACAAGGGGGACTGATTCAAAGTAAATCACTGGACTAAAAGGTAGAGCCGAAGAAGAAAAGGTTAGAATTAGGGAAGGCAATCAAAATGCCAGGGAGTCCACAAATGACAATCATAACTTTGAACGTGAATGGGATGAACTCACCCATAAAACGTAGACGAATAGCAGAATGGATTAGAATCCAAAACCCTACCATATGTTGTCTTCAAGAAACACACATGAGGCGGGTTGACACCCACAAGGTCAGAATTAAAGGATGGAGTAAGACCTTCTGGGCCTCAACTGATAGAAAGAAGGCAGGAGTGGTAATCATGATATCTGATAAAGCCAATGCAAAAATAGACCTGATCAAAAGGGATAGGGAAGGTAATTATATTTTGTTAAAAGGGACTCTAGACAATGAGGAAATATCATTAATCAACATGTATGCACCAAATAATATAGCACCCAAATTTCTAATGGAGAAACTAGGAGAATTGAAGGAAGAAATAGACAGTAAAACCATACTAGTGGGAGACTTAAACCAACCATTATCAAATTTAGATAAATCAAATCAAAAAATAAATAAGAAAGAGGTAAAAGAAGTGAATGAAATCTTAGAAAAATTAGAATTAATAGACATATGGAGAAAAATAAATAGGGATAAAAAGGAATACACCTTCTTCTCAGCACCACATGGCACATTCACAAAAATTGACCATGCATTAGGTCACAGAAACATAGCACACAAATGCAAAAAAGCAGAAATAATGAATGCAGCCTTCTCAGATCACAAGGCAATAAAAATAATGATTAGTAATGGTACATGGAAAACCAAATCTAAAACCAATTGGAAATTAAACAATATGATACTCCAAAACCGTTTAGTTAAAGAAGAAATCATAGAAACAATAATTTCATCAAGGAAAATGACAATGGCGAAACATCCTTTCAAACCTTTTGGGATGCAGCCAAAGCGGTAATCAGAGGCAAATTCATATCCCTGAATGCTTATATTAACAAACAAGGGAGAGCAGAGATCAATCAATTGGAAATGCAATTGAAAAAACTCGAAAGCGATCAAATTAAAAACCCCCAGCAGAAAACCAAATTAGAAATCCTAAAAATTAAGGGAGAAATTAATAAAATCGAAAGTGATAGAACTATTGATTTAATAAATAAGACAAGAAGCTGGTACTTTGAAAAAACAAACAAAATAGACAAAGTACTGGTCAATCTAATTAAAAAAAGGAAGGAAGAAAAGCAAATTCACAGCATTAAAGATGAAAAGGGGGACAGCACCTCCAATGAGGAGAAAATTAAGGCAATCATTAGAAATTACTTTGCCCAATTATATGGCAATAAATACACCAATTTAGGAGAAATGGATGAATATATACAAAAATACAAACTGCCTAGACTAACAGAAGAGGAAATAGAATTCTTAAATAATCCCATATCAGAAATTGAAATCCATCAAGCCATCAAAGAACTTCCTAAGAAAAAATCCCCAGGGCCTGATGGATTCACCTGTGAATTCTATCAAACATTCAGAGAACAGTTAATCCCAATACTATACAAACTATTTGACATAATAAGCAAAGAGGGAGTTCTACCAAACTCCTTTTACGACACAAACATGGTACTGATTCCAAAACCAGGAAGGTCAAAAACAGAGAAAGAAAACTATAGGCCAATCTCCCTAATGAATATAGATGCAAAAATCTTAAATAGGATACTAGCAAAAAGACTCCAGCAAGTGATCAGAAGGATCATTCACCATGATCAAGTAGGATTCATACCAGGGATGCAGGGCTGGTTCAACATTAGGAAAACCATCCACATAATTGACCACATCAACAAGCAAACTAGCAAGAACCACATGATTATTTCAATAGATGCAGAAAAAGCCTTTGATAAAATACAACACCCATTCCTATTAAAAACACTAGAAAGCATAGGAATAGAAGGGTCATTCCTAAAAATAATAAACAGTATATATCTAAAACCAACAGCTAATATCATCTGCAATGGGGATAAACTAGATGCATTCCCAATAAGATCAGGAGTGAAACAAGGATGCCCATTATCACCTCTACTATTTGACATTGTACTAGAAACACTAGCAGTAGCAATTAGAGAAGATAAAGGAATTGAAGGCATCAAAATAGGCAAGGAGGAGACCAAGTTATCACTCTTTGCGGATGACATGATGGTCTACTTAAAGAATCCTAGAGATTCAACCAAAAAGCTAATTGAAATAATCAACAACTTTAGCAAAGTTGCAGGATACAAAATAAACCCACATAAATCATCAGCTTTTCTATATATCTCCAACACAGCTCAGCAGCAAGAACTAGAAAGAGAAATCCCATTCAAAATCACCTTAGACAAAATAAAATACCTAGGAATCTACCTCCCAAGACAAACACAGGAACTATATGAACACAACTACAAAACACTCGCCACACAACTAAAACTAGACTTGAACAAATGGAAAAACATTAACTGTTCATGGATAGGACGAGCCAATATAATAAAAATGACCATCCTACCCAAACTTATTTATCTATTTAGTGCCATACCCATTGAACTACCAAAATACTTCTTCACTGATTTAGAAAAAACCATAACAAAGTTCATTTGGAAGAACAAAAGATCAAGGATATCCAGGGAAATAATGAAAAAAAAAACACATATGATGGGGGCCTCGCAGTCCCTGACCTTAAACTATATTACAAAGCAGCAGTCATCAAAACAATTTGGTACTGGCTAAGAAACAGAAAGGAAGATCAGTGGAATAGACTGGGGGAAAGCGACCTCAGCAAGACAGTATACGATAAACCCAAAGATCCCAGCTTTTGGGACAAAAATCCACTATTCGATAAAAACTGCTGGGAAAATTGGAAGACAGTGTGGGAGAGACTAGGAATAGATCAACACCTCACACCCTACACCAAGATAAATTCAAAATGGGTGAGTGACTTAAACATAAAGAAGGAAACCATAAGTAAATTGAGTAAACACAGAATAGTATACATGTCAGACCTTTGGGAGGGGAAAGGCTTTAAAACCAAGCAAGATATAGAAAGAATCACAAAATGTAAAATAAATAATTTTGACTACATCAAACTAAAAAGCTTTTGTACAAACAAAACCAATATAACTAAAATCAGAAGGGAAACAACAAATTGGGAAAAAATCTTCATAGAAACCTCTGACAAAGGTTTAATTACTCATATTTATAATGAGCTAAATCAATTGTACAAAAAATCAAGCCATTCTCCAATTGATAAATGGGCAAGGGAAATGGATAGGCAGTTCTCAGATAATGAAATGAAAACTATTAAGAAGCACATGAAGAAGTGTTCTACATCTCTTATAATCAGAGAGATGCAAATCAAAACAACTCTGAGGTATCACCTCACACCTAGCAGATTGGCTAACATAACAACAAAGGAAAGTAATGAATGCTGGAGGGGATGTGGCAAAGCAGGGACATTAATTCAGTGCTGGTGGAGTTGTGAACTGATCCAACCATTCTGGAGGGCAATTTGGAACTATGCCCAAAGGGCGACAAAAGAATATCTACCCTTTGACCCAGCCATAGCACTGCTGGGTCTGTACCCCAAAGAGATAATGGACACAAAGACTTGTACAAAAATATTCATAGCTGCGCTCTTTGTGGTGGCCCAAAACTGGAAAACGAGGGGATGCCCATCAATTGGGGAATGGCTGAACAAACTGTGGTATATGTTGGTGATGGAGTACTATTGTGCTCAAAGGAATAATAAAGTGGAGAAGTTCCATGGAGACTGGAACCACCTCCAGGAAGTGATGCAGAGCGAGAGGAGCAGAACCAGGAGAACATTGTACACAGAGACTAATACACTGTGGTATAATCGAACGTAATGGACTTCTCCATTAGTGGCAGTGTAATGTCCCTGAACAACTTGCAGGGATCCAGGAGAAAAAAACACCATTCATAAGCAAAGGATAAACTATGGGAGTGGAAACACCGAGAAAAAGCAACTGCCTGAATACAGAGGTTGAGGGGACATGACAGAGGAGAGACTCTAAATGAACACTCTAATGCAAATACTATCAACAAAGCAATGGGTTCAAATCAAGAAAACATCTAATGCCCAGTGGACTTACGCGTCGGCTATGGGGGGTGGGGGAGAGGAAAAGAAAATGATCTATGTCTTTAACGAATAATGCTTGGAAATGATCAAATAAAATATATTTTTAAAAAAATTGCATTCTTCTAGGAACTATTTGTTTTATATATTATTGGCAATTCTACATTAACTATAAACAGAGTAACCAATATTTGAGATCAAGCTAATTTCTGGTTTTTAAATGAATTTTAGTTAAATGGACTATATATCATATTTGAAGAATGCTTTACATAAAAGCAGATTTTAAGTAGGTGAATCATGTTTTAACAAATACCATTTTCATGACTTTTCCCCCAAAATATCTAAGATGTTAGACAATTAATGTGTCAATACAGAAGTAGTCCAAAACATAACAAAAACTGATGATGAGATTTTCTCTGCTCTAAGAATCTAAGCCCAGTATTTCATATATCTGTATAATGCTTCATACAGGATTTCACAGATATTTTATTTGATCTTAACAAAGAAGGCAGAGAAAGTATTATATACTAACGATTCATTAGCATGCTCTGAACTGGAAAATAAAACTGGAAGTAAACTCCATGAATTTGTGATTTAGCTGGGCAAAGAAGAGTAGCAGAAGACAGGGATCAAAAGACTATAAGCAAAGCAAGCCTCAAAAACTAAGTTCTGGCTTATAAGACTATATTAAATATAATTAAACCTATACTAAAGGCTACTGGTATAGGACATATACACACATGCATTCATACATGATCAGATAATAAGATCACTACTTGTTTTGCTTTACTTCTTTTTCTTTGTTAATAAGGACGAATTAAAAAACAAACAAACCTGTAAAATTCTTATAAGAAGACTTTGACTCTCTTTTACCAGAATACTCTTTGTATATTCTAGTTAACTGGCACATAGGCTTAAAATTTTGTGATCAATAGTTAAGTGGCTGAAATCAAGGGACTAATTAGAGTAATTAAGGTCTTTTGAGTTAACTTTATTTGTAAATTTGAGGCTTTAATATTTTATTTCCTTAACTAGAACTGAAACCCACATTCTATTGTCTAAGTTTTACTTTATCACCTACCTTCCTTTGTTCACTCCAAGTGCTTCTTGCTATGCCAATCCATTCATATATTCTCCTTTAACTTGAATTTATCCATCTTTCTTGGAAGTGGATTTCTGAATATTGACATCTAAATAGGCCCAGGTCAATGAAGTTTCAAAGGAAAATTTTAGTCAAATAGGTGGTGCAATACATAGAGCACTGGGCCTAGAATCAGAAGATTCATCTTCCTAAATTCAAATTTGGCCTTAGACACTTAATAGCTATGAGATACTAGGCAAGTAACTTGTTTGCCTCAATTTCCTTATCTGTAAAATGTGCTATAGATGGAAATGGCAAACCTCGCTAGTACCTCTGACAAGAAATTCAGAAACGGGGTCATTGTTGAAGACAATTGAAAGGATTGAACAATAACAAAATCATGTTAAGATGTTTTATATTTAAGTAGAAATAGACAGCTTTCTTAAGAAAATTCTCAGTAGTATGAAAAGCATCTGAAATTGCTGACCAGCTATTTAAGAAATAATAACAGCTAACATTCATATAGTATTTAATATGTGCCAGGCAAAATGCTAAGCTCTTTACAATTATTATAACCCCCAGAAAGAAAGTAGGGGTTATGATCATCCTCAACTATGGCAAAAGAGGATGTTAAGCCTAGAATCACACAGGCAAAAAGTGGCTGAGGCCAGATTTGAATTCAGAAGGTACAGGCTCAGCACTCTACCCACTGTGTCACCTAGTTGCTTTAGAATGAAACTTTGTTCTTCCCTGGTTTTCCTGAGAACACTAACCAAGATCGTCCCCTATCTAATCTTCATGTCCCCTCTTCCACCACGTGTATGGGTACTTCCCAGCTTTAAGTTACTGGTCTTCTATTCTCTAACTATGCTCCTTGTCTTCTTTGGAGATTTCATCAACTTTTACATTCTTCAGCTACCATCACTATTGTAAAAGATTTCCAAATATTTAGGCAATCTCATGGCAAAGCTGGATTGTTAGCTGGCTGCTGTACAGAATAAGCCAGTAATAGCCAAGGTAAGGCATGATTTCAACAGACCTTGAAAACAGTATACAAAGAAGAATGCCTAATCCTGATGAACAAAGGTATAATGAATTTGTTATACCTGAATCGGAGAAGACAAGGAAGAAAATCCAGGGGAATGGGTTGATGATGGCAGCACTTGTTTTGTGGGTTCCTTGGATCAGTCCCCCCCCTCTTTAAATAATGTCATTTCCTGTGGATTTGCTTTGAACTGAGAATATATGGTATTTGGTACTCTTTCCTTTGAAGTATCATTAGTAGGGGACTAATGGCTGGAGGGGTTGCTACAGTAAAGATTTTTAGAAGGCAGACATGAAATATATAAAGGATTTAAAATGAGGCATCCTTAAAAAAGGATTTAAAAAAAATTTTTTTAAAGGATTAAAAAAAACTACAAGTGAACTAAATGGTGAATAACTGCTGGATGGGGAAAAGCATAGATGATGCCTGGGGTGTAGCTTTACAGAAATGTACCTGTTACAAGGCTTCCTGAGGCATACCCCAACTCTATCCATTAAAATATCCAAGGGATAGAGAATAGGAAGAAAGGTATGCTACAAGGTTTCATGCAATCATGTAGTCCCACACCATTAATATAACAAGCTGGTAAGGAAGAAACTAGCTGTTCACTGTCTGAATCGTATGTTCCTAGTTGAGAAGAGGGATTAGTATGCATCAGAACCTCCCAAAAAGGTGGGTAATGGTTTTCAAGGTCAAAGCAGTCACTTACAACAAAGAGATCAAAATGCCTGAAGAGCTACATGACTTAATTCAACACTTTGACCTTTGAGAAGACAATTCCATAAAATGTCTTCTGGTCATTTTTTTATCTGGATACCCAGTCCTCACCTCAAACTTGTACCTTAAGTAAAATGTCCTGTTTCCTCCAAAACTAGCTCCTCTTTCTGACTTTCTTATATATGTTAATGTTACTTACACCACAAATTTATTCAATTTTAACACCTCAGTCATCTTTGACTCTCATTTGCCTCAAATACCTGGTCATCAAGTTCCATTCTTGTATTATATATCTTGCATTCATCCCTTCTTTTCCGTTCCACTGTTATTAGCTAATTTAGTCCTTGGACTATCATCATAACTTACTCTTTTTCCAAGACTACAGTTAAATCTCTTTCTTAAAATGGAAAAAGGAAATATAGCCTCTTGTTTATATTTCCTACTTAGTCCCAAATGCTTATGTGAGAAAATAATTTCAGGATAAGTTAATACCTATTCTGGGAAGGAAAAGAGTCCATGGCACAAAACTATTATTCTTCCAACACTGTAACTACTCTTTATTGTAGCTACATGGATGTATTTAGATAATTTTTCCTTCTCTCTCAGTTCTGGCTGCCATTGCAAAGGAAGAATGTGATAAACTAAAGAACATCCAAAATCAGGCAACCAAGATAAGTAAAGTTTTGATTTGATGAAGTCACTGGAAATGTTGAATTAAGAGCAGAGGACTCAGGGAGTCCATAGCATCATGAATGTAGAACAGAATGATCCTTACAGGTCATCTGGCCCAACCCCCTTATTTCATGTATAAAAGAATAAATGGAAAAATACTAAGAATTTACTATGTGGCAAAGCTCTATGTTAAGTAAACAGCCTCTGCTCTCTGTTCTCTGTCTGTCTGTCTGTCTGTCTGTCTGTCTGTCTGTCTGTCTGTCTGTCTGTCTGTCTGTCTCTGTCTCTCCCTGAGAATCTATTGCCACAGTATGTCCATCTTTTGTTCTAAATTCCCTAATCTCTGCTTAGACTTTGATTCCTTTTTATAGCTCTAAGTTAGGTCCCTCATTTCTTTTACATTTTCACTTAAGCCTCTGAATGCTCTTCTGAACCACACTGTAACAGGAAAAACATACCTTTTGGCTTAGGGCTACATGATCATAGAACACTGCTGCCACCTGGTGATAGCATACCAAAATTACAGTGAAAGTAATAAAGTCTAGGGAATCCAAAAAAAATATTTATTGCAACTTTGGAGGGCTTAATATATTATGCATTTGATATAATTATGGATAATTTTTGTTACTGATTCCAAATGTGCTCAAGAATCAGTCATTTGTCTTTGTATATCTCTTTACACTTTACAAAGTGGTTTTTATCAAAACTGTGAATAGTATTATAATAGTATTAGCTCTATTTTTCATATGGATATACCTCTTGTGCAAGATAGGATCGTCAGCAAAACTACAAATAAAAAGACACAGGAATGACTAATCTGCAATAGTAAAAATAGTTTTAATATGTAAATGTGATTTTTCAATGAAAATGTCTCAAACACCAATAATAAATGAGTCGATTTCTAAAATCTAAAAAAATTCACAGCAAAACCCCTTTGTTATTTAACAATAACACAGATTATAGAGAACTTAGAAATTGGCAGAATCTCAAGTGGTAAATTCCACATACTATACTTATGAATAAAGTACAAAGAAGTAGTTTGACCTAAAACAACCAACCCTTCAAGGCTTGATTTTAAAGAATTCTATATTTTATTATTAATGAAAAAGGCAACAGAAAGAAAAAAGGAAACATTTCTATAAATACCACAATTTATCAATAACAGCAAAGCCAGTCAATGGGAAAGAAAAAACAAAAACTAGCAATATCTTATATGGTTTATAAAATCTTTGAAACTAACCCCAAAGAGTGATGAGGTTGTTTTAATATTTAATCCCAGTAACAGCTAGCATTTATATGGCACGTTAATGCTTGCACAGCCTTTTCCACATTATCTTATTTGACCCATACAACAATCCCATGAGGCAGGTGCTATTATTTCCATTTTAAAGATGAGGAAAATGAAGCTGAAAAGTGAAGGGCCTTGCTCAAAGTCACACAGCTACTAAGAGTCTGAAGCTAAATTCAAACTCAGATTATCCTGACATCACTTTCAACAATTTATGAACTGTACTACTGAGTTTACCGGTAGTTTACCTAGTTTACCAAGTTTAGTAGTACACTAAAACCTAAAGATAGAACAACTATTTTGAAAAAACTGTAGTTATATAGTGCCAGTAACCATGACTCTTGGTCAGGGCCAATGATTTCAGTGACTAGAGAAATCTGGGTGGCTAAGTTCCCTATTGCTACACAATATATAATTTTAGAGAGCTGCCTGAGTTCTAAACTAAAGGTGAGAGTTCCTCACCTCCATTTAGTTAACCACAATAGATCAGAAGAAGGACTTAGACCCAGATCTCCCTAATTCTGAGGAAAATTCTGCAACCATTATGCCATGCTGTAACGAGAAGAACCTCCATATTTAATGAATAAATGCTTTAATATTCAGTGACTTCACCTTACAAAGGGGGGAAAAGAAGAGGAAGATGAAAAAGGCAAAAGCATTGTTTGAAAGAAAGAACTGAAAGACCAAAGGTCTGTGGATTATTTAAAAATCTGCTGCATATAACATTGCATGTTGTTCTCCAGATGTTTCAGTCATGCCAACTCTCCCTGACTCCATTAGGGGTTTCATTGGCAAAGATACTGCAGTCATTTGCCACTTCTTTCTCTAGCTCAATTTACAGGTGTGGTAACCAAGGCAAACAGGATTAAATGACTTAACCCAAAACCACACAGCTACTAAAGGTGTCTGAGGTAGATTTGAATTCCCAATAAATATGCATACAATTCCTTTTTTCATTAATCAAGGTCACTATGCATAGTAAATACTTCCTATAAATAATGACATTCCTTCAATTTTTACAGAAACAACTATTTGCTGGTGTGGAAATAATCTCTATATTGTCAAAGCACAAACTTCTTAAAACAAAGTCAATATCAAATTGGTAAAATAATTACGACAAGAACTAAAGCCAATTTCAACTTGATCCATGTAATTAATTAGCTACTGATGCCCACAAAATGGGAAATGAGTAAAAGGGAAGATATTTAATTAAAGAATCTCAACATTTCCTAAAGAAATTTAACTGTAAAAAGTCAATTATCACAATAAAAGAGATTAATAGGCACTATTATTATCCCCATTTTACAGTTGAGGAAACTGAGGCAGTTTAAGTAACTTAGCCAAAGTGAGAAGCTGTCAAATCTGAACTACAGTTTTTATAACTCCAGGCTTGGTGATCTATCCATTATACCATCTAGCTATCCTTATAAGTTTAGACTATAAAATTATTTATAAAATTAGAAAAGAGGTTTAATAATGCCATAAGTTAGAGAAAATTAAAATTCATTTAGTTTTTATGTATGTAGGTAATTCCCCAAAGCTTTATTTCATTTTAGATAGTAGCAATTTTCAGATGATATAGTACTTAAGTTTTGGAACCAGAGAATTTCTTTAAAAGGAGGCTAGAAAGGTCAGCTGAGTCAATTCACTTTTGAGTTCAGTTCAGTTCAGGATGAAACTCAGCCTGGAGGATCTTCCTCAGACAGCTTCCTGGAGATGGTCTCCTGGTGAGTGATAAGACTGACTCCCTTTCCCTTGGGCTCAGGGAGGCCACTTTGGCCAAGGCCTTTAACTACTGCCAGGCTCAGCCTGAGCCAGAGCAGTTTAAATTAACTCTTTTCTCTCTCTCTCTTTTCCTTAATTCCTTCTCTCTATCTTAATTAAATCACCATAATTTCCAGCTGACTCGGGTATTTTATTATTTGGGAATTTTCCCTGGCGACCAAATTAATTTAGACTTTTCAAGTCACAACACTAAAGTTATCCTTACAGGGTCCCCTTTCACCCCCAAAGTAAAATGTAAAATCTTCTGCCTGATGTGTAAGCCCTTCATAGCTGAGCCCTGTCCTACTACCTTTCTAGACTTCTTACACCCTACTCCCTGCCACATTCTTTTCTACCCAGTGACACTGGCTTCCTCACAGTTCCAAGAACAAGAGAATTCATCTCTCAGCTGCAGCCATTGTCTCTGGCTGTCCCCTATGTCTTAAATGCTCTCCCTTCTTCATTTCTGTTTAACTTACTTTAAGGCCCAACTAAAATTCTGTCTTCTAAAGGAAGCAACCTAATCTTTCTTAAAAAAAAAAAAAAGGCAAACAAACAACAACAACAAAAAAAACACCTTTTCCTTCTGTCTTAGAATCAATACTGTGTACTGGTTACAAGGCAGAAGAACAGTAAAGGCTAGGCAATGGGGATTAAGTAACTTGCCCAGGGTCACACAGCTGGGAAGGCTCTCAGGGCAGATATGAGCCCAGGACCTCCTGTGCCTAGGTCCTAATCCTGCTTCTTTCTGTTAATTATTTCCTATTTTTCCCCTTAATATGGCTTGTATTTTTTGTTTGTTTGTATATGTCTCTCCCATTAGATTGTGAGCCCTTTGAGGGCAGGGACGATCTTTTGCAGTTCTCTGTAAGCCTGGTGCTTAGCAGAGTAGGACTGGCACAGTGTATGTGTACTAAGTGTTTACTGATTGACTACAAAGGAAAAAAAAATCTAAAAAAGAACTCAGGAGCAAGGAAATTCAGTCAAAAACCTAGAGATGAGAAGATAAACCAACAGAAAAGATATAAAAATCAGATGGAAAGATGAGTAACAAGACTTTAAAAGCCTGCAAATATCTTTAAGTACTGCAAGTAAAAAGAAACCAAAATGATGAAACTCAGAACCCTATGGATTCCCAAGATAGCATGGAACCACAGCAGGATGTTCCAGAATGGTTCAAAAGGCAAATTATAACCTTGAGAGAAGAATTTCAATGAGAACAAATTGTATAATTTATGGGCAGCACAGTAGAAATAATTAGTAGAATAGAAAAACCTGAATCTTCCGTGGAAAATAGAAGCAAAAGAGAGAAAAAGAGATTGGGAATACAAATATGCTGAAGTTGAAGGACAATCTTGAAGAAGACAGAAGATGAAGGGAAAAAAATGTTCAAAGAACATGATTGTTGTACAAACAAAACACATGAATTTCAAAGACAATGTAAGGATTACAAGGCCTCCTAGAAGAACTAGTCAAAATACTTGAATACAACAATGAAAGACTAAGTATAAGATAACTGCCTAAACTTTTGAATACAGACAAGGAAGTCACAATCAGACTGCCAGAGGGTGCAGTGAATAGTACTGAGCCTAGTCAGCAAGCAAGATGAGCCACTTCATAAGTTCCTGTGTGACTACTGAGTAAGTCATTTAACCTCTGCCTTAATTTTTTCACCTGTAAAATGGAGGGAATGACAGCACCCATCTCAAGAGTTGTTTTGAGGATGAAATGAGATATTTATAAAGCACAACATTCTATCTGACACATAGCTGCATTATAAAAATGCTTATTCCTTTCCCTTCAATAATCAAAAGAATACAAAAAACATCTTTAGCAAACAAAACAAAACCTACTCAATAGTACTTCAAATTCCAAGGCACATAGTATTTTAATTTCAAAATTCCATTTATAAACAACAAATTCTAAAAGTCTCAAAGAGAAAGACCTTAAAATGTAAAGAAAAGCACATTTGAATAACCCAAGGATTATTCTATGCCCACTAGAAATCACAGAAGAGAATGGAATAATGTATTTTGAAAGGGAAAAAAAAGGAACTGAGGATACAACCCAAAAATGATGTACATTCTGCAAACCTGAATCAGATAAATGAAAAAAGGTAAGCCTTTATGGGAAGATTTTATGACAGATGAAAGAGAAAATGATCATGGGTAGGGTGGGAAGGCAGAATTGGGCAATTAAGGATGTGAGAAAAATTCTAAGATGGGACAATACTTCTGTCCTCATTGCCTATTTTAGGGATCAAATAAAGGACAAGACTAAAAAGGAGTGAGAGGACAAACTCTATAAGGCAATAATATAGAAATGCTTTAGATACATAACATTTGTTATTCTGGAAGTTTTTATTCCAAGAACATAATGACACTAAAGAAGGAATAAATCTAAAGATCATGAAACAAAGAATAAAAATGTATTATGTACAGAAGGAAAAGGTGATTAATGAAGGGAACATGATAAAGAAATCCTTTTTAGAAAAAGGCACAGAAAAGAGGTGAAGAAGAGAGAAGGTAATTTGAATTAAGTATAACTGACAGAGAAAAGGAGAAAGAGTAAAGGACTACATAACTAAATGGAACAAGGAAAAAGGAATTGATAAAAGAACTAAAACCTTAAAACTAGTTGGAGATGAAGGAGTTGAAGGTGAGAAGAGAATTTGGGAATAGGATTGTCTTAAAAGAAGTGGAACAATAAAAAAAAGAAAAGGTCATTAGAAAAAAAATTTTTGAGGGGAGCCTCAGTGGATTGAGTGTCAGGTTGAAGGTCTTGGGTGTAAATCTGATGTAAGACACTCCTAGCTGTGTGACCCATATAAGCCACTTAACTCCCACTGCCTAGGCCTTACTGCTCTTTTGTCTTGGAATCAATATACAGTACTGATCCTAAGACCTGGAAGTTAAGGGCTTAAAAAAATAATAATAATAATAATTTTTTTTGGCAGAGCTATTAAAGGTATAACACAAAACCTTCAATTTTAATAGAAATTTGCCCTTTAATCATCATGTTCAGGCCAAAAATTTTTATTAAGCCCCCTGATATCACAGTTAATTTGTCTTACTCTTCTTACATAAACAACTTTCAACTCAATTTAGCAAATACTAAATCTCCAAGTCAAGTATTAAAAGTCTTTTAAATTTACCAATAATCTATAGAACAGTGGCTTACCCTTCAACTCCCATCAAAACTAAAAATTGTGTAGTCAATAAATTGATTAAATCAACAATTTATGATAGTAAAAGATGTGAGAAGGCACTAGCATAGATATTGAGCTTACTCTAGCTACAGAAGGAGGAGAAAAAAGAAAATCAGAACTTCCTGGAGGAGTGAAGTTTAGTTTAGTTTAGTAAAGTATTAGTCAAGAAAAGTTATGAATATAGGGAATAATACATAATACTTAAAAGATGAGAATGGATGGACTAAACTACCACCTATATGGCCAAGAACTAAAACAACAACAACAAAAATAAAAACAACTACCCAAACTTGCAGAAAGTAAATGCTGAGCACACATTTGAGTAAAATGAGATTAGGACATATAGCACACCTATTTTTGGTGATGCACCTGATTTGGTTAGAGAATACTGGAAATAATGGAAAGCTCAGAGCTCATTATGACCATCAGTATGATGACTGTTTCCCCACCCTCAACCCCAAAGGCAAACTCCTTCAGCCCAGCCTTTTTTTTCCTGGTTGAAGTTATTTATTTAAATACATTCTGTCCCCCAGAATTAATTAAGAGAACTATTTTGTCACAGATACACCTATGCAGTGGGACACCCTACCTCCTTCTCCCCCTTCCCCCGCATCCAAATGAAATGTACACTGCCAGGGTTTCTCTTGTTCACTGATTGCTTCCAGTCCAGATGCTCAAATAGTCTTTTATCCCCAAAGTAAGCTCAAAACAGCTGTTTCAGGCACTCCAGGCCTGCAGCCTCAGCGGATTACAAGCTGTCCTGCTGCAGTCACTGCTGGGACTCCCGGCTCAGCTTTACCATGGTGATGGTAATGGTGGTGCCCCCAGCAAACTCAGGCTCTGGTGGCCTCCTCTGCCCACCTCTGCCCTACACTGAGGCAGAATTTGAACATGCCTTCCTGACTCTAAGTGCTGGGCCCTATCTACCATGTTCTTTAGTTGTCATTTATCATTGCACTTAGATTTTGCACAGGATATATTCCATACCAGTAGACACCTCTATTGATCATAAGTCACTCTATTTCATTTCGTATTTGATACTGACAGAGAATTGCTGAATAAGATTCTACTTCTTACATTTTTCCAAAGAACATTGAATAATATGAATAGCCTATGTACACAGGAGACGCTTTTGCTGGAGAAGAACCAGAAGGACTGAATTCTTTTCTGATTCAAATGCTTTTGTGGAACCTTGCATTATAAGATCTTACATTGGCTACAACTTTATGTGCCTATATTAACATGATCTCCTACAGAAAAATATCTGAAAAACTCTACTTGTTCCTTTCTCTTATCTGTATCTACTACCTCAGTAAAACATTCGTAAATAGAGGCAACTAGTGGCTCAGTGACTAGAGAGCCATGCCTAAAGATAGAAAGGTTCTGGGTTCAAACCTGACCTCAAGATACTTCCTGACGTGTGACCCTGGGCAAGTCACTTAGCCCCACATGCTTGGACCTTAAAATTCTTTTGCTCTAGAACTGATCATTAGTATCAATTCGATGTCAGAAGTTAAGGGTTTTTAAAAAAAATATTCAGAAGATTCTTAAATACTTAATGTATAAAGATTAAATTAACTCTCCCCTGATTTATGAATATTAAATTAACTCCCTTGCCCATTTTTAAAATTTAATTAACAAAAATGTAAACATCCCACTTAATCATTAAGTGGGAGAGAGGTCTGTGACCCACATGTGCAATAGTGAGTGACGAATCAGAATCAAACTGCAGTCCTAAGCAAAGCTTCAACTTTAATTAGTAGATGTAAAAATGGAGGAAGGCACAGGAAGTGATGCAAATGAAAGTGTCTTTAAAAGGGAATTACAACTTCCTGTGGGGAGAGCTTCCTAGGACATCTTCATTATCAGAATCTTGCACAGCCCTTGGAAATACAAAAATAAGCTGGCATATATACTTGCAACAGTCGTATGAATAAACCTTAAACCTGACGGGAAAAGGCAATGGACCAATGGATCCTTTGTCTATCAATTAGATGTTAATCACTTTCTTCATTACATATTTATCCTGAGAACCACTAATCTTTACTAGGACAGTCTCACAATATTTGCACCCAACATCACCACTGCTCCTGGATAAGAATACAAGATGCACAATAACCAAAAATTTCAGGAAGGTGCTCTGGCTATCTTCAGTAACTAATGAGAATAGAAATACAGATCTACAATGAGAATAGAGAAAGCAGTACACAATATATACAGTCTATAACTGGTACCAGTCTCCAACCAACACCACTCCACAAGCCAGAGTTTTCAAACTCAGGAAGCACTTTTTAGAGGTTTCTAATTCTATGGGAAAGGCTAGGTCAGTAACAGGAAATATACTTCAAGTTGGAGAAATAGAAATATACTTTAAGAATGAAAAGCCTTAACTTCTGAATAATATCTAGAATTCTGTCAAAAGTGCTGTCTTTCTACATTTTAGCTTCTTTATGTTCTATATATTCTGAATTTTCTCAGCTTTTAAACTCTCTTAACAATGAAACTAGCTCTTTGAAGGCACCTGGACATATGACCATGACCTGGCCTTTAGAAAATCCACAATTCTCCATTTTTCATTTTCATATCCTCTGAACTAAAACCCACTCCCCAAGAGTACTAGATGTCTCCCCCACCCCGCCACTTCACTACCCTACCTCAACCCAATACTATATTCTAATTCCACTGCATGACAAATTTTATCAGGGAGTCTATAACAATGGTTTCATGTAAACCTGTCTGAAGCAAAAGGAAATGTAAATGTTGGCAGGTAGAAAAATTTCACGAAGATAATCCATAGTTAACAAGCTCAAGAAAAATGCTGAATTTTAAAATATAGAAAACTTTACCTGGTTCCAATTTTATTACTTTAATTGCTGCCAGTTCGCCAGTGTTAACATTTCGAGCCTAAAAAAGAAGAAAAATTTTATTTAGAGGTCGTATTGAGTTAACATTTGATTCTTCAACAATATGATCAATAAGTAATAGTATATTAATTTACATTTTAAAATGCAATAGTAAAATTTGGGAATTCTTTGATGGTTTAACTTATTCATGGTTTAAATCAGATATTTTAGACATGATAAAACTGGCTTGGATTTTCTCAACTGTATGATTAAATATTAAAAGATTCCTAGGGTCAAGGTGAGAAAGATTCCAGATATGTTAAAATATTTACGAAAGTGCTCTTTTGGAATAACAAAAGGATAAATAAAAAACAAAGTAGTATTTATATTGATGGGAGAATAAACAAATTGAGGCATATTAATGTAATAAAATGTTACTTTACTGTGGGAAATAGTATGAAGAATTCTGAAAAACCTAGAAAGATAAATTGGTATCTACATATAGCATAATATGTACATATAACATAGCATAATACAAAAGGATAAAATGAAAACTACTCCAAAAAACATGATATATGAATGTAATATACCAGAAGATAAATATGAAGACTATCTAGATGACAAGAATGACATGAACAGGTACAAACTAAAGTCAGCAGAACCAAGAGAAAAAAATATATATGCCAAAGAAAATAGAAAGCATAGCTACAACAAAAGAAATTGAGTGCTGTGGAATTATAATGACTAAACCTGGAGAAGAGTTGAAAATATGCTTTCCCCTGTCTTTGCTGAGAGGTAGGTGGATGTGATGTGGAATATGCAAGTAGTCAGTATTTCAGGATTTTTTGTTCAACTATTTTTTCCTCTTAATCTTTGTTATTAGAAGAAGATTCACTAGGGAGGGTAGGGTGAAAGAGCTACATCTGGAACTGTGATGTAAAAACCAAAAAAATCATTTTTTTTAAAGAAACAGAACCCTAGACTAGAAGTAGCTAGCTATTATATGACTATAACATTATAACAGACACTTTTCACCTTTTAGATATATGTGATCTGGAAACTACCTAGCAAGGTATCATTAGAAGACAGTTTAAAGATATATTAAATACTCACTATTTTTCTGCCAGGCACTATGTTAAACACTAGGAATACCAAGAAAAGGTAAAAACTGATTCCTGTTCTTGAGAACTGACAATCAAATGGCAACATAACCTGTGAAGAACTATGTATAAATAAGATATTTACATGATAAATTAGAGATAATCAACAGTAGTATTGAAGGGGACCAGAAAAGGCTTCTTGTAGAAGAAGAATAAAACCAGAGAAGCCAGAAGGTAGAGAAGAAGAAAGAAAAGAATGGACTTCAATCACAGGAGATAAAAAAGGAAATTTTTTGGTCAGAAGATAGTGTCTTGTGTGAAGAAAAGCAAGGAAGGCACAGTCACTAGACCAGAGTGTATAGAAATGAGTAAGGCTTAATAAGAAGACTGGGAGTGTAGGAAGGGGCCAGACTACGAAGGGTTTTACAAGCCAGAGGCTTTTATATTTGATCCTGAAGGCAACAAAGAATTAGTGGAATTTATTCAATATTTGCGTGACATTAGACCTATGTTCAGGAAGAACATTTAGAGGCAAAAAAAGGTCAAACAGAAGGCTATTGGAATAGAACAGATGTGAGGGGATGAGGATATACATCATGGTGATGGAAATGTTAAGGGAAGTAAATAGACATATCTTGTGAAATAGTTATAAATTATACACATGTATACATATATGTGTCACAGAACTCAGGTTAAGAACCTCTGCCTTAGAAAAATATATTTAAAAATCTGAAAAAGGGAATAAAGAAAGTATGATTTTATACTCAGCCCTTCCTAAAAAACAAGATCTTGCCACAATTTTTTTTTGATGGAATGCTGATTTAAGTGGCAATAATATATGCAGGGCTTAAATAGTTCACCAATAGAAAGAATCTATATACAAGGTTTTAGAGCTGAAGCTTAACTGACCACAGGAGGGCACAATTTGCTAGTCACAAAAAAATGATATAAAATCTCATGTCCCAAATGAGTTTTGTTGTCAATATTATAGCAACAGTTGATTCACTAATAAAATCAGCTGATCCTTAACAATCATGGGTAAAATATAATTGTCAACAGGTACAATTGCTTTATCATACATCAATATTTAATATATGCATTTTTTAAAATGCACCTGTGATTTCATGTATAGCACACTCACTCACAATGAGAAATTTCCTCTATGAATGTGATCCAAACATGCCAGACTCAGTTGTGATCTTCTAAACTCTGGGGCACTATCAGACCGTTTATCAGACTCATAAAATGTTAAGAGTTAAAAGAGAGCTAACTATTCTTTAGTCTAAGCCTATTAATATAAGAGATTATTATATGTCTTGTCCAAAGTCTCATTCTCACCAAAGAGTAGAATCTGCTTACTATTTCATGGTCTGTTTGACCTCAGGTTAAGTCTGTCTGTCTCTCTCTCTCTCTCTTTTTTTTTTTAAACCCTGACCTTCTGTCTTGGAATCAATACTGTATATTGGTTCCAAGGCAGAAGAGTGGTACGGGCTAGGCAATGGGGATCATTGGCCAGGGTCACACATCTGGGAAGTGTCTGAGATCAGATTTGAACCTAGGACCTCCTATCTCTAGGCCTGGCTCTCAATCCAGCTGACCCCCTCAGGTAAGTCTCTTAACCTCCTTGGGCTGCATTTTTCTCACCTCTAAAATTAGGAGGGTTGGATGACAGGGCTTACGGTACCTTCTAGCTCTATAAATTATAAAAACTTGCTTGGATTTGAACCTAGAATTCAAAGCTTTAAAGTAGTGAGATTTCTATCATATCACAACATCTCCTACTTGTAAAGAAAATTATTCAAAAGATCCTTCAGTCTGAAATTAGTCAGCAAACCTCAATTTCCTTTAGCATAACACAAAAGGAGTGAATTTCAAAAAAATCAATTCTTTAGCATCAACTAAAAATACAATTTTTTTGTCTTTTCAATTCTGAAATATTCTCCAGCATATGACTTACATGGCAGTACATTAGCTAATCACAAAGAAAAATGTTTCAGACTATTCTTCAATATGCTTTATAAGAAAACTCTGCCATATATATAGCTTCATTTTTGAAGTTTAAGCAAGCCAACAAGTTAAACTTCAACTTCTGAATCTTAACCATCATAAGTTTATTTTTAATCATTCTTATTATTATAATAACTGGAAACCTTGGCCTTTTGTCTAAAAATCATATTCTACCAGATTCTGAATTGACTCAGTAGCCAAAGATTCATAAAGAGAAATAATACAATTAATATAATTTAAAATTCTGAACTTGGATTATTCTCTCATGGAGCCTCATAATTAAATTATTCTTAAAAATGCAAACTAGGCAGAAAGCACATAACTATATAATATTGCTTTGTAGAGAACTAAACAAGTGTAGAGTCCTAGCAATGCCTACAAGTAAAACAAACTAAAACTTAGGGCTGACTGTCTTCGAAATACCTAGGCAAAAGGTAAAGTCTATAGGATAATGGTTCCATCTTTCCAGACCTCTCTATTACCTCATCCCATTAATCTATTTCTAAGATAGGAAGAGAGATACAAAGACTTAACAGAATAAATATTTCTATCCCAGTTTATATCAGGGAAGAAGGAATGGCACATAACCAGTATACAACAACTGTGCACATTTATTAGGTTTCAAAAAAATGATGTGATATATCTGATATGGTGAGAGCTTGTAGATTCAGGCCTGGCCTTAGTTTAGATCAATGATTACGAACCTATGGCACGGATACCAGATATGGCACACAGAGCACTCTCTGTGGGCATTCAGTCACCCTCCCTCCCCATCCCCCAACCCCAGAGTTCATTATTAGAAAGGTATAAGAAATAGGATGGAGTTGCTCCCCTCCCCCTCTTCACTGTGTCTGATGACATTTTTTTTCACATCCCCTGTCCTTCTGCCCAGAAGCCCAATGGGAGTGCTTTCTTCACTGCCCCCCCCCCCATGTGGGGTAAGGGAAGGGTAAGCAGTTGGGCAGCCCAGGGCACTCAGTCTGGGGAATGGGAGTGGTACTGTTACTGGTTTAGATAATCTCCCAAAGGCAGTTAGCTCTAGGGGTACTTTAGGATTTTTAATCTGGTCAGCTTCTTTGGAAGCCATACAAACTGGGGTTAGTATCTCCTGAGTTGATTTCATGCTGGAAACAATATTTGCTGACCCTACAAATGGAAAATTTTAACTTTCCATCAATGTTGATAGTCCATCTATATATTCTGTTCCCTGTGTGGCTCTTGTATGAATTCTCCCAGAAATCTTTTAGGTGTATTCAACATGCTTTAAATCTACCATATATCTTGATTTTACATGAATACCAAATGAGCACACAGGTTAAGAATTCCCTCTAACCACAAGACTCGTCCAACTTCTTTTCCAGTCATATTTCTCTGTGGAGAGACAAAAGTTCCCTGGAATAGACATAGTAAAAGAAATTCTCTCCCAGCTGTGTGACCCTGGGCAAGTCTCAACCCTCAGTGTCTAGCCCTTACCACTCTTCTGCATTGGAACCAATACTTAGTACTGGTTCTAAGACAGAAGGTAAGGGTTAAAAAAATTCTCTATTCTCTAGGAACTTACAACTATTATAATAGGAAATAAACAGTGGAAAGAACCTGAGATATCTATTGGGATTCCCTCATTCTGCAGATGAGGAATCTGAAAGACCCCAAAAGAAAGACAAGAAAAGTAAATAACAATACAGGGCGATGATATATTGTGGGTAGTAGACATGACCTGAATTAAAATTTAGCAAAGACTAAGGAGGGATCAGACAGGTAGGAGAATCATGAGAGAACAATGTTAAGAAAGCCTAATGAGGAGAAACTATCCGGAAGAGTATGACAAACAAAGTTGAAGGCTCTAGCAAGATCAAGAAGATAAAGACTCTGAAAAGGTCATATATTTGACAATTAAAGAGATCATTGGTAACAGAAATAGGAACATCCCTTGGAGAAAGTTTTCCCAAGAAGTTTAGCCAGGAAAGAGAGAATCTCTCTAGTACCAGGGAGGAGAGTCAGATAAAGTGAGGGTTTTTAAGGCTGGAGGAAGACATAGGCAAATTTGTAGACATCAAGGAAACAGCCAGATATAGGGAGACACTGATGTTAGTAGAATGGGAATAATAAAGAAGGCAATTTACTAGAGAAAATGAAGTGGGATCACTTGTGCACATAGATTTGTCTTGGCAAGGAGAAGAATTTCTTCTTGTGTATAGGGGTGAAAGAAAAAGATGATATCCAAATGATGTGAAATGAATAAGAGCATTTAGCAATAATCTCATTTTTTTTCCAGTGAAATATGAGGCAAGATTCTCAACTGAGAGGGTGGGCACAAGAGATGCCATAGAATAGCTATTGCAACGGGGATAAAATTTATTTGGAAGGGGTAAAAGGACTGTCTTACAACTGTGAGAGCCCATATGAAAATATGTAATATAAATAAATTTGTAGTAGACCTAATCAGCATGGTTTCATGATATTCTCAAACTCATTCAGTAAGAGAAGAAAAGGAAAGATGGCTGAGTGAGTAAATGGTGAGAAGATTAAGATAAATTCTGCATCGTTTTCTTATTGATTCTATTTACAAGTAATTGATTTTGTCCTACAACTACTTTTGTTCTGTAACTGCTCAAGTCATGACTCTGTCTCTGAATTTGGTTCAGATTCAGCTGGCCTATAGTGTGTTGAGTTTAAAAATTCAGCTATGCTGCTAATTACTGACCTTTGTTCACCTCATGGAATTTAATGGACCTTGGGGAATGCACATGAATTCTAGGGAATTGGGTTTAATATTTTTATACTATCCAACCTAACCTTCAAGGATGTCTGGTTTGCTCTCCAAGTGTCTAGCCAACTATCTTGCACCTGAACTTAGAAAACAATCACTTCTTGGTCTCATGAGAGAAGAAAGGGAGTTGTTAAAAACCCCTAATTACCATAATAAACAGTATATATCTAAAACCATCAACTAATATCATCTGCAATGGGGAATAAACTAAATCCATTCCCATTAAGATCAGGAGTGAAACAAGGATGCCCATTATCACCTCTATTATTTGACATTGTATTAGAAACACTAGCAGTAGCAATTAGAGAAGAAAAAGAAATTGAAGGCATTAAAATATGCAAGGAGGAGACCAAGTTATCACTCTTTGCAGATGACATGATGGTCTACTTAAAGAATCCTAGAGATTCAACCAAAAAGCTAATCGAAATAATCAACAACTTAGCAAAGTTGCAGGATACAAAATAAACCCACATAAGTCATCAGCATTTCTATATAATTCCAACACAGCTCAGCAGCAAGAACTAGAAAGAGAAATCCCATTCAAAATTACCTTAGACAAAATAAAATACTTAGGAATCTATCTCCCGAGACAAACACAGGATCTATATGAACACAACTACAAAACACTTTCCACACAACTAAAACTAGACTTGAACAATTGGAAGAACATTAACTGCTCATGGGTAGGACGAGCCAATATAATAAAAATGACCATCCTACCCAAACTCATCTATCTATTTAGTGCCATACCCATGGAACTTCCAAACATTTTTTTTACTGATTTAGAAAAAACCATAACAAAGTTCATTTGGAAGAACAAAAGATCAAGGATATCCAGGGAAATAATGAAAAAAATACAAAGGAAGGGGGTCTTGCAGTCCCAGATCTCAGACTATATTATAAAGCAGTGGTCATCAAAACAATTTGGTACTGGCTAAGAGACAGAAAGGAGGATCAGTGGAATAGACTGGGGGCAAGCAACCTCAGCAAGACAGTATATGACAAACCCAAAGATCCCAGCTTTTGGGACAAAAATCCACTATTTCATAAAAACTGCTGGGAAAATTGGAGGACAGTGTGGGTAAGATTAGGTTTAGACCAACACCTCACACCCTACACCAAGATAAATTCAAAATGGGTGAATGACTTGAACATAAAGAAGGAAACTATAAGAAAATTAGGCGAACACAGAATAGTATACCTGTCAGACCTTTGGGAAGGGAAAGACTTCAAAACCAAGCAAGAATTAGAAAGAGTTACAAAATGCAAAATAAATAATCTGGAATACATCAAATTAAAAAGGTTTTGTACAAACAAAACCAATGTAACCAAAATCAGAAGAGTAGCAACAAATTGGGAAACTATCTTCATAAAAACCTCTGACAAAGGTTTAATTACTCAAATTTATAAAGAACTAAATCAATTGTACAAAAAATCAAGCCATTCTCCAATTGACAAATGGGCAAGGGACATGAACAGGGAGGGGATGTGGCAAAGTGGGGACATTAATTCATTGCTGGTGGAGTTGTGAATTGATCCAACCATTCTGGAGGGCAATTTGGAACTATGCCCAAAGGGTGATAAAAGACTGTCTGCCCTTTGATACAGCCATAGCACTGCTGGGTTTGTACCCCAAAGAGATAATAAGGAAAAAGACTTGTACAAGACTATTCATAGGTGCACTCTTTGTGGTGGCCAAAAATTGGAAAACGAGGGGATGCCCATCAATTGGGGAATGGCTGAACAAATTGTGGTATATGTTGGTGATGGAATACTATTGTGCTAAAAGGAATAATAAAGTGGAGGAATTCCATGGAGACTGGAACAACCTCCAGGAAGTGATGCAGAGTGAAAGAAGCAGAACCAAAAAAACATTGTACACAGAGACTGATACATTGTGGTACAATCGAAGGTGATGGACTTCTCCATTAGTATCAATGCAATGTCCCTGAACAATCTGCAGGGATCTAAAAAATACTACCCACAAGCAGAGGATAAACTGTGGGAGTAAAAACACCGATGAAAAGCAACTGCTTGACTACAGGGTTGGAGGGGATAAGACTGAGGAGAGACTCTAAATGAACACTCTAATGCAAATTCCAACAGGGAAATGGGTTTGAGTCAAGAACACGTGATAACCAGTGGAATCGTGCGTCGGCTATGGGAGAGGGAAAGGTAGGGGGGGGAGGGGGGAGGAAAAGAAAATTATCTTTGTTTCCAGTGAATAATGTATGGAAACAACCAAATAAAATAATATTTAAAAATTAAAAAAAAAATTCACCTGGACAATTCTGAGGGACTTATGAGAAAGAATGCTATCCACATCCAGAACAAGAACTGTGGGAGCAGAAACACAGAAGAAAAACAACTGCTTGATTACATCGAGAAGGATATGATTGGGAATGTGGACTCTAAACAATCACCCTAGTACAAATATCAAGAATATGGAAATAGGTCTTGATCAATGACACATGAAAAATCCAGTGGAATTGTGTGTTGGCTATGGGAGGGTGTTGGGTGTAGGGGACGGAAAGAACATGAATCTTGTAATCATGAAAAAATATTATTATTAATTAAATAAATAATTAAATAAAAATTTTGATTAAAAAAAAACCCTAATTACCAAACTTCCACAGTGCCTTCAGGTCTGTAACCAATCATGTTGCCCTCACTGCCATGTCGTTTATTCTGTTCTGCTCCTTGTTCTATATTCACTCCAAAATCCTTTTGCTCAAGATCTCTGGAATAAATGGCAGCAAACCACTGACCCATTTATTTAGAGACAGCAAGTCCCTGGCTAATAAATGTTACCTAGTTCAGAGAATTGTCTCAGTTTACCTTTATGCTACATTCCATTCACTATACGAGAATAAGCTTGTTGAAGCTTGCCAAGGCAAAAGGGGCAACAGGGAAAGGATATTTGAATATCTAGGAGCAGTTCTCAATTTTTTTGGTCTTAGGATCCTTTATGTTCTAAATTATTGAAGATCCTCCAAAGAACTTTTATTTATGTGGGTAATATCTATGAAGATCATAATCAAAATTGAAGCACAGTATCATTACAAAAATCTTAACCCTCTAGACTCCTGTAAGAAAGTCTCAGGAATCCACCCAGGAGTCCTCAACCCCACACTTCTGAGAACTACTGGTGTAGAAATTAGTATTGAGTTGAACTTGTTCACCAAGGGGTAAAAATGGGGGAGGGAGAAGAATATTGTCACTGTAGAGGCAATGTTCTGGGAAAGAACTGAAGGGCATAGAGATGGTAGGTCACAGTAAGTAGTAAGAATATATTTAGGAAGAGTCAGTCTAATGCAGAAAAAATGACAACATATTATGATCAGAAAAAGGAAATTTAAAGGTCATAAACACAGAAACAGAATATGTGTGGGTCATAGTAAAAACAAGAATCTGATCATTTTTGCATAACTAAGGTAGAAAACAAGTCACAGGAAAAGAGTAAAGTATAAAATTGGGAAGTTAGGGAGCTTGAGGGGGTAGGATTTGGGGAAGAATTAAAGGTATTGGAGCCAAGCAATGAATGGAGGAAGGAAAGTGTCATGGTAGTCTGTAGAATTTTTCTATTTTCAGTTTTCCCCCTGGTTTTTGAGAGATAAGAGCAGTTTTTTAATTTCTTGAAATAAGGAGTCTAGGCTCTTTGTAAGACTGTAGTGCTGAGGGAGTCCAATGATTCTTAAAAGTTTCTTTATTCAATCTCTTTTTCAAGTGAGTTGTTTTTATGATGTCATGTCTTAACAGTTTATTTTTTCCCAGTCTAATACTTCTTATTTTCTAATGCAGTTAATAGAGCTTCTACTTGTTTCATTTTAATTCTCAGAAGCTTTGTTGCTTGGGTAGATTTTAAACATAAAGTACCAACCAATTAATTCTATTTCCAATTCTTTTTTCCACAGCTCTCATTTATTTTCCAATTTTTTCCCTCTAGTGACCTTATTTAATTTTTAAAAACTCTTTTTGTCTTTTCAAGACTACTTGTATATTTAGTGTTCATCACACCACAACAGTATTTTATTGGCAGAATTCCTTTGTGTTTGTTTGTTTGCTTATTCTTCCAGTCCACTTCTTGATTATGGACTCTTTCCTTAGGCAATATGTACCTCAGAAGACAATACCTGGGCGGGTTTCTTGGGATACTGAGAGTTGGGTTCTAGGATATTAGAGACTGCTTAGCCTGGGAAAATTGCAAGATTTTGGGGTTCTTAAAGATCCTGGACAAAATCTAATATTGCTACCTCCCTTGTTAGAGCTCTGAAAGTTCTTTACTTGGGTTTGGGTCTGAGCAGGCCTCTGAACTTCCTCTGTTTGAAGTACATACAGTAAACTGCTGTCAAACGCAGTCACTTTAATACAGGTAAAAAAGCTCTACTCATTTAGAATCACCAGGTGCTCATGTTTACTGTTCCCTAAATTCCTTTGCATTTCTATTTCTAACTATACTTTCTGATATCCATTGTTTTTACCTCTGTTTTGCTTTGGTCTCCTTTTTCACAAACCCCCATCCGTCACTTACAAGACTGTCAATATTGACTTTCATATAGGTTCAATGGCCCTTTTCATCACTAAACTTATCAGAATATCCCTTTCCTTCGGTTGGAGAAGTAATCAAACTTGAAGAGTATCAGATGTAATCTTTGGCTCATAGGGGTCTTCTTGGTTTCCTTTTTTACAAAGTAAGGGAATGGAAAGTAAGGGCATCTAAGAAAACAGAATAAAATATTAGACTATACGCTCTGAGAGAGCAGTGACTTTGTCTTATATAGCCTGGAACCTAGAGTAATCAACTTCATGCTTTTTACATTAATGATTCTATCATCTAGTTAAGCAAGTCAATCCTTTTTCATTCTCAGTCATCTCTAAAGGAAGTGCTGCACCAAATTATAACCAAAGAAAATCTGCCTTGGAGTTATTTAGGAGGAGGTGAGGAGAAAGGAACAAGAAAAAGAGTTTTTGAAAAATAGATCAAATGCTAATGGTTTAAATAGCTTTATATACAGAATTATTGTATCCGTATAGTGGCAAACCAAACAAATTAAGCCATAACACAGTAGATACCCTAAGTGGGAAAATATTACATAAACAAGGATGAGAACAGAGCATTGTATTTTTATGAGATGTAGTCCATTTTTTTCTACTGAAAATAGTGGATAAGAATTAAGGTTTTGCAAACTAGAAAGAGAACATGGAAACCTGCATACAGAGAGTGAATATGAGGAAATGTTGAGTATCTCTACAATAACATCATCTATATGTACCAAAGGACAACTATTCAAAGTCTTTATGTATTGAGTCATCTACAACTCTTTGGTTATCCATAATATACTATGCACAGTTAATTTAAGAACCTAGCATGTTTTGTTACAAATAATTGTTCAGTGAAATGATGAATACCTCATTTGATCCTCACAATATCTGTGGAAATGGGTACTATTATAATCCCATTTTACAGATGAGGAAACTGAGGCAGGCAGAAGTTAGATAATTCACTCAATGTCATAGTCTCTGAGTCTGGATTTGCACTCAGATCTTCCTGACTCCAATTTTAATGCTCTATCCACAACAGCTGAATGAGCCATGCATTTTTTCTACTCGTTTTCTCAGTTATTGTAAATTATAAACTCTGATGACTTTGAAAGTATGATGATTAAGAAAAAAAAACCCTCAGCATGCTACAGAAAGACTTTTATCATCATTTCAGAGATCTCATTTCAAAACAGTTTATTTTCTAAAAGTTTCATACCTATAATAAAAAGTGTTTGGTTTGTGATACCTTTTTGGTTCTTCCAGACATTTGCAGATCAATCAAAGGTCTGTAGGTTTAAGTAGAATAATGATATATATATATATATATATATATATATATATATATATATATATATAGCTTTTACATGTGCTAATAATACTGTGGGAATCCCCCAAATGGAGCCTGTGGTAAATGAAAAATTATAACTTTTGCCAAGACTTTATGTGTTGCTTGTAGGATGCAAGCCAATATATGAATGGACAGAAATATATTTTTTTGCCTAGTTCTCTATCATTTTTATACTTAAGAATCATAAACTTGTCTGAGGATAGAAAATCTGTTCTGTTTCTAGAACACTGTGGAGAAAGAGGAAATTTGATATTTTCCCTTTCTGGAGGCTTACCAATGCTGCTTTGCTGATTTAAGCCATGAACAAGATGTATGATGTTATCAAGAAAAGGTTGGGGAAGGAGTCAAGATGGCTGCTTAATAGCAACAAAAGCTGAAACCTCTCTGACAACCCTTCCATACCAATCTTTAAAAAGTGCTTCAAAAAGACTGGAACCAAACCCAACAATAAGACAGAGTCATGGGACTCTCCCTGTCAAACACAATTTCAAAGGTAGGCAGATAAAGTCAATTTTCATGGGATAAGGAGGGGACCAAAAACAAAACTGCACACAGAGAAGTGCTGGTTGACCACCACCCTCCCTCCCTGCCCCCACCTATCACACTGGGTTCTGTGATTAGGCATAGGGTGATTGATACTGGGATCCCCAGACAGAAGCTAGAAGCACCTCAGACCTATCCCCTTAAGGTCCTGGACTCTGACAATTGCTGGCAGGGAAGAGCAGGGGTCTATCTGGCAGGGCACCAGCAGGCCTCCATGGCTGACTATGTGGAAGATTTAGCCTCAGAGCAAATAAGCTCAATCAGTCTAATCCAGTAAACTAGCAGAGGAGAGAGCTTAGAGTACATAGCTTAAAAAAAAAAAAAGAACCAAACAAACAAACAAAAAAAGGTTGAGAAAATGAGTAAATAGAAAACGAAAGTAATTATCAAAAGCTTCTACAGGAAAAAAAAGAGAACAGAACCAACCAAAAAAAAAAAAAAACAAAAAACAACCAAACAAAAAAAAACCCAAACTGGAAATTGGGCTCATGTTCTGGAAGAATTCCAAAAGGAATTTAAAAATCAAATAAGACAGATTGAAGAAAAATGGGAAAAAGAAAACAACCTACAAGGCAAAATTGGTCAACTGGAAAGAGGCACAAAAATTCAATGAAGAAAAGGTTGACATGAAAAGAAGAATGGATCAAATAGAAAGGGAAGATCAAAAGGTCATGGAAAAAATTCAGCCTTTAAAAATTAGAATTGGGCAAATGGAAGTGAATGACTTTATAAGACATCAAGAAACAATAAAAACAAAATCAAAAGAATGAAAAATTACAATACAAAATATTTCACTGTAAAAACAACTGACCTGGGAAAATAGATCAGGGGAGACAATTTAAGAATTATTAGACTATCTGAAAGACATGACCAAAAATAAAGCCTAGACATAATATAGAAAACTGACTTGATAGTCCTGAATAAGAGAGTAAAATACAGATTGAAAGAATTCACACATCACCTCCCACAACAAATCCCCAAATGACAACTCCCAGAATTTTATACCTAAGTTCATGAGCTCCCAAACCAAGGAAAAGATATGGCAAGCAGTCAGAAAGAAATAATTCGGATATCATGGAGCTATAGTCAGGACTACAAAAGATATGGCGGCCTCTACATTGAAGAGCCAGAAGGATTGTCTATGATATTCCAGAAGGCAAGGGAACTCAGTTTACAACCAAGAATCACCTACCCACAAAAACTGACTATAGTCTTTCAGGGGAAAATATAGTCATTTAATAAAAATAGATGATTTCCAAACATTACTGAAGAAAATATCAGACTTAAACAGAAAATCTGATGATCAAGTACAAAAATTCAAGAGAAACATAAAAATATAAATAATAAAGAGAAAAAATTTAAGGGCTTCAATAAAGTCAACTTGTTTATATTCCTATATGGAAAGATGATATGTGTAACTTCAAAATTGTTATTACTGTTATCATTATCATAGTAGTTAGAAGAAGTATACATAGAAGGCCCACGTGGTAGTAAACTGTTTAGGATATGTAAAAAAAAAAATTGGGTGAAAAAGAGGATAATACTAAGAGAAATGAGAAGATAAAAGTAAAATGGGGTAAAGTATATTACATAAAGAGGTGGGAGGCAGCAAGGAGAAGATTAATACAATGGAGAGGGCTGTTGATGGGCAATACTTAAACCTTACTCTCATTGGAATTGACTCAGAAAGGGAAAAACAGCCAGATTCATTGGGGGTATAGAATCCTCTCTTACCCTATAGATAAATAGAAGGGGAGTAATATAAGGAAGGGAGCAGTTAGGAAGGGTGATCAAAAGACCCTATAGAAAATTAAGAGGGGAATAAGAAGGGAGGTGGTGGGAAGGGGAGTAATATAAGAAGGGAGAGGGATGGGGGGGGGGGGGGGCGTGAATAAAAGCAAAACACTAAAGGGGAGGAAAAGAGCGAAAGAAGAAAGGGCAGGATTAAAAGAAGGAATCGAAATGGAGGGAAAGACACAGAAGGTAGTCATAACTGTGAATGTGAAAAGAATGAACTCACCCATAAAATGGAAGCAGATAGCAGAGTGGATTAACAGCCAGAATCCTAATATATGTTGTTTACAAGAAACACACTTGAGGCAGGTAGATACACAGGGGGTAGAGGTAAGAGGCTGGAGAAGAATCTACTGGGCTTCAACTGAAACAAAAAACAGGCAGGAGTAGCAATAATGATTTCTGACAAAGCTAAAGCAAAAATAGATCTGATTATAAGAGATAAGGAACAAAAACAAAATTGGGCATGCAACTAAAAAAAAAAAGAAAAAAAACTAAAATAAAAAATTTTTAATCCCCAGAAATAGACTTAATTGGAAATAAAAAATAAATAAATAAAATAAAAGGAGAAATTAATAAAATTGAAAGTAAAAGAACTACTGAACTAATAAATAAGGCTAGGAGCTTGTTCTATGGGAAGGGAAAAACAGTAAATAAAACAGATGAAGTATTGGTTAATTTGATTTTAAGAAAAAGAAGAGAACCGAATTACCAGTTATCAAAAATGAAAACGGTGATTTCACCTCTAACAAAGAGAAAATTAAGGCAATTTTAGGAGCTATTTTACCCAATTATATGACAATATGACAATCTAGGTAAAATGGATGAATATTCATAAAATTTTAAATTGCCTAGATTAACACAAGAGGAAATAGAATACTTAAATAAATAATCCTATCTCAGAAAAAGAAATTGAACAAGTCATCAATGAACTCCCTAAGAAAAAATCCCCAGGGCCAGATGGATTCACAAGTGAATTCTATCAAATATTTAAAGAACTAATTCTAATACTATGCAAACCATTTGACAAAATAAGCAAAGAAGGAGTTTTACCAAATTCCTTTTATGACAGAAATATGGTACTGATTCCAAAGCCAGGCAGACCAAAAACAGAGAACGAAAACTACAGACTAATCTTAATAAACATAGATACAAAAATCTTAAATAGAACCCTAACAAAGAGACTACAGCAATATATCACAAGAATTATTCACTATAGTCAGGTGAGATTTATACCAGGAATGCAAGGCTAGTTTAATATTAGGAATACCATCTGTGTAATTGACCACATCAAGAATCAAACTAACAGAAATCACATGATTATCTCAATGGATGCAGAAAAAGTCTTTGACAAAATACAATACCCATTCCTATTGAAAACACCAGAAAGCAAAGAAATAAAAGGGTCATTCCTCAAAATAATAAGTAGTATTTAAAACCATCAGCAAGTATCATCTGCAATGGGGATAAGATATAAACTTTCCCAATAAGAAAAGGACTGAAGTAAGGATGCCCATTATTTAATTTAATGTCCACTATTATTTAATATTGTACTAGAAATGCTAGCTGTAGCAATTAGAGAAAAAAATATGAAGGAATTAAAGTAGGCAATAAGGAAACTAAACTATTACTCTATGCAGATGATATGATGGTAAATTTAGAGAATCTTAGAAAATCAACTAAAAAGCTAGTGGAAATAACTTTAGCAAAGTTGCAGAATATAAAACAAACACATAAGTCATCACCATTTCTATATATTCCAACAAAAATCAGCAGCAAGAGTTAGATAGAGAAACTCAATTTAAAATCACTCTAAACAACTGTCTGTCTGCCCTTTGATCCAGTCATTGCACTGTTGGGTTTATAGCCCAAAGAGATAATAAGGAAAAAGACGTGTACAAGAATATTCATAACTGTGCTCTTTGTGGTGGCAAAAAATTAGAAAATGAGGGGATGCCCTCCAATTGGGGATGGCTGAACAAATTGTGGTATATTTTGGTGATGGAATACTATTGTGCCCAAAGGAATAATGAACTGGAGGAATTCCATGTGAACTGGAGGAATTCCATGTAAACTGGAATGACCTCCAGGAATTTAGAGTGAATGAAAGGAGCAGAATCAGAACATTATATATAGAGTCTGATACACTGTGGTACAATCAAATGTAATGGACTTCTCTATTAGCAGCACTGCAATGATCCAGAACAATTCTGAGGGACTTATGAGAAAAAACGATATTCACATTCAGAGGAAGAACTGTGGGAACAGAAACACAGAAGAAAAACAACTGCTTGATCACATGGGTCAATGGAGATATGATTAGGGATATAGACTCTTAAATGATGACCCTAGTGCACACATCAACAATATGGAAATAAGGTTTTGATCAAAGACACATGTAAAACCCAGTGGAATTGCATATTGGCTACAGGAGAGGGTGGGAGAGGGGAGGGAAAGAACATGACTCTTGTAACCAAAGAAAAATATTCTAGATTGACTAATTAAATAAAATTTTCCAAAAAAAGCAAGATAAAAAATAAAATTTAAATTAAAACAATATAAAATATTTGGGAATCTATTTGCGAAGACAAACACAGGAATTATATGAACACAACTACAAAACACTTCACACAAATAAAACTAGATCTGAAAAATTGGAAAAACATTAATTACTCATGGGTAGGCTGAGCTAATATCATAAAAATAACAATCCTACGTAAATTAAATTACTTATTCAGTTACCATACCTCTCAAACTACCAAAAAACTATTTTTTAGAACTAGAGAAAATTATAGCAAAGTTCATATGGAAGAACAAAAGATCAAGAATATCAAGGGAACTAATGAAAAAAATTGTTAAGAATAGGGGGCCCAGCATTCAGTACCACACATTAAAATGTAGTATTAAAGCAGTGGTCATCAAAATAATCTGGTACTGGCTAAGAGATAGAAGGGCAAATCAATGGAACAGACTAAGGGTATATGACCTCAGTAATCTAGTGTTTGATAAATCCAAAGATCCCAGCTTTGGGGATAAGAATTCACTATTTGACAAATATGGTTGGAAAAGAATATGGTAAAAATTAGATTTAGAGCAATCTCACAACTTATATACCAAGTTCAAAATGGATATATGACTTAAACACAAAAAATGATATAAGTAAATAAGGTGAACACAGAATAGTAAACCTGTCAAATTTATGGAAAGGGGAAGAATTTAACAGTAAACAAGAGATAAAGAACATTACAAGCTATAAAATAATTAATTTTGATTATAGTAAATTTAAAAACAAATAAAACCAATGTAACCAAGATTAGAATGGAAACAACAAACTGGGAAAAATTTTTTATAATAAATTTCTCTGATACAGGTTTAATTTCTCAAATATATAAAGAACGAAGTCAAATTTATAAGAAATCAAGTCATTCCTTAATTGATAAGTTGTCAAAGGATATGAATAGGCAGTTTTCCTAGGAAGAAATCCAAATTATCAATAATCATTTAAAAAATTTTTCTCTTTTCCTCCTGATTAGAGAAATGCAAATCAAAAACAATTGAGGTACCACCTTACACCTAGCAGATTGGCCAATATGATGGTAATTGAAAAGAATAAATGTGAGAGGGTTTGTGGCAAAATAAGGACACAAATTAATTGCTAGTGGAGATTTGAACTGATCAAACCATTCTGGAGGGCAAAAAAAAAAATTTGATCCAGCAATACCACAACTACATTTGTATCCCAAAGAGATAACAAAAAATGGGGATGGATCTGTTTGTACAAAAATATTTATAGCTGCACTTTTTGAGGTGGCAAAAATCAGAAAATGAGGACATATCCCTCGATTGGGGAATGGCTGAACAAATTGTGGTATATGATGGTAATGGAATACTATTATGTTATAAGGAATGATGAACCAGAGAATTTCTTTAAGAACCAGAAAGACCTACATGAACTGATGTGGAGTGATATTTAAGCAGAATCAGGAGAACATTATACAAAGTAACTGAAACATCATGCGATGATCAAATGTAATAGACATTGCATTAGCAATGATCCAGGACAATTCTGACATATATGAAAGAATGCTATCCACATATAGAGAAAGAACTGTTAGAGTAGAAATCCAGAAGAAAACATGATTTGTCACTTGTTTATATTGGTATATGATTTGAGATTTTTGTTTTAAACAATTACTCTATTACAAAAATAGGAAGTGGGTTTTAAGTGATACTACATATATAAGCCAGTGGAATTGCTTGTCAACTCCAGGAGGAAGGAAGGAAGAGGGAAGGGAGACAATGTGAATCATGTAACCATGAGGAAAAAAATTAAAAAACAAAAGAAAAACAAAAAATAGAAAAGAAAAAGTTAACACAAAAATTATTTTTTAAAATCTATTCATTAGTCAGACAACCAATATAGAGCTTCCAAACTCTTTAAAAAAACATTATAAGATGCTTATGTAATTTTAAATTATTTTAATGTCTATAATTGTTAAAGGTAAAAAATTAAAAATTAGGCTTACAAACAATTAATTGCAACCCAAAAGAAGAATTTTCTCTTCTGATCAAGATAAAGAAGATAAGATTCTGGGATTTGTAAAACTCTCTACCCTAGAACAAATTCTTAAAACTTATTTTGAAATAGAAACTATTAGATAGCATGCTATATTGACATGTATGGGTTTATAAGTATTCCCTGTTAATAATACAGATATAGGGAAAACAGCTAACAAGTCAAAAGGCGTGTAAATTCAATGAAAACTTTCCTGAGGGGGAGAAGATTGCTTCATTCTTCAAGTTTGTAATTAATTCTGTCAAAAGACAACCATTTGATAACTAATCAGAAAATTTTATAGCTACTGAACTTTTACTTGATTTTATGAGCAACGAGGACCAGTTGACACCAGGGATTTTCAAGAAAGCAATTTGCTGAATACATTAATCTAAAAGAGCAATTTGCATCTATAGTCACATCCATGAGTCAACACATTAAATCGATATTCAATAATGACTGAATCCTAAAGGAAAATCTGCATTTTATTTCACATACTCTTGTGTTTTTAGAACCACACTCATATCACATTTTAGAAATATTTCCACTAGAAAAGGTAATATTAAAATGCTCCTGAGGAACAGCCAGGCAGCATAGCAGATAGACTGTCAGGCCTGAAGTCAGGATATCCTGGGTTCAAATCTGGACTTAAGCCACTTCCCTAGCTGTGTGACCATGGACAGATCACTTAATCCCAATTGCCTAGTCCTTGTCACTCCTTTTGTCTTAGATTTGATTCTAAAAAAGAAGGGTTAAAAAAATGTTCCTGGACTATGACTCTCTATAAAACTCATTTATCCAGAACATCTCATTCTCTGAAGCTTATTTAACCTTAGAATACAACTAGGACAGCCTGAAATTTATTACCTGATTCTCAAAAGGTAGCTAGCATCAAGTACAAATGCCAGTATCAGACAAGTATGTCAAATCCAAGACAACCAGGGAAAAATCCCAGTCAGGCTAACCTTTTAATTTTACTTCAATTTATTTCAAATTAATATTTTTTCTAGTTACCCTTTTATACTACCCTTCCATACCTCTTTTCCCCCAGTGTGATTTGTGGTACTGACCTTGATAGAAAAATTCACAGGTGATATGATATGATGTCTAGAATTTCACAACTGTGAAGCTATTCAAATAACATTAATTTTCCTTCAACATAACTAAAAAATATTGCCAATAATGTGTGCAAAATGTGTAAATCTCTTGTTTGTCTCTCATTTCTCTGAGTAACGTAAAACCCAAATGTGATTTATAGTGAAGATTGCTAGGAATTACTAAAAACAAAAATGAAAGAAAATATTGCTTGAAATACTTCTCTTTCCATCTTATAAGTAGTTTTGCACAAAAAGATTCATGATAAATTTTTCCTATATAGCCACAGTGGTCTTAAAAAATCATTCCCTGGAATGACCAACCAAGATGGCAAACTAGTATAAAGAAATACAGCTGAGCTCTACCCTAACTCCCCCGTAAAGATCTAGAAAAGATCAGAGTGAGTCTTGGTCAGTATATCCAGGGGTAGAGGGAGCATTCCTGATGTGATTTATTTAACAAAAAATTAATAACCCTGAGATCTAAAAGGCCTATAGCTGCTCACTACAAAAGATATGTACTCAATTATTCATTAAAATATTTAAAGAAATGATAACTTCTAACACAGTATTGCTTCTATCCAAAAGAGAACTGATATTTCTGAGAGTGCGGCTAGTTAAAAAGGGGGTACAGAGACAAGACTAACCAAGAATCAGAAGAGGAAACCAAACTGGCATTTAAGAAGCTCTAATTCCAAAACAGAAAGGATAGAGGGAAGAAGTAAGGGTATAAAAGCCCATGAATCTGAAAATAAAAATCAGAAATGACTGGAAAGTTAAAGATCTAAGGACAATAAAGCTCAGAAAAATTGTGGTAGGGCACCCTTATCTGTGGCTTCATTTTTTGGATTCAGTTATCCACAATCAAACAGAAAGGCTGGGAGTCTGCCCTCCAAGAGTCAGGAGTTCACCAATGATTACCCCTTGCAGTCATTTCTTCTGTTTCTATTTTTTTTAGCATTTATTTTTTTGCGGGGAGAGTGGGGCAATGAGTGCAGAGCTGAGGGGAGTGTAACAGTTAATTTAGTTTCTCTACTAAAAGTATTATATTTTTAGAAGTTTATTAAAGATTATTAGAATTAAGAAATAAAAGCACGTGCTAGGGCAAATACATTCACAGCCACTTACTACATCTTGAGAGATGCATGTGCTTAGAAGTGGAAGCAGAGAACCCAAGTAGTCAGTACAGTCAGTTTAAATACCCATTTTGTTCTCGGCCCAGGTGGGGATCTCAGGTGAGATTATAGGGCATTCTGGGAAGTGCCAAGGACTTCTGGGGACTGAAGTCTGGGGTTCAAATCTCCATTTTTACAGGAGAGAGAGCACATATATATGGGGGTCAGCAGGTATTCACTTATAAATGTAGTTTTGGCCATCCACAGTAGGTCTTGGAAAATATCCTCTCCAGATATGTGGATTCTATGGAAATTAAAATAAGAGATTAGAGAGAAGAAAAGACTTAAATCAATTTATGAGGGAAGGAGAAAGGGGAAAGAAGTGGAAGGAAAGGCAATAAGTATATAGCACTATGTGCCAGACACTGTACTCATAAGAATTTTTACAAATAACATCTTATTGATCCTCACAAAAACTCTGCAAGAAGGTGGGTGCTATAATTATTCACATTTTTTACAATTGAGGAAACAGAGGTAAACAGAGGTTAAGTAACCTGCCTAGGGTCACAAAGAGATAATGAATTCAAATTAGCAATTTAAACAAACTTGGAATTTGGATTAAGACAGGTAAACAGGAAACAAGCATCTATTAAGCACCTACTTTAAGACACTGCTAGGCAATGAGGATAGGAATTTTAAAAAACAAAAATCTCTGTTCATAAGAAGCTTACCTTTGTGGGTGTCTCAGTAACTTTAACATGAAATGTAGGTATTGGAACAGATCAAGAATTCTTAACTTGGGATCCACAGACCCACATAAAGTCTCTGATTTTGTTCTAATATTTTGATAATTGCATAGCAATACAAATGGTTTCTTCTGTAATCCTATGAATAATTATTTTATTCCTTTAAAAAAATTATTCTGAAGAGTTCATAGGCTTCAAGAGGTGTAGAACACATAAAAAGTTAAGGAATGCTGAACTACATAATATCTAGTCTTTTCTAGCTTTGAGATTCAATAGCTTTATATTAATTTGAACTTAACAAAAAGTTCAACAATCTCAGCTTAAATATCTAACTCAGAAGACAACGATTTGAACCTCAATTTTTCCTCTCATTAAAAGAATACTACTAAGTATTTTAAGGGGTGTGGTGTTCTGGAATGAGCATTGCTTTTGTTATGAAAGGACATGGGCTTGAATTTCAGCTCCTCTACTTTACTGGACCAGGAATCAGGAAGAATCATGAGATCAAATCCAGTCTCAGACACTTAACTAGTTGTGGGACCCTGAGGCAAGTCTCTTAACACTGTTTTCTTCAGTTTCTTTATCTGTAAAATGAGCTGGAAAAGGAAATGGCAAACAATTACTATCTTTGCCAAAAATACCCAAATGAGGTCATGAAGAGTCAGATATAATTTAAACAAAAAGAGGTCACTAGATTTAGCAACTAAGATCATTATAACTCTTGGAGAGGCCATTTTTGGTGGGATGATGTAAGAAGCCAGACGATAAGGAAGTGAAAGGAGGGAAAGTGGAGACATCTACTGTAGATAGACTTTTTGAGGGGGTTAGCTACAAAGGGCAAAAGAGACATAAAACAGGAGTTAGTGAGGATAGAAGAATCAAGTGAGGGGTTTTTCAGGATGGGCATATGTGTAGGCAGTAGGAAAGGAGCCTGTGGAGAAAAATTGATAAGTCAAAGAGTTAAAGATGACAGAAGGAACAATCTGTAAGAGATGAGATGGAATGGGATCATATGAATAAGTAGAGGGGATAGCCCTGGTAAGGAGAGGTCATTTCATCATTTGAGAGAGGGGTAAAAGAGAAGATAGTGGGAAAAGACACCTAAGTTTGATAGATGAGGAAAAGGAGAAAAAAGAATTCACAGTGAATGACATCACTTGGAAGAACTGAGGAATGATGAAAAGGTTTGGAAGAGCTGTTGTAGAGTGGGATAGTGAAGTTCAAGTGAGGAACCAGTTGAAATCATGTGATATAAATTTGCAGTCACCCCAATCAGAACAATTATATGATTTTCTCTACCTTTTATGTGAGTACAGGGCTACCTGAGAGTGGCAAGATTGAGATTTGGCAGCAGGACATAATTGGAAATATGAGTGGAAAGGAGATTCAATAGAGAACAGGGTAGAATTGAATTGGTTCACATGAGGTCAAGATGGAGAGAAGAGGGAAAGAGTGGCTAATGTAGAGAAGATGGCCTTGGAGAGAACTGAGAGGTCAAGAGGCTAGAGGTCACAATCTGGACAAAGAGCAGGAACAAAGAAAAAATAAAGGGAGAGGTGAAAAGCAAATAGATTATCCTCACATAAGGGGGTTTCAGAACTCTTGAATATGAAGGTAGTATACTGTTTGGAGGGTGCCATTCCTCTACCCTCAAAAGACTGGTACATGGAAGAACTCCCAGGAACTAAAACTGAGTGAAATGAGCAGAACCAAAAAAAGTTATACACAGAAAGTGGAACAATCCAGTGTAATGGATGGACTTTGCTACTAACAAGATAATTCCAAAGGACTTATGAGAAAAAATGCTTTCCATGTCAAGAGAAAGAATTGTGGGAGTAGAAACACATTTGAAAAACAAATGACATGATTTGTTTATATGAATATGTGTAAGGAGTATATTAGGGGTTTTTGACTTATATATTAAACTTGTGATTGGGGATTTTTGATTTTAAAGATTGCTCTATTGCAAAAAAGAATAATAGGAAGATAGGTATAAGTGATAATATTTGTATAACCCAGTGGAAGTGCTTATTGGATCCAGTTGTGGGGAAGGAAAAGAAAATGAATTATGTAAACACGAAAAAATATTTAAATTAAAAGAAATTAATAAAAGTAGAAAAGAAAGGTACAGTAAGAGATGGGAGGCTTAAAGTCAAAAGAACAGTTGCTTTTCTTTGTACCAAAGGTTCTCCACATCCCAGCTAAGAGAATGGACAGGCAGGAGGAGGCAAATGTTGCTATGAGGCAAGTGGAAGAAGCCTAGACCAACTTCTAGCAACCTTTCCTTGGGACACACTGTGCCCAACAGGAGATGGAAGGCACAGGACACTATCATGCAGTGAGCTCACCTGAGGACACTGGCTGTAAAACAGCAGGAAGTGTAAGATCTATGATCCTATGATCCATTTGCCTATTTAAACTTGTTTTCTTATCTGTAAAGTAGGGAAAGGGGCAGAAAGGGTTAAACTAGATGACTTTTAAGGTCTCTTCTATATTTAAGTTTATGATCTGCAAATTGTTTTTTCAACCACATCAGAACATCATAACTTTTTTTTCATTAATTAGAATAAGTATTTTGACTTTTAAAAAAATCACTCCATTAGTTCTGAACAGTAATGTTTGCATAGCATTTTAAGATCTGTGTTTTCTTTATTGGGGTTCAGTTGTTTCAGTTGTGTCCTACTCTGTGACTCTGTTTGGGGATTTTTTGGGGAAAAATACTGGAGTGGTTTGCCATTTCCTTCTGTTGCTCATTTGACAGATGAGGAAGATTAAGTGGTACCTAGGTTCATACAGCTTGTAAGTGTCTGAAGCTGGACCTGAACTCATGAAGAACCTTCCTGATTCCAAGTCCAGTGTTCTAACCACTGCACCACCTAGTTGCCCAATGCCATGTCATAGTATAACATTTATTATTATTCTTGATTTAATAGTTTAAAAAACATTACTTCATATAACATAAGATGAATTTAGCTTTATTTTTTTTTGTTTGGAGAGATTTTTCCTTTTTAATTTAGAATATTTTTCCATGGTCACATGATTCATGATCCCCTCCCCCTCACAGCTGACAAGTAATTCCCCCGGGTTATACATGTATCTTTGTTCAAAACCTATTTCCATGTTACTATTATTTGTAGTAGAGTGATCCAAACCCTAATCATATCCCCTTCCAACCATATAATCAAGCAGTTGTTTTTCTTCTGAGTTTCTGCTCCCACAGTCCTTTCTCTGGATGTGGAGAGCTTTCTTTCTGATAAGTCCCTCAAGACTGTCCTGGATCATTGCATTGCTGCTAGTAGATAAGTCCATTATATTCGATTGTGCCAGTGTATCAGTCTCCGTATGATGTTCTCCTGGTTCTGCTCCTCTTACTCTATATCAGTTCCTGGAGGTCTTTCCAGTTCACATGGAATTCCTATAGTTTATTATTCCTTTCAGCAGAACTTAGCTTTAAATGTCATTTCTTTCTTTAAACTACAGTTTGTAATATCATCACTGTTTCTAATTTTCCTATTGTTGCTGAGGGTGCCACCACCTTCCCTTGTCCAGGCTCCAACCCTGGTGTATAACACCAATCTGACTCTGCTTTCAGAGCATCTCTCACCCCCACCCTCTTTTCTCTTCTGACACTGATATCACCTAGGTATAGGCCTTCAACACTGGTTAGGTTCCCTGACTAAAATTCGTACCTGCTTCAGTCCATCCTTCACTGAAATATCAGGGAGAGCTTACTAAAATGCAGGTCTGATCACGTCTCCCTTCATTCAAAAAACAGCAATGGTTCCTAATCACCTCAAGGAACAAATATAAAATCTGTTTTGCATTTAAAGCCCTTTATAAACTGGACCTCTTCTATCTTCCCAAGTAGTTATAATTTTATTTCAAAATTTACCTTCTTAGAATCTAGAATCTGTGGCAGAAGAGCAGCAAGGGTAGGGCAATTGGGGTTAAGTGACTTACTTATAGTCACACAATTAGGAAGTGTCTTAAGAACAAATTTGAACCCAGATGCTCCCTACCTTTAGCCCCCAGGTCTGGCTCTTTATCCACTGTGCTACCTGGCTGACTCTTCTTTCCAGGCTTCTTATATTTTACTCCCCCTCAATACACTGAGATCTAGTAACATCAGACCTCCTTGCTAACTTCATACATAATACTCCTAATCTCCTAACTCCAAACATTTTCATTAGCTGCCTTCCATACCTGGAATTCACTCCTTCCTTTCTTTTGACCTCCTGGCTTCTCTGGCTTCCTCCACATTTCATTTAAAATCTCACCTTTTGCAAAAAGCCTTTTCTGGTTTTTCTTAATGTTACTGTCTTGTCTCAGAAATATCTCTGATTTATCTTGTACATATCTTTCATGTACTTGATTGTCTGCATTTCTCCTCCATTAGATTTTTAGTTTCTTGAGGTTAAGAATTGTTTTTACCTTTCTTAAGTCCCCAGCAGTTAGCACAGCACCTCCTTACACAGTACATGCTTAACAGATGCTTGTTTATTTGGCAGGTATTTTAAGCCTTGAAAGGTATTCTGGGATTCACAGTTCAGAATGACAAAAAGACCCTATGTCCTGACTACCTATATCTTTGAGGTCAGTAATTTTGAAAAGAGGGACACAATCTGCAACGGGTACATACGACAGATGGAGCAGAGATGACAACATACAGTCTACCTCTGAAAGAGTATTGAGGACAAAAGTGGACAGTAAAAATCTGACAAATATCCTACTTATAAGAGAACATGGAAGGACCAAGTCTCTGATGAATGGAACAAAGAACGCATATTTATCTAAAAGCTGTCCCAATGTTAAAACTTTTAAAGAAAATAATTGGGAGCTCTTGACTGTTGTGATTTTATTTTTTACTTAATCAAAAACTTTTTGTCATTTAACAGAGAAAATGATCAACAAGCTTCAAGGCTAAAAATCAGGGAGGCAGGGGAGTGTCTTGTAAAGGAAACAACTGACAATTAGGAGACCTGGGTTTGAGAGCCCCATTCTACTACTATGTGACTTGGGGAAATCATCTGACATCCTTAGGGCTTGTTTTCCCCTCCTGAAACATGTATGAATTTGGAAGAAGTTTTGAATTAGATGACTTCTGTTATAGGTAAAGTCAAGTGTGTGCAGAGAGCAGAAGCAGACTGACAGCAAAGTGCAAAGTTCTCAAATTCTGGGGTAGAGCATCTGTTGTTAAAGAGAAACAGTTAAGCCTAGGGGCTATGGATTTTCTCTCTGGGTGGACCTGAGGAGATTAGCTTTTCCTCTGTGGTATTTGACTGCTTATTCTTCACATTCTACCTATTGTTTGGATTATCCTGAACCCTGTTGCCTTTTGATACCTGCTGAGTTCCTGTACTGCTTTCGTGACAACTGACATCTGATTGTGAGACCATCATTGGGCCCTGTCAGACTTGCACACAGACCCTTTTCCTTAGATTATCAAAGGGGGGAGGGGGTTAGTGTTAGCTTAGTTGAATATAGTAAGTTTGGGGTTATATAGAGAGCATAGAAATAGAGTAGGGAAACCACTCAGAAGCAATCTCTGTGAAGAGATTTGTAGATCTGGGGAGGTGTAGGTAGTTATTATTAGAGTAAGGTAAATCCAAATCCCTTCTAACCTGTCCTTATTTTATTAAATAACTGTTATTTATAACAGAGGGTTCTGTGTGTGTCTCATCTCAGGATAAGGATCAGACTCTGCCTACACTAGGCTTGGATGGCCTTCCCAAAATCAGGTTACTCTTCTGATACTGGCCTAACTGACAACCTATCCCATCCCCAAATCCCTACCATTTATTTCACTTCTAAAGTCCATTCTAGATGTAACAATCTCTAGCTCTATGAATCTGTTTGTGTAACTAAGAAGTATCATTTCCAGGCAATAGATCTTGTCTTATAAGCTTCAGTAGATATAATGTTTAATAAATCATTTCAAAGCAAGGGAGTTTGGAATGTGATTAACTAAAACTTGCAGACCTGAAGTATAAAGCAAATTAAAATTTAAACCCAAATCACAAAGAAGGGAGACAGTGATAAAAAGGCCCAAAGGAATCTGTATTACCTACACAGCAGTTCATGACTGAGTAAAAAAAAAAATCACTGGGCATAGTGAAAAAGCAGGAAACATGTTATTTTGGAGCCTACTTTATTATTTAGCTTAAATTCTGGTCCTACAATGAAGACAGGTAGAGGTAAATTTGCAGTTTCAACTAACAACAGCTCCTTTTAGAAAGCCTAAGTACTTAATTGGCCAATTTAATCTTCAGGAGTTTGGCTTGAGGAAAGCTGAGTCACTGGCCAGCCAAAGACAGAGACAGACATGCCAGATAGAAAGATGATAAATCATTTCTTATAATCTATAACTAGATTTTTCAGAGAATTTTGTTTAAAGGAAGCAAACCATTCTGTTTTGACAAGATACATTCATAAAAAACTTGTTCTGAGTAAACTCCAATAATTTGGTACCTATAGACTCAATTTTATTAAATTGTAAGATTATATTTTCTCAATAAATGATCTAATATGGCAGAGAAGGTTCAGTTCTATATTCCTAAATTTCTCTAAGTTTAGTTTACTACAAGTTTGTAGGACCATAAATTTAGGACCATAGGGGACTCTCAAAGGTCTCTACAGATAAAGACAGCCATAGAGATGATTTGCCCAGGATTACATATACCTTGGACACAGATCTTGATGACTCCAAGTCTAATCCTCTAATACTAATGATGCCTTTCAGAGATATCACTGCTAGGCATCTACTCCAAAAAAAAAAAAAATTAAAGAAAGAGGATACAAACACATACTACAAAAATATAGTAGCACTTTTTGTTCTAGCAGAATTGAAAACTAATGAGTCAGGGAATGGCTGAATGAGTTGTGGTATTTGAATGTGTTAATAAAATATGACAGTAAGTGAACCACAAAAGTAATGGATTCAGGGAAACCCAAGAATGTGAGTGTGAAGTGATGCATAGTGAGTTGAGCAGAAAAACAGGAGAATAGTGTATCCAACGGCTCTAATACTAGGGAGAAAAAACAATTTTGATGGACTTAACTCTGATTTTGCAAAAACCAACCAGAACTCCAGAGGATCATTGACGATGGCTCCATACTGTCTGACAGAGGTCAGGCACACATTCAAATATCATTTTTGTGTATGGCCAATATATGGATTGGTTTTGCTTGACTTGAAAAAAAATTTTTTTGTTACAAGGTTTGTTTGTTTTTAAATTGGGGGAGAGATATGGGAACGAGAGAGAAACTAATAAAACTGATACAAAAAAAATTAAAAAGAGAAAGAAGTGGCCATTATAGGATTTTTTTTAATCCTTAAAGAAAATAGGAGAAGGTTCAGGAGACAGATAAACAAGACAGCTCTGAAACCAGTATGCTAAAATTTTAAAATGCAAGCCATCTGAAAGAGATTCAATGTTTCATATTCAATCAATCCTTTTTATGTTCCATGTATATGGAAATGCTTGTTTGTTGCTATTTGTCAAGGTTAGAATAACAAAAATAAATAAATTTAAATCAGGGAAAAAATAGTAATAGTTCTCTTTACTTTGAGGGACCTTTACTCTCTCTACTTTGGCCCAACTCCACTCATATTAAGCCAAAGTCTTCCTATATCTGGAAATTTCCATACCTCCAAATTTGTAAATACAGATCTCTCATAGCCAATCCCTCAGTGTTTCCCTGACCATGACATTAGAGAAATGAGAAACTGTCATACTGAGCTCAGCAAGAAGCTACTTCTTATAAAATCTGAATGCATCAGTGACCTGCTTTGTTGTATAGGTGACAAAGGACCCAGAAGAAGTGACAGGAGGGCTAATAAAAGCAGAGCAGACTTTCCTTAGGACTATCATTGACCCTCCTTTCTTCTCTCATGACTCCAAATTCACTATACTAAATATCCAATTAGCAGATTTTGATGGTTCTTCTTTCTACCCCTGGTTTAAAGGTACCATGAACTGGATATATTAACCACTACCCAAGAGTAGGAGGCTTGGACCTGCTCTAGTTTTAACTTTCTTTTTTCTGCCTCAGGCTCCAGATAACTTATTAGACTTTTTCCTATGTGATTTAAAAGGTATCAAAATAAAGGTACAAAACTGCTCAAGCAATTATTGGCTGGTCTCATTCCCAAAGGTGAAGTGGAAAGAGACATTTATTTACCTTCATGTTCTTTGTATTTTGGTCAAACTAGCCTACTAGTTAGTTGTTCCCTCAAACCAAGATTCCATTTCCTGTTCCCAACTCTTTGCGAGGCCTGCCTGTCTTATACACTCTCTTCCACCTCATAAAATCCTTAATGCTTCCTTCAAAGCCCAGCTTCCCCTTGAATATTCTCCTGATATCCCAAAGTTATTAGTGTTCAATTTTCAAAATATCTTATTATTTACTTTGACTACTGTTAATAGGAATTTCTTAATCTCCCACTATCTTTTTAAGAGACAGAATCTGACAGGTTGGGAGTTGTGTGAAATCTCTTTCTGTCTCTTTAAGAGTTAAGAGTAGAGATTTGCCCTCTGTCACTTTAAGAGATTCCATATAAAAGAGGAAACAGGAGTTAAGACTGGACTCCATTTTGCTCTGGCTTCTGTCTGAGAGGAGTTTGAAGGTGCTAGGTGGGTTTTCTCTATCAAGAGAAACTGGCAGGTTAGGTTTGGAGAGTTAGATCTGTGATACTAGATTAATAAGAAGTCTGTTAACTGCGGGGCTGCTATGTTTTTTCTCAGAACTCTGAGAACTGCTGCACTGTCTGTGTCAACTGTAACAGGCAGTTTCTCTACTTTCAGTTAATAGTTTGTTACTGATAAAGGTTCATTGACTAGTTAGTTTAGTTAGATAGAAAATATTAACAAGATAGTGAGACTAAGTTTAAGGAGGTCTGCTCTGGCAGATAAGAAGAAACTACAAAGAAAGCAGTCAGATGGGGGTGGGGCTTACTTAGATATTTTTAGTATAGGATTTGAAATTAAGACATAAGATAAGAATTTAAGATATACTTTCGAATTTTCCTAACTCCTGTTTCCTATCCATACTCTACTGACAACAAAGAGTTGGTGATGGTGTACCAAACTGCTTCCAGCCTTCTATCCACAGTCTACAAATTAGTTTTACCCATAGCAGCTTTAGTTTGACCATAACAGCTTGGCTATCAATATTGAGCAGACATAACAGCTATAAGCTATAACAGCTTGGCAAGCCACAAGGATTTCAATTACCTACAATCTATAATAGGGAGAACTAGAAACCACGCTTAAAAACCATGGTTCAAGTAATTCAGAAGGAGGTCCCAACATACCTCCAACAGCTCCACTTGCCAAAAACCTTCAATGAGATATAATATCTCAAAGTGTTGGATATCCTACAATTAATAACTTTTATCTCCCCAATTGAAGGATCCTTTCACTGTCTTTTACTTGTACTTCATAGACCTTAATAGTCCTTGAAATGAATATCATATCCACCCTTCTGTTTCAAAACAAAAGGTTTCAAATTTGTTTTATAATGTATAGAATAGCATTTTGTAGCATACACTCAACTTCTTTCAAAATAAATCATAAGATGTAGAGTCCTTAGTTTGTTCTACTAAACTAGAAAATGTCAAAATCTAAAAACTATGAAATCATTTTATCTGAATAATTTTTATCTGAATAAACATCTTTGGCCAAAGTGAAAAAATATGCAAGTATTTAGATAGCAATACATGAAAAAGCATTTATTAAGGCGAGCACTATTGAAATACTATTCTTAAGGAAGATAGCATGCTACTGGAAGGAAAGTAGAAAATACATGTTCACAGATAAACAAATACACAATATATTGAAATCAATGGGGATGAGGAAACACAAAAAATCCTTATTGCCTAAATCTAAAGTGTTATAAAAACTCTTATAAGATCATCTAATTCTATTTCAAAAAGCTTATTCTAAAGATATGACATGAGTTTTTCCAGTATCACTTGGCTTTATTCACTTCTACATTATATCAAGCTCAATCAACTTTCAGAAATTGTTATTTAATTTAAAGTAGGCTTAAGCCTACTTTACTTTACTTTAAGTAAGTAATCTTTACTTTCTCAGTTCTTTGACCTTAAAAGAAGGGAGTAGGGTGACACAGTGGTTAGAAGGTCATTCTGAGTAAAGAAGTCCTTCCCAAGTTTTAGGCCTGTGTTTGTACCATACTAGTTCCGTGACCCAGGGCAAATCCTTTAAGCCACTGCCCTAAGCAATCTTTTTTAAAAAATCTTTACCTACTGTCTTACATTAATTAGAATCCATACTAAATATTGATACTTTAGAATCTGTTCCAAGGCAAAAAATCAGTAAGGAAGGGCAAATGAAGTTAAGGACATATTTGAACCTAGGACCTTCAGACACCAGGCCTGGCCCTCTATCCACCTAGCTGCTCTTTTAGATTAAGATTAAACTTCATTTTCTAACTCTCTCCTTCCCATAAAAAAAAAAGAAGAAGAAATCATTTTTGTGTAAGCATTGCTGAGTACATAAAAATTATTGCAAACAATTTAAACAATTTGGAATGTTTTTCTGCTCACAGTGCTTCCCAAGGACTAACTTTTCCACACAACAGTCAAAAAATACCCTTGTTCTTCTGTTGTGTCCTACACTTTGTGACCCAATTTTGGGTTTTCTTGGCAAAGATACTGAAATGATTTGTCATTTCCTTCTCAGCTCATTTTATAAATGAGGAAACTGAGGCAAAAAGGGTGAAGTGACTTGCCCAATACTACAGATAGTGTCTAGAGGCTGGATCTGAACTCAGGAAGATGAGTCTTACTGACTCCATACCAGGTACTCTTTCCAATTCATCCCCAGCTTCCCTTAAAAACAAGCAAAACTTCCTAGTAGATTTAAATAGATTTCTACTCTTTAAAATGATTTGATATTTTCTCAGAAACAAGTCCTTTCATCAGTTGCTCTATTCTTGGTATAAAAATTAAAATTAATCTCAAATAATAAAAATATTATATTTTAAGAGATTTATTATCAGTAGAAGTACAGGAATAAAAAGGCAAAAAATAAAAAACCATCTGCCAATGGCTAATCAACCTGTTCAAAAACCCTGCTTACCACCACAGTTGCCACCCAGTTTTGCATTTAACTAAGACATAACCGTGCCACTTTGCTATCTACTAATAGGCACCTTGGGTGCTTTAAAGCAATACTGCAAGTTATCAAAGTACATAATAGCTTGTAGATAAATTATAAAAAGGAACAGTTGAAGAAGCTACTCATTTCATTAGTTATAGTAAAATCTTCATATGTTTACAACATAGATACATAACATGTAACTCCAAAAGGCAACTGGCTAGATTTAAAGAGTTTAACTTCTCTTTCCATAATAATTTGGGCAGTTAAGCAGAAGACTGAGTGTTGTACTTAAAGATGGGAAGATCTGATTTTGAATCCTGTTTACTTACTAGTTCTATGGCCCAAGGCAGGTCACTTAATCTCTCTCAGCCTCAGTTTCTTTTCTCAACTATAAAATAGAAATCATAACAGTATTTATTTCATAGGTTTGTTATTGAAGAGCATATATAATAATATATAAAGCACTTTGTAAACCTTAAAGTGCTAAATGCTAGCTATTATTACTAATGTCTGCTGGTATGACTTCAAAGAGAACAAATATTAAATTCAAAAATGTAATGTTCCATTTCAAAATAATGAATATCTTTACATCCCAAAGAGATAATAAGGAAAAAGACTTGTACAAAAATATTTATAGCTGTACTCTTTGTGGTTGCAAAAAAATTGGAAAATGAGGGGATGCCTTTTGATTGGGGAAAAACAAATTGTGGTATCTGTTGGTGATGGAATACTATTGTGCTGAAAGGAAGAATGTACTGGAGGAATTCCATGTGAATTGGAACAACCTCCAGTAACTGATGTAGAGTGAAAGGAGCAGAACCAGGAGAACATTGTACTCAGAGATGGATATACTGTGGCACAACTGAATGTAATGGACTTCTCTCTTAGTAGCAATGCAAAGATCCAGGACAATTCTGAGGGACTTGTGAGAAAAAAAAGCTATCCACACTCAGAGAAAGAACCATGGGAGTAGAAACACAGAAGAAAAACAACTGCTTGATCACATGGGTTGATGGGGATATGATTGGGGATGTAGACTCTAGATGATCACCCTAGTACAAATATTAATAATATGGAAATAGGTCTGCTCAATGACACATGTAGAACTGCTCATTGGCTACAGGAGGAGAGTTGGAGGAGGGGGAAGGAAAGAAAATGGATCATGTAACCATTGAAAAATATTCTAAATTAATAATTAAACTTAATTTAAAAATTATAATGAATATCATCAAATGTAACTCTTAACTATGGGATACACTACGTCAAGTAAGTTCCAAAGTTCAATTTCCTTTCATCTTCAAGTGAAAAGCAACCCATCATTCTGATGACAAACAACCAAAATGTTGTTAAAACATTTCCTCTAAAAATAAAGAACATAAGAGAATAATTTTGGATATTACAACAAAAATGGAAAATTGGCAATCACTATTAACTCAACTTTACAGATAATTTTTTCACTTTTACATATACTCAAACGTTTTTACCATTTTCAGTCCTTAAGAATCATCTAACATTGGCCTATATGTTAATAATGAGCATCCATGATATTACGTACGGTACAGGAAAGCTAGAAGGTAGGTAGATCTAAAGAATAAAGGATAGACCCAACAAGAAGAAATATAAGATAGAACTGTTAGTTGGAGACAATTCTAAGAAATGACAAATACACTGACTTAGAAATGTGCTTTCTTTCCTCCTCTATACTTGCATTTGCTATTCTTTATACATTCTCCTGAGGCCGCCTACACTTTTCCTACCAATCATCAGTTATAAATCTCATCAGAAATCATTTTTATCCCTGGAAAGATATTAAAAATGATGCATTGTACTTTCCTGGTGTAGCCTATGGACCACTGGATCTTTATCTCTGAAAAGCAGCAGAACTTATCTCCCCTCTATTAGAATACATGCTCCTTGAGAGCAAAGATTAGTTTTCTCTATGTATTCTCATCATTGAGGATAATATCTTGCACAGAGTAAATGGTCATAAGATCAGGTAACAGAGGGTTATTTTTTTTTTTAATGTGAGACATTCCTAAGAAAAATTTCAGAATGGTTCAACATAGAAAAGCACTAAGTTATATTTAAAATATCCAAAAATTACATGCTTCTACCAATAAATGCAAAGGACTATATCAAAATATAATCTCATTTATGCTATATGAAATCTAATTAAAACCAAAAGCAGACATTTAATGTAATGGGCAAATAACAGAAGTTGATCCAATAAACAAACACAGGAGTAAAGTAAGCATGCCCTCTTTCCCCACTAAAATTTGAGATGATTCTATAAATACAAGGGAAAAATCAAAAGCCAAAGAGGGAACAAAACTATCCTTCCTTTTGCTGATGAAATGATAGTTTTCTAAGAAAATCGCAGACAATAAGCCCCCAAAATCCCTAAACCCTGAGATGATTAGTAGTTTCTGTAAGAGGATATAAAATATATCTAAAACCATCAGCAACATTTACATATATCAATAACAATAGACAGAAAGGAATAATAGGAAGGAAATCTTATTCACAACAGCTATAATTTTAATTATGTGGAATTGAAAGACTTTTATAAAAGTGAAATTAATGAAACTAGAAAAAGAAGAAAAGCAACCAAAAGGGGGGAAAAAATCTTCTACCTAATATTTCAGATGAAGGGCAGATATCTAAGCTATACAGGAAATTAACAAAAGACTAAAAGCCATACCCCAATATATAAGAAATATATGAATAGTTCTTAAGGAAAAAAAGAGAATTATAACCTATTAGCAAAATCAAGGAACATCATTGTTCCAAGTCATTTACTAAGAGAAATGCATGTCAAAACAATTCTGCAGTGTCATCTGAAAACAAATTAGCAAAGGTGATCAAGACAATAGTTACTTTTGGAGTCTGGGTAAAAGATTTATTTGATTGTCTCTAATAGCCTTTCTTTTGAAGGGAGTGGTGAGATAATGCATTTCAGACAATATAACTATATGAATTTGGAAAACTGTTGTATTTGAGTAACTACAGGAAAGTCAGTATAACTGGATTACAGAGTTTATAGGTGGAGACAGTAAAAAGAATGGAAAAATTGAAAAATGTCAGGTCATGAAGACTTTTAAATGACAGAGAAGATTTTATTTTATTCTGGAGGCAAATGAGAGCTCCCAAAGAAATGGTGACATTATCAAACTTTTTTGCATTTAAAGCTCTTGGCAACTAAGTGGAAGATGTAATACAATAGGAAAAAGCTGGAGGCAAGGAAAATAATTCAAGGCTGTAGGCATAGTATGAGAGAGGTGATATAAGGGACTGTATTAGAGTAGTGCCCAAGTTAAATGAGACATTTGTAAAGGCAGAAATGTCCAGATCTGGCAATGGAATGGATACATGGGATGAGTAAGAGTGAGGAACTGAAGGTAACACCATCTTTAAAAATTATTTATTTGTTTGTTTAGAATATTATTCCATGGTTACATGATTCATGTTGTTTCCCTCCCCTTTTCTCTCCTCCCCCCACCTCCCAGAGCTGACAAGCAATTCCACTGGGTTGTACATGTATAACACCATTATTGATAAGCCTAGCTGACTGGAAGGACAGTGGTTACTTTGACAATAATAGGAGAGCTATCATACTCCTATTCACCAGGGAAACTTTTCCAAATCTTTTCATTTCTCCTCAAACTTCCCGAATTCCCCCTTTCCCCCCATCCCTCACAAGTCAAGTGTCCCTTGCCTCATCTATCCCTGAAAAAATTGCCATAAATGGCTTCAAGGTCAATTGGCTTTAACTGGTTTTCATTTTCATAAGAGAAAACTCACTGGGTGGTGGTGGAGGTGGGGGGGTTTCATATATCCAGAAATGACTGTAATATAATAAAAAGTATTAATAAAATGTTAATTTTTAATAATTAAGTAAAAAAATTATGACCCAGGATTTTGAACTTTTTTTTTTTCCTGGCAGTGGAGAGAAAGGGTATTGTTGTAGTTTATCGTTCATCCATCCATCCATCCATCCATCCATCCATCCATCCACCCATCACATCTCTGTATCTGTATATTTTTTGTTGCTGTACTGTTATTTCATTCTGTCTAATTTTTTATTACCACAGAGGCCTTTTTCTTTTGGCAAAGAATACTAGAATAGTTTTCCATTTCCTTTTCCAGCTCATTTTACAGATAAAAAAACTGAGGCAAATAAGGTGAAGTGACTTGCCCACTGTTACATAGATAAGGGGTATGAGGTCAGATTTGAACTCAAGAAGATGAGTCATCTTGACTCCAGGCCTGGAACTCTATCCACCTAGCTGCCTCAGGAAAGAGAGGGTACAGTCAACAATGATTTTCAAAAAGTGGGGACTAATACGGGGCAGCTAGGTAGGTTCAGGGAATTGAGAGCCAGACCTAGAAACAGGAGGTCCAGAATTCAAATATTACCTCAGATACTTCCTAGCTGTGTGACCCTGGACAAGTCACTTAATCCTCACTGCCTTGTCCTTACTGCTATTCTCACTTGGAACCAATACATAGTATTGATTCTATAAAGGAAGGAAAGGGTTAAAAAAAAAGTAGAGACTAACTAGCAAAGAGTGATAGTCATCAGAAGGTTGAAAAAAACAGATACAAAAGTAACCTTTGGCCTATAAACAAAGACTTTCATCTCTCTTCCAATACAAATACCATATTGATATCTTTAAGACCCATAATTATGTTCAATAACTACTTCCTGAATAAATACTAGTCAACCTGTGTTCACCAAATATTAATGTAAAAGACTGCTTTGCTGGGACAACCAAAAAAGCAATGAATTATGGGAACTTTTCCCAATGAAATTATATTATTTAATATATCTGAATATAGATATCTGAAATATAGATAGAATATAGATAGAAATATAGAAAAATAGATATAATATCTGAAATATAGAATAATTTTTTTTAAACAAATTTGAGAAGTTCTAAATGGCTACTCCATTCTAGCTTACCTTTAAATATTTATTTTATGGTTTAACTATTTTTAATATTGAACAGGAAGTGACACAAAATAAAGTGTCTTTAAAAGGGAGTTATAACTTCCTGAGTGGAATTCAACTTGGACTTCATCTTCTTCTGGAGTTCTGAGTTTAGTTGGAGGTTGGTGAAGAATCTGCTGACTGGACAGGAGACCTGTACTTTGGTGAGACTGTCCTTAAATCTCTCCCTTTGGACTGACACGTGGTGAGTGAAAAAGCTTACTCCTTTCCTGGATTTTTCTGAAGAGATTAGCCTCAGAAGAGACCTAGCTCCTGAAAGAGACTTCCCCAGGTCCTCAGCTTTGCAGAGACCTCTCCTGTTAAGGACTAACTCCCCTGCCCAGGTTGAGTCAGAGGCCGGGAATAAATTACTTAGTGCTTAAGCTAGATATCTTCTTATCTTATCCTCGTCTCTTGATTTTCTTACTTTGCTATTTTGTAAATAAATTATAAATAAATAAATCTTTTGGAATTAAATTCCTGGGAACCCTAATTTTAAATAATCCAGTCTAACCTTTTTATAATTAATCCCTTTTTTCCCATTACATCCTCTGACTCATTTGAGAATTCAAGGTCACCATACTTTCACAGAGCCTCACACATCAAATAAATGTTTGAATCTATAAAATGTTGGGTAGGCTATTGTACAAGTATCTGAAATCTCAGATCCATGTTTGTTATAAAGCTTAAAAATCTATGGTCATTTAACAACTTAAGGGGAAAAATTGAATGCTTTATGAAATATGCATAATGTGGCCACCTTAAGCAAATATGCTGAAAAAGGAATATGGTTTTTATTATTTAATTTTAAAATGAACTACTGGTATTACCATTGAGTCTGTGCCCAAATAATCTGGCCATTCTGTGCCAGATTTAGACAACTAATTCTTCAGAAAATCAGTCAGTCATTAAGCATTTCTTAAGTTCCCACTAATGCTGAGGATATAAAAATAGGTAAAAGATAGTCCTTGCCCTCAAGGCACTCAAATTTATTGAAAATTTATTAGGGGAGACAACAGGCAAACAAATATGCACAAATAATATAGTCTGGATAATTAAGAAATAATTAGAGGAAAAGCACTAGAACTAAGAAAGGTTAAGAAAGGCTTCCTATAGAAGATAGGATTTTAGGTGGGATTGATGGAAGAAGCCAGGAAAAAGTAAGTGGAAATGAGGAAGAGTTCATACCAAATAAATGGATCCATAAAATGTTGGGCAGGCTGTGGTACAACTATCTGAAATTTCAAATCCAGAAGGTTTTCATACATGGGGAGCATTTCATATACTGGGAACAGTCAGAGAAAATGTCCATAGTACAGAGATAATAATTACTAGCATTTACATAGAACCAAATCTGTGTCAGGTAATATGCTAAGAGCTTTACAAATATTATCTCATTTGATCTTCCCAACAATCCTCTGCAAGGTAGGTGCTATTATCCTCATTTTTTATTTGAGGAAACTGAAGCTAACAGAGGTTAAATGACTTGCCCAAAGGGTCCTACAGTAAGTATATAAAGCCTATTTGAATTCAAGTCTTAAGGATCTATCTACTGCTTCACCTGGCTGCCTTTGGGAGACAGTGTCTAGTTCATGGAACAACAAGGAGGCCAGTGTTACTGTACTGAAAATATTAGAAGACTGGATATGTAGGAGAGAATTCGGTTATGAAGGATTCTGAATGACCAATGGAGGATTTTGTAATTGATCCTGAAGGTGACAGAGCACCACTGGAGTTTATTGGGAAAAGACAGGGGTAATATGACTGAAGATGCACTTTGGGACAATTAGAATTCTTTTACATTACTCATTTTCAGCTCTCAAGACCTGCCTAGAAAAACCCAATTATCCATGGAGGTGTGGCATATTTTCTAAGCAGCTTTCTATGAGTCACTTATGTATGCTACTCCCAATGTGTTGGGGGCAATAGTTATTAATCAGGACACAAAGATAACTGCTCCCTAGAGGACTAACATGGAGACAGCAGTTATTTGAATATGAGTACAAAAAAGATTAATACCTGATTCAATCCCCCATTTTTCATAATTATTTTGTTATTAGATGTTTTTGTTTTGAATTCATGGGTTGATCTAGAAAAAAAATCTTTCCTTCCCTCTGAACTTGTGAACTATAGATAATTTAGACTTGCAGGAAAGACGGCTGCCCACTTCCTCCATACCTACTACCACAAAAACCTGAAATTTCTTCTAGACCAATTCAATTTAATTTCAAATTCACTGAGTAACTATGGTTAAATGATTTCTTCTACTCTTAAACTATGTCCCCAGTCAGAACAACCTGCAAATCCAGCAACAACAAAGGCCAACAGAAAAGGGAGAGACCTTAGTAATCTTCAGTCTCGAGTCAAAAAAAGTAAATGGATCCAATGCTTCAGAAAGGCTGCAGTGGGGAAGTAGTCAGTGGTCAGTCCTGAAAAGCTATGAAAGGCCCTAAAGGTTCAGTGTTCAAAACCTCAAAGATTTAGGGATTCCTAACCCCAGGCAGTCCAAGAATCCAGGTGATCCAAGCAAGGGGCTAAACACCCCCACACAACAGTACATCAAGGGATGGAGCCTAGTCTTGACACAAAGCCCCAATTGAACAAAGAAACACTGATCAGTATTAAAACATTATTATAGCTCTAAAGAACCCAAAAAGGAGAATAACTACATGACAACTCCAAGTAGTGACTCAAAGTCTATTTTCTTCCTACAAGCCCTTGAGGAAAGAATGAGAATAGTTTAGAAGAAAATATGATGAACTCTACCCAACTTATAGACTCCTTGAAAATTAGACCAGAGAGAAAGATATAAAAAGGACATTTGCTTCAGTAATTACATGGAGCTGAAATGATGACTACAGTACTACATTTTACTGTCCCTTCAGCATCTTCATGGCCTCAAAGTGGAATTAAGGGAGTTAAAGAGAAAAGAGTTTAGAGTAGAAAAAGAGAGAGAAAATAAAAGGAACATACTAGTGTTTAAAATGGAAGCTGCTAATTCTCTGTAAGTCACTTTGTTAGGTGTGCTTCCAGTTTGGAAAGAATGATTTATTTAGCTGCATGCCTTTGTGAAGAGTAGTTACCATGAAACCTCTGGAGGAGAGCTTCTTAATTCTTGCTCTAAAAGAGGACCTGTACAGTTTCAACTCTCCTATGGACTAACTCCCAAGAGAAAAAGAAAAAACTTTGTTTGGGAAGCAAGAGATATTTAGAGGAACTACATAGTTCAACAAGTCTTTGACTTCCAGCCTGTCTCCCTAAAAACTTCAGAGAATATCCCCCAGAGAAGATGAGGATCTCTTTTGGTTGACCTGAAATATCGTATTCATGGCGGGAAAGCTTGTTCATTGTGTGTTCTCTGGTATATTTTAATCTGTAGAGATTCTCTTGGTTTCTGTTCACTTATTCTTGGACTCAAGAGTTTATTTACTCTCTTCACTATTTCATGGTTGTTTGTGCAACTAGTATTAGTAGGAAGGCATATCAAGCCTTAAGTGTTTTGAACCTAAAAATAATTCCCCTAGACCAGCAATATTTAGAGAGACGTGTAGATAATAGATAGATAACACTAATTCCCCTCTTAGGAGGAAAACTGAATGTCAGGTTTCACTATCCTCTCCCTTCTCTCCTATATGCATCACCCTCTCTGGGGGAGGAGTGGGCAAAATTTCAGTATTTCTATCAAAGATCTCATGCTTCCTCAGGAACTTCATTAAGCAATTTATGAGGATAATTCTCATAGCTTACATAGTCAGTACATATACTCTACATCTCATAAATGGAGTGTCTGAGAAGAAAAGTATACAAAACATGGAAGAAGGGGTGGGGAGAACAGGCAGCAAATAACCTTTCTATAACTGAAACACAAGAAAATACACACACATACAAGTGAATGCGTGCTCAAGTGCATACATGCGTCTGTCACAGAAATATACTGATAAGTGGAAAATGAGGGGATCAGGGAAATTAAAAAGGAAGATAATTCTTGAGAGGTAAGAGCTCAGCTGCTTCCTACCAACATGCCCACCCCAACAAGCTTACTGATTCTGAAAGAGAGGGATTAAAGGAAAAGGAAAGGAAAAGATCTAGAATCAAGAGGGTTACTATCAAAATGGGGAACACTGAACAAATTGTGGTAAATGAATACATAACAGAATATTATTAACTGTAGGAAATGTTGACTAGATGAGACTATCCCACCAAAACACCACGGATTTGTGAGCTTTAATAATTACCTATTAATAGCTGTATGCCCTGGGCAAGTCATTTTAATCCTGTTTGTTTCAGTTCTCTTCTGTAAAATGAACTGGAGAAGGAAATGGTAAATGATTCCAGTACTTTTGCCAAGAAAACCCCAAATGGAGACACAAAGAATGGTTCTGAAACAAATGAATAACAATATGACATACACAGTAGGCTGCCCTTAAAGGTGAAGGTTTATAATTATGGATCAAGAAAAGCTAATAAGCCTGAAAGGTGGAACACTGGTTTTGCAATCAAGAGAATCCAAGTCTAAATCCCAGTTCAGCTATCTTGTGTGAACAGACTACGTAACTATATACTTACCTGTAAAAAAAATTAGACTAGGTAGAATTAGACTACATAATCTCTCCAAAATTCATTAGAACTCTAAATCCTACTGAAAATCCTAACATACTTTTATATATCTAAAAGAATCTGTTGGCTTCATCGGGATGGACAGGCCCACCCTAGACTGGTTCAGATGGCAATTCCCTAGTACTTTCCTATCTGTACAATTCTCACATATAATAAATTCTGCCAAAATTCTCCATAAAGTTTCACCAGGCAAAGTCCTTTCCTTTGGTTCTTTTAACATCTCAAAAGTCCTGCTTATTTTTGTATACTTCTGCTCTCTATGTTTTGTCACTCTTACTATATGACAAATCCATCTCCTCTTTGAGTCACATATATTTTAAATGCTACTTTTCATGGACAAGCTATAAGTGATAAGAAATGGTATGGCAGTTTGTTAAGACCTATTAACTGAAAAAATGATGTATGTGATTCAAGAAAAATTTCATGTTAACTTTATATGGAAGCTGAAATTTCAGTGGAAATTAAATTTGATTGGTAAACAAAAAGGAATTGGACAGTAGAATTCTTGGATGATCTAAAAATGATATATTTTCCAGGATATTTTCTTGCTATAATTAATAATACTACTTAACAAAAGCAACTAGGCCAACTTCCTAGCAAAAATATAAACTCCATTTTCTTCCCTTTTCAGGATAAACAATCATCTAAACCATACAAATTATAAATCTTAATAGACATTTTAGCACTTCCCTACTTTCTATGCACAGGTGGGGGGATTATGGGTGTGGAACACTACACATTGCCAGTTTTTTGTGTGCTGGTTAATTTCGCTGAACTGTTTTAAAGGATGGCTCCCTGGGAGGGGATAGAGAGAGAACTACATAAGTGATGTAAAAATAAGATATTAATAAAAATGTAATTTCAATATCCTTGAAGTATCTAAAATCATTTTGTTAGATTAAGAACACAGATGTGAAATGAATAACTGTTTTTAAAACTACAAGTGTTATATATTACAGTGGAGACACATTTTACATGGGTTAATTCTAAGATCTGCATTTAAGGTAAAACATTAGTCACAACTACCTCTACTCCAGCAGATCTCCAATACCAACAATATGTAGGGACAAAACAGGCAAGAGAAGTTAGCAATTCACATAATTTCAGGATATGGAGTGGCTATGGCTGGACTTTAGTGCAGCCTGAGAAGAGTGAGGAGCCAGGCTGAAGACTTGGAGAAAGAATTCCACTCTCCATTTCATGCTTACTTCAGGACATATTGTCCTTTTAATAGAATGGCTGGTCAATTTCCCCTTTCTTTTCCTTTTTCCTTCCTACTCCTCTTGAGCCCTCCCCTCTTCCTCTCCCCTATCTCATTTTGAGCAAGTTAGATGTTGCATAATAAGTTTTAATACTTTTAACAGAAGTACAGAAGAGCAAACTCCATACTCCATTAGAAAAGTAGTCAGAGAATATAAATACAGTTCTTAAAATAATTTCAAATTGTTAACAACCATCTATATAAAAGAATACTCCATATCACTAGGAAGAGAAATGAAAAGCAATGCACAATCCTGAGTTTTCACCTAAGTTGGTAAAGATGACAAAAGGAGGGAATAGTCAACATTAGGCGAGTTTCTAAAAATCAGACACAATGATGCATTTTCTGTGTAGATGGGAATTAATACAATCATTATGGGAAGCAATTTGGAATTACATAAGTTGTAAATTAGTACAATCATTCAGAAAAGCAATATATGATTAAAATGCTCAGATTTCCCCCAGAGATTCCAGTGTTTAGGCATATACCTCCTCCAAAGAGTATACTGACCAAAAAAAAAAAAGTCTCCATGGACAGAGAGAGAGAGAGAGAGAGAGAGAGAGAGAGAGAGAGAGAGAGAGAGAGAGAGAGAGAGTTTTAGCAAAGGAGAAACAAAGTGGATGCTCTTTGGGAGATGTCAAAAAAACAACTGTGCTATAGGAATATAATGGAATATTACTGTGCTGTATTAAACAAGTAAAATAATGAATAGGAAGAAGCATATGGGCAGACATATGAAGTGAATGAAGCAAAGTAAACAGAGCAAAGAAGACAATACACACAATAACTACAACAATGTAAATGGGAAAAACGACAAAACAATTGAGAATGAATGTGACAATTAAAAAAAACAAGCTTGGTCCCAAAGAAGAGATATAAAAAGATAATTCTCCAGGAGTGTGGAACACTGAATATATGGTCAAATATTTTTAAGTACACAGTTCCACTCATTTTTTCCTCCTTTTTTCTTTAAAAAATTTTTATTCTATTAGATGAGAAGGGGAAAGAAGGATATTGAGAAAATTTCAGTGATGTAAAACCAAAAGATATCAATAAAATTAATTTTAAAACAAGATTAGGAATGCTGTGAAATTACAAAAGAAAAAAATCTTGGCCCCAAAGAAGAAACATAAAAATATTTTTTTTTCAAAAGCAGGTTCACAAGTATGAGATATTATATGTATGTCAGATTCTTTCCCCCCACAATGGCATCTGGGTAAAGCAATGGATAGGTTAGATAGTAAGTCCAGTTCAAATGCTACCTCCATACTTACTAGCTGTATTAACTGCTCAGCTTCAGTTTCTTCATCTATAAAATGGGAATAGTAACAGCACTTAACTCCCATGGTTGATGAGGACCATATGAGATAACATATACAAAGTATTTTGTAATCCTTAAAGCATTATGCAAATGCTAGCAAATTATTATTTAATATATTGGTCAATTGTTTTCATTTTTTCCATTTTTCCTTTCCCCCTTTAAAAAACAACTTTGTTATAAGGAATAGCTTCTCTGGGAGGAGAGAACAGAGAGAAAAAGAAAACCTAAGAGATAAAAAATTAAAATATAATAAGAACCTATTTAAAAAATAAATGGAAATATGTAATTTATTAGGTCAAGATGGTCCATTTTGTTTATTACACTTGTCTTCCAGAATAAATCTGATTAAATTAGTCTAATTCTTAACAAGACTTTTAAAAGATTCGTTCAAAAGTTGCCTATGCATCAAAGGAAAGTGATAAATGTTGGAGGGGATGTGGCAAAATTGGGACACTAATACACTGGTGGTGGAGTTGTGAATTAATGCAACCATTCCGGAGGGCAATTTGGAATTATGCCCAAAGGGCTTTAAAAGAATGTCTGCCCTTTGATCCAGCCATACCACTGCTGGGTTTGTACCCCAAAGAGATAATGAGGAAAAAGACTTAAACAAAAACATTTATAGCTGTGCTCTTTGTGGTGGCAAAAAATTGAAAAATGAGGTGTCCATTGATTAGGGAATGACTGAACAAATTGTGCTATCTGTTGGTGGTAGAATATTATTGTGCTAAAGAAATAAATAACTGGAGGAATTCCATGTACACTGGAAAGACCTCCAGGAATTGATGTAGAGCAAAAGGAGCTTCAGAACCAGAAGAACATTGTACACAGTGTGGAGAAGAGAGAAATTATAAAAAATGCATGCAAAGGACAGAAGCCGGAGATGAGTCAGCTGTCAATCAAAGGAAAATTCCATTTGGAATGTTACCAAGAAAAGAAGTTTGGAGCCAAGCCAACAGTGACTGGTTTTGAAATCTTCTGGGCTGATGGTGGTGACTTTGAAGGAAGACCCTGGGTTTATCTCTGGGACTTGGGATAATGAAGTTGGAGGTGGCTTGGCAGAAGAAGAAGGACAATAGTCCATATATCTCTCTCTGACTCGCTGTTTCATGCTAGTGACTGAATTGCCATTTTTCTCAATATCCTCCAACCTAAGACTCATGGTAGGTAATAGGGAAACCTCCATCCCTCTCTTACCTTCATCCCCTATCTTTCCTGTTTTCCCCAATAAACCCTTACTTAAGATAAAGAAAAGAGTATTTCCTCTGAAACTCACAGCTTACCCTGACTGACTTAGAAGACTAAAGAAGAAAAGGGGAGGGGAAGCAGAGGGAAAGAAGGGAGGTTGAAAGAGGGAGAAAGGGAGATATAGAGGGAGGAGGGTAGGCAAAAGAAAGATAGCTGCCTGATCTATTAGTTATCTAGTATCCATCAAATATACCCTCCAATATCATCTATTACAACAGAGACTGATATATTATGACACAATTGAACATTGAGTTTTCTACTAGCAGCAATGCAATGAAATGACCCAGGAACTTGTGAGAAAGAGAAAGAATGCCATCCATATCCAGAGAAAGAACTGTGGAACCAGAAATGCATTAGAAAAATATATGCTCGATCATGTGGTTTGATGAGGCTATGATTAGGGTTTTGGTGTTAAAAGATCACTCTACTGCAAATATGAATAACATGGAAATAGGTTTTGAACAATGATACATGTATAACCCAGTGGATTGCTTGTCAGCATGGGCATAGGGTTTGGAGGAGATCATGAATCATGTAACCATGGAAAAATATTCTAAATAAAAAATTTTTAAGTTGTCTATTACATTCCAGGAACTATGCTAGGTATTGAGAATACAAAGGCAAAAACAAAAAGCCCTCAAAAAACTTACAATTCTATTGGGTGCTAGAAGTGGGGACCAACATAGGCATATAAATCAATACAAATTATCAATAAAGTAGCATGACAGGGATGGAGAAACTAATAACTGGGAGTACTAGGAAAGGTTAATACTTGGTGATGGTGCTTGAGCTGAGTCTAGGAAAGTCTAAAAGGCAGAAACGACAAGAGTGAATTTCAGTCATAGAAGATTACCTGTGCAAAGGCAAAGTAATAGGAGATGAGAGAAAACTGGTTTTCTGATCACATTAACTCATGAGGGCTATCTATAAGGCATAGAAGGGTTGCAATTTGTTGGTAGAAAAAATAACCTCAATGATGAAATAAATCACAGATCTCCAGATTTTGCTATGGTAAGGTAGAGTCATGAATGCAAAGGGCTACCTGAAGTCTAGATGTAGAAAGGTCATTAATGACTAGACCGGTGTGATCAAGGATCTCATTCCTCAAAGAAGAATCTGAGTTAAGTTTTAAAAGGTCAGTTAAAAAATCAATAGGCAGTATTCTAGGCAGACAGAATAGTTAACAAAGGAAAAGATTTAAGGCACACTTAAGAGACAAGAAACAAGTACATTTGGGCTAGAATAGAAAATAGAAACAAAATATGTGCTTTGAGGGTAGGGTGCTATTTAAGTGTTTTTGTACAAAGGGGAAAAAAGTATTTATATAGCACCTACTACATGCCAGTTATATATCAGAGGAAGGTGACTTGCCCAGGGTCACAGCTAGAATGTATTTGAGGCTGGATTTGAAATTAAATCTTCATGACTCTAGGCCCAGAGCTAATCTACCAATTAATTCATCTTATTGCCCAAAGGAGAAACATGACCACATTTATACCTAAGGAAGACAAGCCTGACAGGTATAAAAGGATGGCTTATATAACTAGGGAGGTGAAAATAAGGTTCCTGCTAGAATGGTAATGAACCACTCTATTAGGAAAAGTGGCCACAAACAGACATGGCAGGGACAAATTCAGAGGGATGATGGATTAAAAACTGGCCAAAGAGTAGAAAAGATTTGAGTACACCTCTTCAACAAAATAATGTGTGTGGTAAGGTAACATGGTAGAGTCAACAGAAAGGTTAACTTGGGAGTCAGGAAGACCTAGGTTCAAATTCTCAACTAAGACACTAGCTGTGTGACTTTGGGTGAGTCACAACCTTCTCAGGCCCTGGTTTGTACCCATCCCTGTTATTCAGTATCTCTTTTCCTTTTTGTGGCTAACCCCTTGAGAATGCTGTCACAATAGGTGTCTTTATTTCTTTTCCTCTCATTCTCTTAACTCTTCAGTTTGGCTTCTAACATCATTCAACTGAAAGTGTTCTCTCTAAAATGATCACTTTTCTCTTACTCATCAAATCCAATGGCTTTTTTCTTCATTGCTCACTTTCCCTGCTCTCTCCACAGTCTGACACTGTTAATCACCTTCCTTCTTGATGGTCTTTTTTCTAGTTTCTCATGAAATGCTCTTTTCTAGCTCTATCTAACCACTTCTGTCTTTTTTGATGCTTCTTCATCTACGTGATGTCCCCTAACAAAGAGTCACCCAAAGTTCTGTTCTGGGTTCTCTTCTCTCTATATATTGTATCTCTTTGTAATCTCATTATCTTCCAAGCATGTTATAGTGTTTCTCTTATATTTGATGAAAACTGGCCTATGGGGACACGAGATCTTAAAATGGGAGGAGAGGGTTGAATGAACAGTGGTATAAAGGTATACCTTTAGGTATTACCTGTCAATTAACTGAAAGCAGAAATGAATGTCAACTTTAAAAAGTAGAATTCCAATATGAAACAGTATAAAAATTAAGAAATACCTTCCATTATTAGCCTCATCTATACTTTTATGTATCAAATCTAAGGAACACAAGTGGAGAAAATGATATACTAAAACTCTGATCTATTCAAATTCCCCCTCTATCCAAGAGACATATATGGGGAAGGTGAAAACAAGATAATCTCATCAGAAGAAAAGTATAACCTGGTAACAGTGCTAGGATAAGGGATAATGGGGAAGAAAAAAAAGAGAAGGGAAAGAGAAAAAAGAAAGAGAAAGAAAGGAGAAGAGAAAGGTTACATCATATTCTAGTACTTTCAAAAACAAATTTCATTCAAAAATACATTTTTCTCTTCTTCAAACTTAAGAGAGCTAAATCTCTAGCTTAATAAAAAAGCCTCCCCTAACTCCTCCCCCTGCACCTAGCCCTTTCCTCTCTTCCAGTGTTTTTATATTTTATTCTACCAGCCTTCTTGTTCCAATACAAAAACCCATCTCCTAACTTCATGCCTTTTCACTATCACCTATGTCTGGAATGCCCTATTTTCTCATCTCTTTCCTCTGCTTTTGCTGCTTTCTTTAAGATTTAACTTAAATCCCACCTTCTGAGAGAGGCATTTCCCAGCTTCCCCATTTCCTCTAATGCTAATGTCATTCCTTTGAGATTGCCTCCCATTTTAACTGCAGATATTTTACATGTACAATCTTTTTACATGTTCCTCCACTATAATTCAAGCTCCTTAAGGAGAGAGCCTGTGTTTTTGTCTTTCTGTTTCCAGCACTTAGTCCAGCTGCCTGGCACATATCAAGCATTTAATAAAAATGTTCAACTGATCTAAGTTTTTTACCTTTCCTAATAAGTTTGAAAAACAACTTTGTTCAGTGCTACCCCCTTAAGGAAAAGTAAACTTAAAACAAGATCTAAAGACATAGATTGTGAGCATTTAGAAGAGAGCTTAGGTGGAGCAGTGGATAGGCCAGGCTGAAGTTAGGAAGATTCATCTTCAGGAGTTTAAATCTGACCCTAAACACTTACTAGCTGGGTGACCTTGGACAAGTCACTTAACTCTTTGCCTCAGTCTCCTCATCTGTAAAAATGAACTGGAAAAGGAAATGGCAAACTAATCCAGTGTCTCTGCCAAGAAAACTCCAAAGTTTTCTTTGGAAGCAGTAGTAGAATACAACTGAAAAATGACTAAATAACAATGGCTTCATCACAAACAATTCGAATCATATTTTAAATTCAATTTTTTTTGACAGAATAGATTATTACAGACCTAGATTTCAAAAGTATATGACAGTCCCTAGTACTATTAATGGAGCACCAAGGTAAAAAAATGTGGGCTAGATGACAGATAAGTTGGCTTTAGAGTTGGTTCCACAGGAGGATCCAAAAACAGTCATTAACAAGTTAATATCACATCTCTAGTGTATGCCTGGGATCTGTCCTTGATCTTATATGAGTCAACATTTTATCAGTAAGTTAGGTAAAAGCATAAACTACACAGTTATTAAATATGTATATTACACAAAGCTAGGAGGAATAGCTAACATGCTGGATGCCAAAATCAGGTCACAACAGGTCAGAATTATGGACTAAATTTAATAAGAAATTAAATGGTGCTAAGCAATACACGTGGATTCTAAAATTCAAAGTTAGAAAGACAGTGAATGCTCAATATATGTGAAAATAATTTGGAGGGTTCAAGGAATTGCAAGCTCAACATTAATCAACTGTGTTGTGGTAATCAAATACTTGTCTCAGTATAGTAACACCAGATGAATGACCTCTAAGGTTGATCCAAATGTGACATTCTGTGTTACTTTTATCCAGTATCCCATCACTTCCATGGACATTCTTGGCATATTTTTCCTTTGCTTCTTCTACAAATGGACATTTTCACCCCTCCCTTAACTTACTAAAGAAGGCACATGCTTTAAACTTTAGAAAGCAACATTACAAATACCTAGCCTTTCCCCTGTATTTGCCTACTGTCAAATTTGAAAATTTTGCTTTGAAAAAAATTTTTTTTATTTTGCTTTGAAAAGCAAAATAAAGGGGGCAGCTGGGTAGCTCAGTGGATTGAGAACCAGGCCTAGAGACGGGAGGTCCTAGGTTCAAATCTGACTTCAGACACTTCCTAGCTGTGTGACCTTGGGCAAGTCATTCAACCCCCATGGCCTAGCCCTTACCACTCTTCTGCCTTAGAACCAATACACAGCACTGACTCTAAGGTGGAAGGTAAAGGTTTAAAAAATATATATCAATGCATTTGATAAAATATGCTTTTCTCTACATCCTACTCAGAAAAGCCTGAAATGTTTTTATTTATCTTCTCAAAAGTATACTTACAAATCATTCTAGATGCCTTAATATAAAAATGACAATTTTTTTTATATCCACCAAAACAAGTTACAATATCTTTAAAAGGACCATTGCCTCAGGCACTATAAAATTTGGTATATTTTAAGCTCCAAGTATTTATTATGAGATTTTTTTAATTAATAATATAGGTAGAGTTTAGTTTTTTAAGCTATCCTTTCATTTTTTTTTTACTTAAATACCTAAATACTACAATCTGAGAGAAGCAGCTAAAGAAAATGTAAAGAACTATATATAATCTTGCTGCAAAGGAAAAAAGCAACACTGCTCAGTAATTTACAAAAGATTCCAATTTGGAGATTTTTAGGGGTTGGGGAGTTTGCCAAATATCATGGAACAGGTTAGTAGGGGAAAAAAAACAGAAGTTTTGATGGTTTAAAAAAAGGCCAAACATTTATATGGTTCTAACAGGCAGGTTCCAGCTATGTTAGCAAACCAACTTAGTAGCACCAGCCCAAATTATAAAACCCCAGAAGAATGGTAAGAAAATGACTATGAAACAGAAATAACACTATGGAACAAAAATATCACTGACTAGCTTATTACTGTTCAAGCTGAGTGGCACTCAAAAAGTAAACATTACACAGTGTGTGGCCTGTCTGTTCCTGTGGAAGGCATCATGTTTCTTTGTTCAAGGGATAGAAGAACCAAAGCTGAGAAAGAAATACAAAGGAAGCAGAAGAAGCAAGAAGCTCATGAAGCCTCGGGAAGTTGGTAGCCTCTATACCTTCTATTATTTCGTTCTTTCATCTATTCTGCTATCTCAAAAGAACTGACATCAAAAAAGGGAAAGGAGGGAATCTATGAACCCTTGTATGGGACAAGGTAGGGGTAAAAAACAAGAAAGAAGACAAGAACTACAATACTGTATATATATAGGACTGACTAGAACATGGCATCCAAAAAATATCATGGTCTAAATAATATACAAGCAAATAAAATAGATGGTAAAGCATTCTCAGCACTTGTAAAACTTCCTCACACTCCTAACTCTCACATATGTATCTATTTCTAGCAGACATTTTTCAATTTCCCACTGAAAAGATCTGACAAATATCATGAAGCTCAATATCTCTTCCTTTTTTACTTCTATATCTATGGCTACAGTGCCTGGCATGAAAAATATCTTTGAGGATATCCTATTACATTGCTACCCTCCCATCCCTACCCAGTAATGTCAAGAGAACTAGAAGTCTCCAGAAAATGGAGTGGTCCCCTGCAGAAGGCTTATGAGACAATATGATTTAACTTAACATGAGAAGGGATGAATGGGTTGTGATTCTTTGAAGATTACGGAGATCCACTGACAGGTTTAAGTCTATCTGCAGCTCTTTCCCATATAGTCTAAGAAGCTGTTCCTGCTCTACATGTGACCCTCTCCTTTAGTACCAAATGAGGGCTACTACCCTTAAATCACCTCTTTAACTTTTCCCTCTCTATTGGCTTCTTCCCTTCTACCTTCAAAAACATGCTCTAACCTATTTATTTCATAAAAGTTTTCAGCCATTTCATTTGAAAGTCTTACCACCATCCAAATCAACAGGTCCAAAATCCAACTCATGATCTTCCTACTATTCTCCAAAATAATCTGCTCTAATTAGGTCTGTCTCTCTCCTAGGAGACACAGTGATAAGAGTACTAACCCTAGAGTCAGGAAGTTAAAATACAGTCTCAGGCTCTTACTAGTTGAGTGATCCTGAGCAACTCACTTAATCCCTATTTGCCTCAGTTTACTTGTTTTTGTCAAATGAGCTGGAAAAGAACTCACTGACAAAAACTGTTGGGAAAATCAAAATGAGAAGAGCAATATGAGTAATGAGAAATAGATAGATATCCATATCTATATCTATATATTTTTTGAGAGATTGAGGAGAGTTGTTCAGTCGTTTCAGATGTGTCCAACTCTTCCAAGTTTTTGTCAAGAGTTCTTATCCCAAAAGCTAATGTCATTTACCCCTAGTCTATTCCACTGATCCCCTCTTCTATTTCTCAGGTAGTACTGGACTTTTATGATTACTGCTGTCTTATACTAGTTTAAGATGTGGTACTGCTTGGCGACCGTCCACATTTTTTTATTAGTTCCCTTGATAATCTTGATCTTTTGTTCTTCCAGATGAATTTTTTTTCTAGTTCTATAAAAGTCTTTTGGTAGTTTGATTGGTATGGCACTGAATAAGTAAATTAATTTAGGTAGGATTGTCATGTTTATTATATTAGCTCGACCTACCCATGAGCAATTAATAGTTTCCCAATTGTTTAGATCTAACTTTATTTGTATGAAGTGTTTTATAATCTCTTCTCACTTTGAATGGATTCTCTTGCCTTTTAAATCTAATGAATCCTGGAAGGTGCATAATGCCTGGCCCTTCTATTTCAGTGTTTTGCTCAGGGTCCTTTAGATAGAAGGTACCTAATAAATACTTGTTCCCTATTTCAGGCCTCTGGTTATATTTTACCTCTACTATTATAGTGAGTCTTTTCTCTTCATCTAACTAATCCTACTTACTAATAAATGCCAGAATAATTCTCCACAGACCAGATCTAGCAACCCTTTCCAAACATTGAATAAAGACTGAAATCCTTAGCACAGCACTCAAGGGGAAGGGAATTTGTATATATGCCAGGCATTGCGTAAAGTACTTTAAAAATATGGCATTTAATCTTCAAGAACCTTCCATCTTCCAAACCAAACCTATCTTTCTAAACCTAATTACCACTATACTCCAATCAAACAAGGTTATTCACTATTCCTCAAACACAGTCTGTACCTTTCCAACTCCTTGGAATGTCCTCGTATTGATCTCTTATCTGTCAAAATTCTAATACATTCTTCAAGATATAGCTTAAAGCCAACTCCTCCATTAAACCTTTCTCGATTCCCTCTAACCAAAATGAATTTCTCCCACTTCATCTGAACCTTTATATTACCTAGTGAGTTCTCCTATGGAACTCAGACTCATATAATACAAAGAATGTTAGTGTCTGGAAATCTCCTATTCCAGTTGTTGAAAAGATGAGAAAGAGTTTGGTCATTTTTCCCAAGTCTCTTTCTACAATTATGGGTATATCTTATTTCCTTAAATATGTTCTAAAGCTCTGTAGTCTATGATATAAGTCAACTAACTTACCTACATACTAATTTCTTAACCTCTAAAATGAATATTATTTGTATTACTGATAAGTAAGGTTATTAGAATTATGTGTACTATGAGCACTTTGACACCACAATGAAAAACTAGTATCACATCTTATTTATCCAGACTATAAATTTCAGCCAACAAAAAAATTTTCCTGTCCATGTAAAACCAGATCTAACATCTTTAATTGGATCTGTAAAATACCACATTACAATGTTTCTTTTTTAAACCCTTATCTTCTGTCTTAGAATGATACTAAGTATCAGTTCCAAAGCAGAAGAGTGATAAGGACTAGGCAATTGAAGTGAAGTGACTTGCCCAGGGTCACCCAGTTGGGAAATGTCTAAGGCCAAATTTGAACCCAGGTAATCCATCTCCAGACCAGCTCTATATCCACTCATCTACTTATAGTTGTCCCTGTTACAATGTTTCTTGAGGCATTAAGTAGCATTGAAACAATGTTACAAATAATAAATTTGGCTATGATATTCTTGGAATTGGTCAAACAAAATATTTTCCCCCTAGTTACTCTTCACTTTCTCACTGTTGAATTTTACATTGCATCTTTTAACATTACAAAAGACTCATAGAAATATATTTTTTCAAGTATCCTTTTTAATTTCCAAAATGGCAAAACTGAATGCTGTTATTAGCACAGAAGACAGCTCTAGAATAAAAATCTAAATTATAAGGCCTTATTTGACCTCCATTTCATTTAATTTAGGTTGTGGGAAGCAAAATGATGCAGCCTAAAATGTCAAAGCCATGAATCACTATATCTTATGTCGAAGCATCTATATTAAAGTGCCAGACACTGTGCTACTTTCAACTATCCAAGTAATGGGGATACAAACAAAAAGAAAAACCGATACTCTCAGCCTTCAAGAAGCTTACAATTTAATGGGCAGGGAACAGGACTCAGGGAGTACCTATTATTTACAAGCACATAACTATCTACATATATTTTTGCATAGTTAATAAATGTTTGACTGTCATAATGGTTATTTTTAGTTTTTAAGATACTTTCATTTTGTTTTCAATTAAAATCAATGTTATATAAATAAAATTATATTCCGACATTCTTTAGCTAAAGAGCTAAAATCCATAAAGGAGAGTCTGAACTAAATTATACTAACCCCAAAACTCTAAATGGGAAATACTGCTGCCATTAATAAAATTTTCTTTTTAATTATAAAAATAAGAATGCTGTGACTTACAATGTTAATTTCTCTCTGTGATGATTATGAAAGTAATCCCTAGTTCTAGAAAGCTATACTAGCAGAGAACAAGTTCCTTCATGTCCTACTCAGACTCAGACTCAGAAATAAAACATTAAGTAAAGAAATAATTTTTGTATCTATCAATCAGTGATCAGCTTACTTACATCCCAAAGGTTCACAGCATGATAGAGTCTATAGAATCTGTAAAGGCAATTAGAAGCACTGAGTCCCACCCTCTCATTTTACAGACAAAGAAACTGAGATTAAATGACTTGCTTAGGTTAATATAAAGAGTAAGATCCTGAAGTTTGATTTGAACCCAGGACATTCTGACATCAAATTCACTGTCCTATCCATTCTTCTATGTCCATGAGAATTTGATGGGGGAGCAAAATACCACCTTATTAAACAATTTACTAAACCATATAAATGTTGCATACTGATGGAAATTGCAGATATCCTAATGTACTAAAGTAGTTTAAAACAATGTATAATTCTTCTGACTAAAATTGAGAAGGAAATGGATTAGGCAATTTTCGATGTTTCAAAAATTAACATGATTTATAAAAATAAAGTATTTTTAGAAAGGGAAAAAATAGCAATGAGAGGTCTGGAGCATAAAATATGACTGAGAAATGGCTTCTGCTGATAGAACTATATAAAATAATAAGAATACATATAGGTTCTAAGAAACTATCTGGCAGTTTTATGAATAAAGACATGATCAACTTTAATGCTACATGGGTCTGACATTATTTTAAGCCATATCATTCTGCTTCCTATGAGTATATGTGTATGTGTGTGTGTGTGTATATATATACATACATACATACATACATACATATATATATATATATATATATATATATATATTCCAGGTCAATTGAAGTTCCTATAAAGTGGCCTCTAAATGAATGAAGTATGACTATATATTCCATATAAATTGCAAGAGGTATTATTTTGTAGGTCTCTGATAAATAAGTTTTGAATGTTCAGTAGAATATTTTTATTGTGGATTGAAATGTGCTTGATTTTAGACCCAACACTTAGTATGACTCAGCAGCACTGGTCACCAATTGTAAAGACATTTAGAATGTAGTTTACTAACTTCCACTTTGGTTAAAAAACAAAACCAAAAGATGCTTCAGTAAGGAACTTCAAAACTCTGATTCAAACCACAGTGTCTAAATTTCTTGTCATTTTTTAATTTTCATATTCTTAGCTCCTAACTTTTAACTATGAAAGTCAGCAACTATCTTCTCTATCTTAGAGAAAAACTGTGCTCTGAGGACACAAAGAAAATTGAGTAAGTTGGTCACAAAGCCAATATGTCAAAGGGGTTCTTGAACCCAAGTCTCTGAAAGGCTGACCAAATGGCCTCTTCATCAACATCTCTACATAGCAAGCTCCTTGGGAGAACAGACACTTATTTTTCATCTCTGTATTCCCAGTAACTAGCAAAATATTTCACACATAGTAGGCACTTAATAATTATTGAATCATATGGATTCAATGAATGCAATTACTAGATAATATATTTTTAGAATAAAAAGTAGTTTTAAAGATCTTATCCAAACCTCTCACTTTGAAGACTTCTACAAATATGAACAACACTGGAAACCAAATTTAAACAGACACCTAAATTTAGTGCTTCTTTCACTATAGCTATATAGTAGATACAGCAGTGGGCCTGGAATCAGGAAAATCTGAGCTCAAATTTGGCCTCAAACATTTACAACCTATGTGACACTGGGAAAGTAATTTAATCCCATTTGCCTCAGTTTCCTCATCTGTAAAATGAACTAGAAAAGGAAATAGCAAACCATTCAAGATCTTTACCAAGAAAATCTTAATTGGAGTCATGAAGAGTTGAAACCAACCAAAACAACTGAACTCCAACTTCATGTACACACTTAGAAACACTGTTTTGTAAACAGTATTTTAACCTAATAGATAAATGCTAAGTAGTTAAATTTCAAAAATAAAACTAAACTGACCCTAATTACCTGTTGAACCTCAGGCAGGCAAGTCATTTAGCTTCTTAGGGCTTTAGTTTCCTCACTTATATACCTATGTGGCCCTGTCCAAGTCACTTAATCATTGATTCTAAGAAGATAAGAATTTTTTAAAACCTTGAAATAGTAATATGAAAATTTAAACTGTTTTTCTTTTCTTATTAGGAGATCAAAGAGAAAATCAAGGGAGCTTGGGCAACAAAAGCTTGAAGAAGGAGTTTTTAGACTTCTGTTCTAACCCAACTCTTTTTTTCCCAACAACTTTTAAATTTCTTCTCCTACCTTCCTCTCATACAGCTATTAGTATAATTGTTAATAAACAATTCACAAAAAAATATAGGATAAACATATAAAAATACCCTCGTATAATTTCATAAAGTATTTAGAAAAAACATGTCAAGAAAGACCCACAAATCATCCTCCAAATCAAAACATTAGACATGTTTTTATTGAAGATAAAGAATAATCATCACAGAACCAAGAACATCTTCCTGACTTGCAAAAGAATCACAATTAAACTAACCAGGTTGTATGAAATATGACCTTTTCATAAGCTTTCAGAGAAGATCCCATAATTGCCTGTTTAGCCCATCCACATACCAAATGACAGGAAATCCTTTGTCTACCAAGTCCTCTAACTGAAACTTAGATCAGAAACATATCCTTTTTTCTAGTTCTGCCCTCAACCAGATGTCACCATCCTGTCACTCCTTTCATGTTTTTTTTTTTAAGTAATTACTGATATTTAAAAAGCACTCTCAGGTTTATAAACCTTATCTTATTTAAATGTCAATAAACCTGTGAGGTGAGGAATTTGCTGCCAGTATTAACCACATCTGACAGAAGAGAAGAGAAGCTCAGAGAAGTGATATAATTTTCCTATGGTGACACAACTAATAAGAGTCTGATTCAGGATTGGAGGTCTTCCAACCTCCAAGTTAATTAAGGTCTCTACCCACTACAATAGTAATGGCAAAATTGCAGCCCCAATTCCCTTTATCAATTTTTTTTTTTCAAAGAAAACCCTTACCTGGGGCAGCTGGGTGGCTCAGTGGATTGAGAATCAAACCTAGAGACAGGAGGTCCTAGGTTCAAATCTGGCCTCAGACACTTCCCAGCTGCGTGACCCTGGGCAAGTTACTTAACTCCCATTTCGCCCTTACCACTCTTCTGCCTTAGAACCAATACACAACACAGTATTGTTGTTCTGAATGTTCTTTATGCTGTTCATATCTCTTGGAAGTAATGAGGTCTAAGATGCTCTCTGACAATGACTGGTTCAAAAAGATTTATCAGGAAGTCTGCAAATTATACAGCACTGATATTCCTGGTCTAACAAGTCAGAATACCTGGCTTCGACATCACAAGAACCTGACACTTCACTTGCCAGTGATTCAGTCTCTTTTTCTTTTCCATCACTGTCACTTCTTCACCAACTAGAAGGAAAGGTCTCCTTTTTAATTGATACACTGTACTATGGCAGGCCCTGTGGCAGAGAGCTTATACTCTAGTAGGCAAGACAAAATTAGATGCATATTTTTTAAGACAAAAAGTACTAAGTGCCATAAGAGAATAGCAAAGTCATGAAGAAAAGGGAAAGGGCACATGTTAAGTATATCAATATTTTATTTCAACATTATTTGCACATACACCATGTGTACAGCAATTTGGAGAAGAGAAAGTTATTTTCAGAAGATTTCAAGATGGTGGCATTGAGCTGAGCCTTGGAAGATGAAGAGGAGAAGGATGTAAGGGTGCATTTTAGGTAAAGAAAATATATTGAGAGAGGGGAAAACACTGTTCTTGAAAGGAGCAAATAGTTTAGTTTGGCTGAAACACAAGATAAGTGAAGGGGAATGGGATAGATTGGAAAACTAGGTTTGGGCCAGAACATAGAAGTCTTTGAATGAATTAGCTGTGGATTTCATTGCTAGGCAAAGGAAGCCAACTTGATCACAGTGCTTAGAAAAATTAATCTGGCTATAGTCTATCAGATGGACTAGAAGCAGTGAAACCAATAAAGAGATTATTACAATATTTGGGAAAAGTATGAAGATCTCAACTACTAAAAGAGAAAAGGAGAGGATAATTTTGAAAGAGAATGGAATCAATAGAATTCTATGGTACAAGAAAATAGTTTAAATGATCTTAGAGTTTCCAATATGGATTATTATAAAAATGACAATTAACCATAGAGGTATGAAATTTGAGGAGCACATATGTTTATAATTTATTTCAATATAATTTGCACATTAACTGCATTACGCATCTCTTAATCAACTTCTAAGTTAAAATGATATAATAGCTACTCCTACTGTTATTTCTTAACTTTTCCAAATTCCTTCTTAAACACAACTAAAAATGTTTCCTATCATTTATGTCAGGGACAAAGGAAATAAGGCAACTGGAGAAGAAAGGTAAAGTATTTTAAGGATTATTCTGAAAATCATGGAGACATCTTGAACTAAAATGATGACTAGTTTTGGATATATTGACTTTCAAGTGTGAACAAGTGATCCTGAAACTATAAAGAAAGACTAGGAATGTCATTATGCTAAAGGAGGAAGAGCAAAAGATTTGGAGTCAGAAGATCTATGTTCAAACATTAGTTTTTGTTAATCACTATCTATGTCACCTTGGAAAGGCTACTTTAATTACTTCTCTAGACCCAAGTTTCTTCATCTGGAAAATGAAGGAGTCACTCTTAACACTATTCCTCCCAACCAAATCCATCATTCCATGATTTAAATCATCAAAGTAAATCATAACACACATAAAAAAGGGGAGAGGACACTTAGAATTAGCAACCCTGGGTTCAAATTCTAGCTTTTAACAACAATTATATGGCCCCTGGCAATCATTTTACTGTATGAATTTCAGTTCTATATTTGTGGTAGTATATTTACACTTATGGTAATATATTTGTAGTAGTATATTTACCCTTTTTGAGTTGTTATTGGAAATGAGATTTGTAAACTTTTAAGAACTATACAATTATATTACTCTCACTATTATTGTTACTTAGGGGGGTAAGAAGAAGCTATTGGAGGAGAGAAGAATGTTATATCCTATTTTATAGCTTGTGTACATATTAAAACTATACTTGATCTTCCATTTCAACCCTCCTGGGAAAAAATAATATTAACATTTAAAAAAGCACTTTAAGATTTGCAAAGCACTTTACATGCATTATCTCATGTGATTCACACAACAAACTTGTGAAGTAGATACTATTATTATATGCATTTTATAAATGAGGAAACAGGCTAGTAGAGGTTAAATGACTTGCCCATGGTCAAAGAGCTAGTAATTAAGAATCTTAGGCAGGATTGAAACTCACGTTTTTCCAAATTAATTCTAGAATACTTTCTACACTATGCCACCTAGTTGCCTAGGTGATCTGGTTCACTTTATGGAAGAGACATAGAAAAGGACATGGAAAAAAGCAAGAATGATAGCTGTAGGAATAGCTATAATGCCACTAAATCAGAATAATAGACTAATTGTGCAACATATAAAATATGCACAAATGATTGAAAATTAAATATATTTGTCTTATACATTTTATATATACTGTAATTTATATATATGCACATATACACACACATATAGATACACTGTATTTATTATACATATAAATGTGGTCCTCAGGGAAATCCTGAGTGCGGACTAGATCAGACATTTCCTATAAAGAAACAATACCTTGCTTTGTCATTTTGCTTATCAAAGATCTATTAACTACATCTCTATGGAACTCAATTTCTTCATATTGAAAATGACAGTCCTAATGGTTCCTTTTCAATGTTAACAATTTATAGGAGGTATTATGTAGGTAAGTGGAAAGAGTGCTTGTTGAATCTGGGAATAAAAAAAGTAGAATTCAAATCCTAGCTCTGAAATCTACTCCTTATTACTTTTATAAACTTGGAGAAGTCACAATATCTTTGGGTCTCTTTTTGGATTTAAAGAATGGAAGGGAAAGGTTTGGACTAAACTTTTAGGATCCCTTATTAACTTATGAACCTACTGATTCTATGCCTCTCCACTTGCCAAATGAGATCATCAGAACTTGATTCAACCCAAAAGCTCCTTTTGTCTTGTTCCTCTGCAGGGCTAATAAGTATGATACTTTATTGATGTTCAAAATGTGTATGTATTGTATAAAGGTTATGAATTGAATATGTATTTACTGGTTTACAAAATAAGCCAAAATTTGATAAATCTAAGATTATTCTAGAAGGTCTATAGAGGAAAAAAAAAGATAGTTTATATGTGAGAAAAAAGTTCTTTAAAGAACATCATGCTAAAAAAGGGCTATTAAAATTACAGCCAGTAATAATGCAGGATATTATTCTTGAAAGTTCGAAACTGGCACAACAGCTTTCTGGGACTTGACTGAAATGTCTTCTGTTTATAGCTGTGTGTGTGTGTGTGTGTGTGTGTGTGTGTTTTAATATACACACACTATATATATATATATATATATATATATATATATATACTGACAGGAAAAAGTGGAGACATTATTTAATATGCATAAAAAAATAAACTTAGAAGATTGTCTTCAATCAGAGCAAGACCCTATTTTAATGGAGGGCTGAAAATTCAAGAGTAAGACTTTTTAACCATTAGAATTGTGTATGAATTAAATGGCATATGCTTGAAGGTGAAAAAAATATGTAAACAATATAAAGTCTAGCTATTTTTAGCATGCAGGAGGGAAACTAATGTTTCAAATATTTGGTAGGGCATCTTGAGGTTTCTTTCCTTTTGATTTCTAGTTCAAGCTCAGCTTAGATTAAGAAAAAAAAAATCTACTACCTGATAGTTGTTTGGCAAGCCTGTACAAAAAGAGAAAGTGTAATCTAGCTGTAGACAGGAGTCAGGTATCTCCATTTCTATTTAAAGCTCTGCGTTAATTCCGCAAGTTGCCAAAGAAAGTCAGTGACACTCAAAACACCCCTTAGTTCCCCCAAATATAAAACCAAGACTGAACTACAGCAGCTACTTTACTTCTATCTTGGACAGAAATAAATGCTAGGATTAAGCAACTTTAAAGCTAAGTACCTGGGTTTGGTAACTATATGTTTGTAAATGAGATGGTTAATGGCAATTACACATCAATTTTGAAAGTATTAGTATCACCCAACAATTCTTACTGTTAACTAGTGCTTCTGTATCCTTCAGAGGAGTTGGTACAATGTTTTGCATAATAAACACTCAATAAGTTTGCTTCTCTACCTGCTATTCAAAGTAGGATTCTCCTTTAACATCTTTCCACTTTCAATTGAAGGTACCTCCCCTTTCCTTTCCCACCCCTTTAAGAAATATAAATTTGAAAAGCAAATAAATTAGGGTGTGATTATTTACACTTCAAAAGGATACTTCACTTAAAGGTCTCTGGAATTTTTTTTTCAAAAATACATTCCAAATACTAAGTTACATACGGCATTTCAGGAGGACAACTACTGTCAATACAATTACAGTGTATTTATTGGCTTTTCTATTTTCACTAAGAACTGACATAACCATTGAAAAAATGAGAATCAAAACTGAGAAGGAACAAGGGCAAGTGAAAAGTCATACACATCAATTTACAAATTTCCTCCATTTTAACTATTTATATGCCTTATAAACTTAATGTGCAAAATTTACAAACAGTAAAAGCATTTTAGACAAGATGTTGGCCACATTAACACTAAATGAGTTCTCAAATGAACTTATGATAAAGGAATAGGGAATATTTATTCACACATATAATAAATATTTCAAGTGTTAATAAACTCAGTTAATAAACTGAGAATGCAACAAGAAATCAAACTGAAACATAAAACTTGAGTTTTTGTTGATTGTTTCCTTAGGTGTGAGATGAGAGGTCAGCTTTAGTTACCAGTAAGAAGATACACGTCTAAATCAAAACCACTGTCACATTTGGCACTACTCTGTTCCCTTCTTGGCAGTCTCAATAGCGGCTGGCTGAAGGGTAATTTATCCTCTCACAGTTAGAAGTCGTCCCTCTAGAACAGGAATGTCATACCACCAATGGGCTCCGAGTTCTAACCTTGTCAAACCAGTATTTTTCATAAGTATGCAGTTCAATTTTTTTTTAAGAGGGGGGTAAAAAAGATTCCAGGGTCATTAACAAAGGCAAGTTTTGTAAGGTATTAATCTGATTCCACCTATGGAAAACATTAAAGTTGTTTTCTCAGGTCGGCCGTCCACCAAATAAACCCACTTTTAATGCATATGGGAAAGGCATTATGAGAGAATCGTGCCCAGAAACAATAAAACAAAACGCTAGTGCCAAGGAGCAAAGGGGCTCAAGTGAGTGCTGTGTGCGGGGGTGGTTACTATGAAACATGAAAGGCTTTCAGAGTGTAACTATCCCAGGCCTCGCCGGCTGCAGGCTCCCAAGCCACCACCGCAGCAGCCTCCTCCTCCTCCTCCTCCTCCTCCTCCTCCCACAAATGAAAATCCAACGTCTGTCGATCTGTCGGTCTAACGCGCAGGTTTGACATAAGGCGAACGAGTGTTGACTTGAACAGACTGTCACCCGCCACTGCAACAAATGCCCAGGAAACCCCGCTGCCAGCTAGCATATGTTTAGGGCCCGCCCCCTCCCCAAGTTCAGCTCTTCCTTGGGGAGTCAGGCACCGGAGGGCAGGGGGAAGGATGTCCCCAAACATCTAATTCTGGGACGAAAAAGGACTAGGTCCTGGACTTTGGAGAGTCCGTCATGGGGGTGGGGAGGGGGTCTTTGTTTCCTACATGCCTCTCTCTTGGGATCCTGCTTCTCCTCCTCGTCTTCCCAGGTTGTGGGGCTCAGGAAGGAGCGCCCCAGGCTGGACGGAGGAAGGGAAGTGGAGGGGGGAGACCACCACCGCCGCTTACCTTGTACACGTCCCCGTAGGTGCCGCTGCCGATGCGCTGGATCAGCTCAAAGTCTTCCTGCGGGTTGCGGCGGGACAGGTCGAAGCCGGGGTTCATGGCGTGTCCGAGGGGGTCCCCCACCTCCCTCCCGGGGCCGGGGAGGAGGGGGCCGCTCCGGGGACACAGGGAGAGTGGTCGCCGCTCTTGTGCCCGGCGCCGCTGCAGCAACCGCCTCCGGCTGCTGCTCTGCCTCGGCCGCCGCCGCTCCCGGGGCGGGCAGTCACAATCGCCCCGGCTCCACGCGGGGCCCGCCGCCGCCGCCGCCGCGCAGTCCGCTCTCGCCCCACCGCCGATCTCGGCCAACCGTCCACGACCTCCCCTTCCCTGCCCTCCCTACTCCGTCGGGCCCCGCCCCACCTCAAGCCCAGTGCCCCCGCAGAGAGAATAAAAGGACGCTCGCAGCCCCAAGCCCCGGGTGAAACTCCAACATGGCTTCCGCTTCCCCTCCTCCTCCACCTCCCCCCGCCCCACTCCCTGGGCTCCGACTCATCCTACCTCCTTCCCTCCCTCCTCCCACTTTTCCCAACTTGGAGCCACTGCGCAGCCGCCGCCGAGCCGCCGGAGGGAGCTAGCCCGATTCATGAGCCTGATCTGCGCGCGCACGCCTGCGCCGTCCGGCCGCCTTCTCGCACGCCCCCTCCCACTTCCTCCCTGCGCATGCCTGGTTGGAACAACCGGACCCCCTACCCTTTCCTAGGCGCCCTCGGGCGCCTCTAGGGAAAGGAACTGGACTGACTAAGTTTTGAGTATTGGTTAACACATAGTAGGTTGTGAGCTGATGAAGAGTTCTGACCATCTTTTACTTTTATTTCTCACCACGTAATGTCCTCCCTAGCACGTAGTAGAATGCTTGTGGACTGACCTTGTAGGGCATTTAAAAAATAATTATTGAGTAACTGGATCCGAGGAGCAAGAGGGGTACCTGGAGACTAGGGTGTGCTGGTAAATGTCTAACAATCGGCTCTGGGTGAGGTGGCATGCACAGGACAAGCTTTTTAAGTTATTAAGCTTGCATTTTTGACATTTTCTCCATCGCTTTCTTATGTCTTGAGGAAACAATAGAACCCTGTTTTAAGTTTGCATAATGAAATTTTAGAATTTAACAATGGTCTCTCAGCTGACTCCATCAATCTCCTTTCTACTTGTCTGGCTCAGGTGACCCAGCCAACCTTGTTTAACATACTGTAACTTGCTATCCCAGTATTCCAGTGAGACTGTGTCCATGAGAATCTTATTTGTAAAACAACTAGATTTCTGTTTATTTAAGATGGCGATTCCTAATTTTTTCAACCTATTGAAAGCCTCTGAGGGAAGACACCAAGGGCCCCAATAGTATGCTGGTGAAACCCGTAAAGTCCTTCTCAAAATAATGTCTGTAAATGCATAAAATAACCCTTAAAAGATTATAAAGTGAAATTTACATTGAAATAGTTTTTCCCCCAGTGTTTAGTTTCAAGAACAATTTGGGGAAATTTACAGATGGACAAATCGGAGATATACTGCCCCCATGCATATTTTTTTGCAAGGCTTTCATAAGATGTGTTTGAAGAGCACGATGTTAAACTAAAGTTGCCCCATCTCCAGTACATACCTTATGCCCTGTAGTGAGGCTGACTTTGAGCTGGGGACACCAGAGTCTGCTAGTCTGAGACTCTGTAGATAGGAACACCCTGGCTAACCCAGACTACCCCCAAAGAAGATAGGGGAAAACAGACAGAAAACCTGAAGAGGTGCTCTGATTCTTCTGGCCCTTATAGAACTCTACTGCTTAGGCATTGTCATTAAGAGACAGAATAGAATTGTTCTGCTTGGCCCTAGAGGGCAGAACTAGTGCAATTGGGTAGATGTTTGTATGGAGGGAGATTTTGGCTTGATATGACCAAAAAAAATCCTGCTTCACTGGCTGAGACAGGATGATGATCACTTCTGAATGCTGTCGAATGATTACTAGTCAGATACTTGCTGGGAGAGCCTCTGAGGTCTCTTCTGGCTCTGAAATAATGTGAAATGATGGGATTAAGGATGCAAGGCATTTTTAATGATGCAAGGAAGAGATAGTGAGGAAATACACAGCAGTTGAGGCATGGAAAAGACCCATTCTACTACACACAAAGCAATTAGTCTGATAAGCTGCAAAGGAAAATTCCTGGAGTTGGATTTAGAGTTGGATTTCAGTATTTGTTCTACAATTTAATATCTTGAGCAAATCAATAATAATAATATTTATGTAGTACTCTAAGGTTTTTAAAATGATTCACATGTGTGATCTGATCTGATTCTCACAACAAGCCTAGGTAGTAAGAAGCTATTATTATCCCCATTTTGGTGATGAGGACATGGTGAATGAACAGCTAGTAAAGTACCTGAAGAGGGTTTCCAGCCCAGCTCTTCCTAACTCCACATTCACCACTAGCTCTCTATATCTCCGTTTCTTTATATAAAAAATGAGGGGGGTTGGACTAGATGATCGCTAAAATCTCTTCAAACTTAGTCTAAATCTATAATCTGGAAAAAGTTTGAACCAGGATTTTTTTTCCAGTCTAGCTTCAGGCCATGCATAAATTTCCTAAACTAAAACTAAATTATTGTGATAGATTATCCAAACTATAATTAATAACTTGAAACTAAGAAAATGAGTGGACAATGTAAGATTAATTTCCAGTTCCCAGTGAACTAGTCTCATTGGCCATTTATGGCTGCATTGTTCTTCAAGTTACCAGCTATTTCATTGCCCCTGGACAATACTTTTCCTCTGGAACTCCTTCCTAGAATTCTTCAACATCAAACTTTTTAACATCTAAATCAACCTCTTAAACTGTTTTAGTAGTTTTAAAAAAGAAGCATAATGAAATAAGCCAAGCAGGCTGCCTCTTTCCTTTACATTTTCCAAACTTCAGTTCTGACCAAGATTATACATAGTAACTTGGTGTAGTCAAAAGGACACTGGATTGGTCAGAGAACCTGTGTCTGCATTCTTTTGGCTTTTCTACTTTCTTGTTCAAGATACAGAAAGCTTGGGGTTAATTAAATCAGAAAGGAAATGTGGTAATCATCTAAATTCTAGTACAAGGCTTCTCACTTTATAGATGAGCAAACTGACTCTTAGTGTGTGTGTTATTAAACCAAATTTTTAAAAGCTCTCTCTCATGCTCCCCCATATAACGACATATATGTTATTGTATTTTTATATATGGTGTGTTATTAAATCAAATTTTAAGTACTCTCCTACATATGAAGACATATATGGTTATTAAACCAAATTTTAAATGCTCTCCCCCCACATAAAGATGTGTGTGTCTGTATTATACCTTTAAGATTTTCTGAGTGTTTAAGCTATGCTGCCTCAAAGTAAGAAATAGGGTAATGATGAAAACCCAAATCCTCTTGGCTATAAATTGAATGTTCTTTCCAACACTGGGCATGTAGCCTTACTTGGTAGCACCTCATTTTCTCATTTGTAAAATGAAAAGATTGGACAAAATGACCCTCAGTATACCTTCCACTAGAAAAATTGCATTATCCACCATAGGATAAGCAATAATGTCACTGTATAATTGAAAATGTTAGAGATTTAATTTTTACATTACCACATTATTACTGACTCTGAATATCCCAAAGTAAGTTTCTGTCCTAAATTAGTCTTGAAATGAATGCTTTTTCTGCTGTTTAAAAGAGTTAATCTTGGGGCAACTGGGTGACTCAGTGAATTGAGAGTCAGGCTCATAGATGGAAGGTCCTAGGTTCAAATCTGATACTTCCTAGCTATGTGACCCTGGGCAAGTCACTTAACCCCCATTGCCTAGCCCTTATCAGTCTTCTGCTTTAGAACCAATACACAGTATTGATTCTAATGTGAAAGGTAAGGGTTTTTAAAAAAAAGTTAATCTTAGATTTTGGAAAGTAGGGTGGAGAAGGGAGAGTTTGTAAATGACATGTGTTAAATAAAACTTTGCTATTGCTAGTTTTAGTTTATGTACTTTAAGATATTGATAGTGAATTTTAGATTTTCTCCACCCTGATTAGTCTTTAAAATTAGTCTTTAAAGCAACCAGGAATGTATATACCCCTACTTAAGGATTAAGTGTTGAGGGGAATGGCCTATGACAGACATGTGCTAGCAAGTGACAAATAAGAAACAACTAACAGATCCCCTGGGTTGTCCTAAGTCAACCTTAAACTACCATTGGTACATGTGAGACACAGGAAGTGATGTAAAGAACGGTCTATATATTTCGCGGCACTGCCTCTCTCCAGCCTCTCTCTTGAAGATGTGACTCTCTCTCTGGCTTGTGTGGCTTGTGGCAGTGTGCTGGACGTCTTGGTAGTTTGGTGGTTTGCGGCTTGCCAGTGAGGTGACTGGAGAAGCTCTGTAGCGTGGGTTAGGTGAGGTGTCTTCCCTGAGCGACCCGGGTGAGTGGTTAGGTTTGATTCCTCCTTTTCTTTACCTCCTAAAGCACTATTCTCTTAGGAGGCCCTTCATCTTGGAGTAGACCTTGTGGCTGGAAGCAGAGCTAGTTTTAATCTTCTGAGGAGGCCTCATGGCTGAGTTCTCTGAGCTTCCCTTGGCCAAGGTCTCCGAACTCCTGCCTGGCTCAGCCCAGGCTGGAACAATTTAAAGTCTCTTTCCTCTCTCTTCTTTTTAATTTCTTCCCTCTATTATGATTAAACCACCATAAAATTCCCAAACTGACTTGAGTATTTTATTGGCATTGAATTAATCCCTGGCGACCACTAGTATAATATATTCAGTCAATAACCCCTAATTTTACCCCTGACAGAACAGCTTAATTTATTATTCTGTTTTCACGACATCTTATACTGTTACCCCCGTGGAAAGTAACCATTTTGAGAGCAGTGCTGAGTGCAACTAATCTGCCTAGTGATACCACACCCAAAAGAAACCACTCCTCCTGAAGGGAGGAGGCGACTCTTAAAGGACCAGACTTAAAAACATTTTTTCTGTTGCAAAAGGCTTTTCAAGATACAAGAAGGCAAAGAAACTATTACTTGCCATGGGTTATCTAGCCTGGATTGGATATTCCTTTTATATGTTTTACAACTTATTTTTTGTCACGATTCCAGATTACATTTACTTTCTGCTTAGAATCTATGAAAGTTTGCAATGGCTGGATATAAGTATATATTGCTTGATTTCATTCATTCCCACATATGCTGGAGCATTATTCTTCTTAACCCATTTATACTATGCCCTAAAAAAAGGTGTGCATCTAATTTATGGAAAAAAAGTAAAAGACAATGAAATGGCTGTGATGATTTTAGCCATGAGGGAGGAGATGATGCAACTAACGCAAATGATGAAACAACTGACTGAGGAGATACAATGTGGCAAAGGTATTAACACCCAACACGACATACCAAAAAATAACAATGTAGTTAAGCAAGAAAATACAGATGGGGCTGAAGGTGGAATACCAATATTGCCAATAAGAGATCAAACAAGCCTACAACCAGATAGCGGCATAATTCATATTAAAACACATAAACCATTTACAATAGCTGACCTTGAAAGTCTGAAAAAACAGATGCCTTCCTGGTTTTCAGAACTGATGAGATGTTTGAAAGAATTTAAAAGAGCAATTAGACTTTATGATCCAGATTTCCAGGACACTGAAATTCTTCTCTCAGAATTATTTTCAAAAAGGGAAAAACAACAATTCATTGATGAAACTAGAAACAATCAAAATTTAACATCATGGCCAGAGGTAGGAACAGACTTAGAGTTATCTAATAACGAAAATCTACATTACCTAAGAAAGGCCAGAGAAGATCTATTAGAGGCAATGAAAAGTTTTTTCAAAAAGACCAGATACTTGGGGACAATTTGAGAAATTGAGACAGGAAAGTGGGGAACATCCATCAAAGTTCCTCAATAGAGTGATTGAAGTAGCAGAGGATGTGCTTGGATTTGAAAATTTAACTGAACAAAATCTCCAACACATAAGGAGACAATTTGTGAAAGGCAGTAAACCACCTATTAGATCATATTTTAAACTTCAGTGCCCAGATTGGGAAACACTAAGTCTGGAAGATTTAAGAAAAACTGCAACTTACATATTTTCAGGTCATAAAGAAATCCTAGAGGAAAAGGATGAAATAATAAAAGAGCTTAAAGCCAAGCTCAAGGAGGCAAATAGCACAAGTAAACATAAAGAAATTGAAGAAATAAAAAATCTAGCCACTCTGCAATCATACAAACCCACAAGAAATTACACACAAAGCAATCAAAGGAGAAATGTACCCAGATGTTTCCTCTGTGGAAAAATGGGTCACATGGTTCAAGTCAGTTATTTAAAGGCACAATTATTCTAAGCTAATAACAAACAGAGGTTCTGGAAAAGCAATGTAAAGTATAGCAGCAATAATACACAAACAAATACAAAATGTTGTGATTGTAAATGCAAGAATTCATTGCAAGCACCAAATTTAGAAACCATGGAGAGATACATCCAACAAGGAGCAAAACCATGTTATTCACAAGTAGTCTCAGGTGCTGTCAAACAAAGTCAGTTATGAAGCCAGGTTCATGGGGTAACATCAAAAAGGAGAAATGGGAAAGGAAATGGAAAAAATGAAAAGGAAGGGGACTGCATGCAGATAGAATTTGGGGTTCCAACAGCACAAAATAAAACTAAAGAACAGACAGAAGAAGAAATCCAATTAGATAATGATGTAAAAGAGATTAAAGAGAAAATTTTTGGAATAGTGGAACAAGCTACAAAGAAAGAGTAAGAAACAGAACTGGAAACAGTCTGTAATACACAAACTGCAAATGAATTAATTGAAGCACATGAGCAAACAACAGAAGGGTCCAAATGGGGAGGAAAATGCAATAACAGAGAATATTCAAATTAGCAGACCTCCTGGAGACAATGACATGGAAAGCAGGGATGATATTACAAAAGAAAATACCAATGACATAATAGAAAAGTCAACCTTAAATCCTTATGCAAAAGAATTCCAACCAATAGCAACTACACAAGAAAAAGCAAACACAAACATTATTATGCCATCCTTAAGTCTCCATAATAATGCAATTCCCTTGCAAACTGATGATGGATTGCAAAATGACTGTTCAAAGCAACAAGAAAAATCTGTAGCAGAAGAACAAAACTGGGATTTGAACAAAATTGAAATATAGGCACCTATGGTCCAAGTATGCCAACAAAATGAGAACACAGAACCAAGGGTCATCATAAAAGTGGGTAATGACATCTAACCAGCTCTTATCGATACAGGAGCCAACTAAATCTGTTTGAAAAACATCTGAAGACAGCCAAATCACAAGTTATATACAAGTTAAAGAGCTTGCAAAAGACTTGGGGAATATAGAAATCACCAAGCAAGAGTCAATTCAAGACATGAATCACACAGAATTACTATATTCAATAATGTTTGATTCAGAAAATGAAGAAGACCAAGAACTTTATGAATATAGCAAACTTTAGAATCAAGATCACAAAGCCTTACAAGAGGGGGAGAGAGATGATTTCATTAACAACTCAAATCAAGAACAAAGGATCCAGTCAGAAGAGTTAGTTAAGGACATAAACTACACAATTTCATTAGAAGAAATGCTGGCAGCATTGGGAGTCAAGAATTACCAAGAACTTTGTGAAAAGTATGAGGAAGTGGATAAAGACACTAAATTAGCAGTACAACAAAATCATATACCTGATAGAAAACAAAGAGGAGAAGAAGCAACCAATGTAATGATTCTATCACATCTTCCTTTCTCTGACATAGAACTTCTCACAAACTAGACTGTCAATTAACAAAATATCTACAAGCTTTACAAATAAGAATAGCAGAGTTGCATGAAATGGGTTTGATACAACAAACAGTACACCTGGATTACAATTTGCACAACATCAAACCAGGAGACATAGTACACTTAAAAAATTTCAATAGAAAATTGGCTACAGACATAAAATGGACTGGACCACATGAAGTATTGCTTACTACCCCAACAGCTATAAAAGTTTCAAGGAAAGACTTATGGTTTCACTGTTCCCATGTAAAACCAGAAAAAGTTCAACATCACTATAACAGACATAGAAGATAATTAGACAACAGATAGTGCTGAGAAATGAAAACAAAAACTGATTAACATAAAAAGTATACCACAAAGAAATAATAGTGACACATAATGTTTGAGACAACTTTCCAGCCCAGAGGAAAAGCAACCCAGAAGAAAAGCATCCCAGAGGAAAAGATTTTAAACTAGCCCAGAGGAAAAGCATCAAGAAAAGCTGCTAGAGAGAGGAAACAAAGAAAAAAAGCTGAAATGGACAGCTAAGACTTTGAACTTTGTAAATTTGTTTAATAGCTTCTAGAGAAATGAAAAAAAGAAAAAAGCTGAAATGGACAGCTAAGATTTTGAACTCTGTAAATTTGTTTATATAAGAAGAGGGCAGATGGAAAACAAGACTGATATGTAAGACTGAGTGTGTTGAAATAATAAAACAAAAATAATTTCACATATTAGGGAAATAGCATGCATCACTACATAACATAGAAGAAAGAAGAGATCCATCAGTCAACATGAGAAGTGGAAATCTGAAGAAACTTGATAAGTATTAAATCAACACAACATTATTAGACACAAACACAAAATCACAAACTAACATATTGAGAGACCTTGTTTAAATAACAAGTGTCTGAAATTGTATTTATGCAAAATGTAAATATTTATATAGTTAGTTCCACAAGGTCTTAGGCAAATAGAAAGATCAATAGATATTTCTATTTGACTGACATCAGGATGTGGAACAATGTATATTGTTGTATTATATGTAAATAACTTCTATAAATAATGTATTAGTTTTAGTTAACTTAGCAAAAGTAGTATTAGCACTAAGATTCAAATTTCTTGTAATGGTTTTGTTTAAACATTTATTGTACTGAATTTATTGTAAACCCCCAAACTACCCTTACCCAAACTTTTCTGCAAAAAATTCCTTGATTGTGGAAAGGAAACAAGACTGACAGTTGGTGGGGGAAGGGCCAACTGGGAGTGGCAGTTGGGTCTTGTGATTAGCACTTCCTTCCTACCGGGCTTTACTTCCTTCCTGGTGTGGGAGGAGGGAGGAGCTCATTCAGCCCAGTCTGGAGTGGAGTACCTCTACTCTGTTCAGCCAGAAGACGCAGGCTTCTGAAGGTTAGAACAGTTCTTGTTGGCTTTCTGTCTACTGCTAAGATTCTGAATTAGACAAAGCAAGGACTGATATAGAGTAGATGGGAGTGGGAGAAACCCGCCACCAGCCTATGAGGCCTGGCCTCAGCTCTGTAGCTGAGGAAAAAACTCCAATCCCAACAAGTTATTAAACTTTATATTATATGAATTCGCAGTCATATAAGTGGACTATCGTTTCTGGGGCATAGAGGGAGCTGAACATCAGTTCAGTCATTCAAGACAAATAGTCCTTATTGGACCCCTGCTGCTTCCTCTTGGCAGGGGGCATCTCTCTCCTTTGCCTCACTGAGCAATATTCCCTCTCTCCCCTTAAACTCCTCCATACCCTACTACAGACCTCCCATTATCCCCTGGTTTTTCATATCTTCCCATCACCTCTTCCTCAAAAAATATTACACCCCATAATAATGTTATTATTGGTGCTGCAATAAATTTATGGTGAATTCTGTTTTAGCAAGTCTTAAATAAGGGTTTTAGCATGGAATATTTTGCATGTATTTCTGGATAAACTACACAGCTCATGTAAAAAGTATCCTTTTGCCACTGTTTGGCCCAAATGTGATCTTTTTTATTAGAATGATTAGCATTCTAATTTTAGCAGGACAAACAGAATCCAGGACAAATGGGAAGTAGTTTTACTATCTTTTTCTGCTTTTGTAAATCACAAAGCTGAATTCTCAAAGCCTGACTGTGGTGCCACTATAGTAACTTCTAATGGTTTCACTCTTTCATTTATTAAGATTATCACAATTCCAAATAACTCCATATTTACATCCCTAATAGACCTCTTTGAAAGTCTGTTGACATTGCTGTTTTGAATAGTTCTAAATAAATGTCTTGCCATTTTGAAAATCCTCCTTCATCTCTTTAGAAAGGTGATATATTTAAAATAGTCTTCTCTGTGGGAAGGAGAGGGGTCCATAGTTCCATGCAGAAAGAGATCATGTGATCCAAATCTATTGTTTTACAAATTAGAAAAGTGAAGTAGAGGGAGGTAAGCAATTTTTCCAAGATCATCAAGTAATTTAGTGGCTGTAGTGGGGGTAAACAAGCTACTTCCCCATTTCTTAGAATAATAAATCTTAAGAGTTGGAAGAGACTTTTAGAGATCATCTAATACAACTTTCCAAACCAATGCAGGAATATTTTTTGCAACATTTCCGACAAAAGGGCATCTAGCCTAGAATTGAATTTGTCCAGTGATGAGGAACTCGCTATCTTAATTCCATTCTTTTCCACTTTGGGGCAACTCTAATTGGTCATTATGAAAACTATACCTCCATCAAATTTCTATCCATTTGTCCTGGTTCTCTGGCTGGAACAATAATGAACAAAAATAAATTATCTTGTGTATATGTGTGAGAGAGCATCAGGCCTGGATATGGCCTCAGGTGCTTTCCAGCTATATGACCCTGGGCAAGTCACTTAACTCCCATTGCCTAGCCCTTACCACCCTTCTGCCTTGGAGCTAATACAGAGTATTATATAAGATAAAAGTTAAGTATTTTATTTATTTTTTAATTGACTTTTTAAAAAAAATATTTTACTTCTATATAGCATTTCTATTTTTCCCAGCCTTCTTAGCCTCTGCAATTTTAATAACCATACCCCTCATGTCTTCATCTAAGACATTGATTAAATTTTTTAAAACCTTAAAGGCCAAGGCACTCCACTAAGAAACCTTTCAAGTTGACTTGAACCATCCAAGTTCTTTTGCAACCTGGCTATCTCATCATCCATTATTTTTCCCCAGGAGAATGTGAACTCCTTGAGACCAGTCTATTTTGTCTTGCCTTTGTAAAATCTCCAGCCCTACTGTGTAGTGCTTGGCAAATAATAGGTGCCTAACAAATGCTTTTTGAAATGAAATCCAACTCATCTTTCACCACCTCATTCACAAAGTTAGCATGACAAAGTATCAAAGGCTTTTCTGTCATGTAACAAAAGCCACACTCAACAATATACTCCAAAATCATAAAAAAATTCGAGAATCTGAGGTTCCATAGATCCATCAAAATGTCAAAGTTGACAAAAAGAGGAAAATGACAAATGCTGGAAGGACTGGGTACTTTTTTGGTAGAGCTGTGATTTTGGTAGAACCAAATTGGTGGAAAGCAATTTGTAATTGTACCAGAAAAGTTACTAAACTGTGCATTCCTTTTGACCCAGCAATATACCTATACTAGACCTATATACCAAAGAGATCAAAGAAAGTAGAAAAGGACACATGTACAAAAGTATTTACAACAGTTCTTTTTATGATGCCAAAGAACTGGAAACCATCACCTGGGGAATGGCTAAAAAAATTCTGGTACATGAATGTAATATAATATTATTATATTATAAGAAATAATGAAGGCAATGATTTTAGAAGAACCTGGGAAAGTTTATATGAATTGATAAAGTGAAGTGAGCAGGACCAGTAGATCAATTATAAAAATGCTAAAACATTGTAAAGAAAACAACCCAATTAATTAATCATGATTCCAGAGGACTTATTATGAAATATGAGGTAGAATATATTTAGGGTATAGATTAAAACATATTTTTTTGAACATGGACAATATAGGAATTTGTTTTGCTTATCTGTGCAAAGTTATTATAAGGATTTTTTTTTTCTTGATAGAAGAGGGCAAAAGGCACAGAGAGAACATAGATATTTTTTTAATTGAAATTTTAATTTCATTTTTTAGAAAAGGTTTTTTTAAATCAATCAGGAAAATTTCCCTTGGCCTTCCCTGACTTCATGCTATCCTGGTTCTGATTTTTCTGATCATTTCTTCACTGTCCCTCTGCTTTAAACATCTTTGAAAATAAAAAGACCCTAAATGTGGACATTCCTCAAGAATTAGTTCTAAATCCTATCTTCTTTTCTACATATATCCTCTCTTTCAATTCAAATAAAAAAATGTAAGAGTATATTATATGTGAGGTTATGAGCCAATTGCTAAAGTTTAGTATCTCTTATTACAAGGTACTGTGTTCGTCTCTGGGGATTCAGGGATAAAATTAGTTTACAGTCTGAAATGATGAAATTTATCATCTAATTGATAGTGAATGGAGTGAATGGGTGTTCAAGGAAGACTAGCACTTCTGGTATGAAGGCTTCTCCCAACCCTTTTCAGGGCTACTCATCAACTTTGGGTATCCTACTGGTAGCCACCCGTGGCTCCAAGGAGCTGAAGTACCCACAATGGTCATGCCCTTGTAAACTATCTCTGCAGAGAACTGGCCTCAAAACCATAGGTGAGTTAAGGGGATATCTACTCCAAGCATATGAAAATGTCCCCCCATGAAATAGGTAGATAAGAACAATTTGTTCCAATGGCCATCAAGGAGGCTGAATTGAGAACTATGGCATACTTAGAACTTGAACTGACATGGAAGATGCCAAGGTCATTCACTGTGCATTCCAAGTCATCACCTGTCATTCTAACTTTTGTCTCGCCACTGGACTTACGTGACTCTGGAAGAAAGAGAGAGAGAGACTGATAACTTTGCACAACTCTGTCTCATAGAAATCCAATTCATGTACAAGTCAAGAAATCACCCTGTGATTTCATTGGTCCTCTTTGAAAAGGAAGGACAAACAACAACAGATGGTGAATGTAAGGAGTAAATTCCAGTTGGCTCCCCCAATCTTGGGAAATATAGTCAGTTTGCATATTAAAGCCTCACTTGACAATCCCAGACAGGAGCAGAACAAAGTACTTTTTGTGAAGCCCAGTCAGCTGCTCTAATCTGGTTTCCAGCATCCTGACCCCTATTCCTTGTGTCTAGTATCTCTGGATACCAATTTTGGTGTGACACCTCTTGTTTGTGATACAAACTATAGTTCATATCCTACAGTTACTCTAGGCAAAATATGACTGTTTTAATATTTACTCCCATCACTTCTTCCAGCTCTAAATCTTATGAACCTTAATGTGATCATAGCCCCTATTCTTAGCTTGTTTTTTTACCATCCCATTCAAGGTTTGCCCAGCCAGCCTTTACCAGTGTAATGCCCTCCTCCTCCACAATTTCTTGGGAAGAGTCTGGCTGAATTTGTGCTGATCCTCAATCACCAGATGGTTAGCTCCAAGTTCACAGTCATGAGAATGGATAAGACTAACTTCAAGTGGTTTATTACATAGGAATCAATGTACTATCTCTTCCATTAGCATGTAAATTCCTTGAGAGTTCTTTTCATTTGTTTGTGTCCCTAGTGCTTAGTATAGGACTTGTCACATGGGTAGTGCTTAATGCTTTTTTAAAAATTCATTTAATCATTCATTCATTCATACCATTTTCTCAGTACCCTTTCTTTTGACTAAGATATACCCCACCCAGAACCTTATTCTAGAGATGGATTTTATCCCATCAAGTCTTAATAAGACCCGTGAATCCAAATTTCCTCTTAGAACTAAGTTTTCATGTTTGTTGTCTAAAGTTTGTACATTCACATATAGAAATTTGAGGCAAAGGGTGTTACTACTGGCTCCTTTCTTCGATTTTATCTCCTGTGAATTTCTGGGTAACAGCTGGCACCCTCCTTTTAGTTCCTCTAGATGGCATCTAGCTTAAGGCATATAAACAAGGAGATTTGGTTTCTTGTGCCAAGTAGTGTACATATCTCCTCAATTGACCCCACTTGCCAAAATGAAGTTCAACTCCATCATGATCTTGGACCAAAGTAAGAACAAAAGACACTTCAAGAAGTCCTCATATATCCCCCACAAAGTCATATTGCTCATGTTTTCCAAGGAGCTGACGCAGAAATAGAATGCTCTGTTCCATGCCCATTCAGAAGGATGATGAGGTCTAGGTGAGGTGGTTCATGGACATTACAAAGGTCAGTAAATTGGCAAGGTAGTTCAGATTTACAGAAAGAAATATATCATCGACACTGCATGTATACAACAGGAAAAGGTAATGGCACAGCTGTCCATGTGGACATTCACCCTAGTAAGGTAGTTATCACCAGGTTAAAACCAGACAAAGATTGCAAAAAGATTCTTGAGCGTAAAGTCAAATCCTGACAAGTTGGAAAGGAAAAGAGCAAATATAAAGAAACCACTGAGAAAATGTAAGGAAAAAATGATCTCTTATATAGTTGCAATTAAAAATTAAAATAAAAAAAAAGACATACCTAGGTAATCTCTGCCTTTATCTTTTTTTTTAGTTTTGACCTTTTTGCCCCTTTTGATCAGATTTGCAAGGTAGACATAGATATATATATATATATATATAGATAGATAGATAGGTAAAGCATTTGCTAAAAAACAAATCTACCTTCTATCTTAGAAATTATCAGTTCCCAAGGAAGATTAGTAAAGGTTAGGCAATTGGGGTTAAGTGACTTGCCACAGCTAGGAAGAGTCTAAGGACAGATTTGAACACAGGATCTCCCATCTCTAGGCCTGGTTCTCTATCCACTGAACAATCTAGTTACCCCATAAAGGATTTATTAAGCATTTACTATATACCAGGCAGTGTTTGGTGCTTGGGTTACAAATATAAGATAATCAAATAGATCCTTGTCTTGAGGGCAAGGGAAACTGGAATGGTAAGGGGAGGTAGTGGGTGGAAATGTAAAGCTGCTGATAGGGAGGTAGAACATGAGTTGAGCTGAGAGTGAAGTGAGTACCATACTCAACAATATATACTTAACCTGTTTTTTTTTTTTTAGGTGCACTCCATCTCTGATCAGGAATCTGTCATTCCTATATTTTAAACTGTAGTCTATAAGGACAAGTTCTATTTTCAAATACCACTTTCTTAGCTATTTTCTTCTTAGACTGATTTTTCTTTTTCTGTATCCCTTGCCTTTAATGGGTACCAGTGAGGAATATACAATCTATTCCTCTATGGTCTTCAGGTTCTTGCCCAAGACTTTGCCATCTTTGGCAATGAGTTTTAGATTCCTTCTGGCAATACCATTTTGTTGCTATAATGCCCCTTCATGAATTTTATGCTCCAGCCAAAGCAGCCTTCTTGCTGTTTCATGATCTTGGCATTCTATCACTTGTTTCTGTTCCTTCCTTTCCATAAGCTGTCCTCCATGACAAGAATACACTCCCTTCTTTCTTCTACCTCTTCCTCTCAGGCAGTGGTTCTCAACCTTTCTAATGCCGTGACCCCGCAATACAGTTCCTCATGTTGCAGTGACCCCAAACCAAACAATTATTTTGGTGGCTACTTCAAAACTGTAATTTTGCTACAGTTATGATTTGGAATGTAAATACCTGAAATGCATTATGTATTCTCATGGCTACAAATTGAGAGGTTGAGAACCGCTGCTCTAAGGGCTCAGCTTATATGGTAACTCATAAGAAGCATTTCCTGATTTCCTGAGTTGTTTGTGGTTTCTCCCTCCTAAAATTATCATATATACTTATCTGTCTGTATATTATATCCTCCCCATGTTAGCTCCTTGAAAGCAGTGGCTATTGTTCATTTTATCTTTGTACTATAAATTTTTGGTGTAAGATCTTACTCATAACAGATACTTATCATTTTTTGGATTGGATTGGAAACTACCAAATAATCTACAGAAGGTATCTTTCCTGGCTCTTGGCCTTAATACAAAAATTTCTAGTTACAGGTTTGAATATGAGTTAGTCTAGGTGGCCTTGAAAGGTCCCTTTAAACTCCAAGATTCTAGGATTCTGAAATCTGTGGATCATTGCACTGATTTACTATTGCTTCTACATAGTTATACTTGGATGTCTCACATTAAAACTGATTTATTTAACCTGAAACTGACTTTTCCTAGTTGAATTTGCTATTTCTGTAAGCATCATCATTCTCCTTGTCATCCATATTGAAAACCTTGATGCCATCTTTCAATCCTAACTCTCCTCCAATTTATGTCTAATGATTAATCAAGGCCCACAGAATCTTCTTTCCTAATCCATTCTCTTCCATTTCAACTAGTGACTTCACTTTATTCTGATATTTTTTAAAATCTTTTTTTAAACCCTTACTTTCTGTCTTAGAACCAATGTATATTGGTAATCAATAGTATGTATTGTTTCCAAGGCAGAAGAGTGATAAGAGCTAGGCAATGGGGGTTAAGTGACTTGCCCAGGGTCACATAGCTAGGAAGTGTCTGAGGACAGATTTGAACCCAGGACATCCCATCTATGGGCCTGGCTCTCAACCCACTGCACTACCCAGCTGCCTCTTTTTTAAAAAATCTTAATTCAATTCAACAAACATTTATTTAACTTCTCTGTTCAAAGCAATCTTTGTTATTTTTGATTCACTAAATGATTGCTTTAGCATCTTATCTTGTATCTGTGCTCCCAATCTCTTTCCTTATTACTATCTCTTCCATGAGGCAGCCAAATTAATCTTTCTAAAAAACTAATTTAAATAGTATCATTGGCAAGAAATGGAAAAACAGAAAAGGAGCAAGAATAAGAAGAAAAGAGTTTCATTTACCTATGTTCAGTATGAGTTGGACAAAATTATATCTAAGGTATCTTTTTGTTGCTCAGTGGAGTCCAACTCTTCCTGATCCTATGGATCATAGCATACCAATATTTTCCATGAGATTTGGCAAAGATATTGGAGTGGTTTGTCATTTCCTTCTCCAGTGGATTAAGGCAAACAGAGGTTAAGTGGTTTTCTCAAGGTCACATAGCTAGTAAGTGTCTAAGGCAAGATTTGAACTTAGGACTTCCTTACTCCAGGCCAAGCATACTATTCACTACTGAGTCACCTGGCTAAGGTGCCTTCTTGCCCTTGAATCTATGAATCATAGTAATCTGGAAGACACCTCAGAAGTTATCCTCATAAAATAACAGGATCATAGATTTAGAGCCATGAGAAGTTTTGCATATAGGTCATGAAGTCCACCCTCTTATTTTACAGATGAGGAACCTGAGACTAAGAGAGAAGTCATTTGTCTAGGGCTACAAAGTCTGGAAATATCTAAGGCCAAATTTGAACTCAGGTCTTCTTGATTCCCAGGCATGTCCTATTCACTGTATCAAGCTGCCTCTCTCTGGCCCAACCCCTTCATTTTAAAAATTAATCAATCAATAAACATTCATTAAGTGTCTTCTATGCATCAAGCAATGGGCTAGGAATTGGGGATACTAATATGTAGGGAAAAAATTCCTATAAATTCCAATAATAGAGCTTACATTCTAATGGTGGAGAGAAGTACATTTGTTATTATATGTAGAATAAACAAAAAGAGAATAAATGTAAACAAACACAGGAAAGTTTGGGAGGAAGGGTACTAGCAGTTGGAAAGATCATAAAAGATTTCATGTAGAAGGTGGTGCTTGAGTTGTATTTTGAATGAAGGGAGAGATTCTATGAGGGCAAATGAGAAAGGAGAGCATTCCAGGCATGAGGCCTGACTATTTTAAAGGAACAGAGAGCGGAGATAGTGTTATATGTGAAGGGGGTGGGAGTGGGGAGCCCGTTTCAATAGATTTCTAAAGGAAGAAAAATATTCAGTGAGGTCAGAAAGTTAGGATGGGTCTCAGCTGTAAAATGTTTTAAAAGATAGCGGTGGGGTTCTATTTCAACCTAAAAGTAAGAGAGAACCACCGAATATAGTAGGAGTGTGATATGGTTAGATTTTCTCTCTTTTCTTGGAAAAAAAAAAACAGAACAAAACAAACAAAACAAAAACTCTTACCTTCTCCATTTTACAATCAATACTAGTATTGGTTCCAAGGAAGAAGAATAAGGCCAGGCACTCAGTGTTAAATGACTTGCCCAGGGTCACACAGCTAGGCAGTGTCTGAGGCCAGATTTTAACCCACTATCTATTATTGTCTGTCAGATTTTCTCTTAAGAAAATAAGTTGGGTGGGGAGGGGCAGCTAGGTGGCTCAATGAATTGAGAGCCAGGCCCAGAGATGAGAGGTCACTGGGCAAGTCACTTAACCCCCATTGCCTAGCCCTTACCACTCTTCTGCCTTGGAAATAATACATAGTATTGATTCCAAGATGGAAGGTAAGGGTTTAAATTTAAAAAAAAAGAAAGAAAGAAAAAGAAGTTTGGTAGCAATATGGAGACTGGACTGGAGCACAGACCTGAGGCAGGAAAACCAGAGGGTTTCCTTTAATAATCTAGGCAACTAGCCATAAGAGCCTGAACTAGATAGGTATAGGAAAAAGGAATGGATGTGAAGGAGGTTGTGGAAGGAGGAACAATGAGATTAACATCTGATTGATTTCTTCTTCAGCTTACCACATTTTCGAACTTGATTTAATACTGTCTTGCATAGTTATTTTATTGTTTCATATGCACGTACCTCTCCAGCTAGATGATAGGATTCTTGAGGGCAGGTACTATATCTTCTATTTGTATCTGCCATATTCCCAGAGTACCTGGTACAAGCTCAGCACATCCTTTCTGAAAATAACATGTCTAACTAAAGCGTTAGTTTAGTTAATAATTATAACTTTATCTACTTCTACCATAGCCAGTTGAAAAATTTACTGGTTTGAGCTACATTTGCTTTTATTTCCCTGGGGAGAGAATGGTAATGAGCTGTGAAATGACCTGAAGTCAGGCAGCAGAAGGAAAGTGGAGAAATGAAGAGTTTAGATATTTCACCAACTGGATAATCAGCATCTGAATGATTAAGTGTTAAGGACCCTGCAGGAGGGGAGATACTTAATGACCAATACATTGCTTTCCCAATAGTTTTTTAAGCATATATAGATCATTTCCAGTTGGAAGATGATCTTCAGAGAATCTTGCAAATAAGTTTACTAAATCGTTTGCCTTCTCAGAACACTGCTCCCTTGCACACAAACAACTGTTTCCTTTTCATGGTTGGGGATGGTGGCTCAAAGATAGAAAACTATCCCATGTTTTACTCAGGAGAGAAGTTGATGGTGATAAAATTGTTGAAAGTGTAAAATGCCCTGAATGAAACTTGAGAAAGGAAGTGTAAAGTACTCTAGGTAGTCATTTCCCTTTCTGCCAATAACTAGCTAAATGGCATTAGGCAAATGATTTGCTTACTGGCATCTGTTTTCTCATTTATAAAATTCTTTCATTTAGTCAATAAATATTAATAACAAAGCTTTGTGCTATGTGCTGGGGAAATTAAAAGGGTTCATATGACATCTTCATTACCTTCATGGGTTTATAGTCTAGAAATATAAGTTAGTTGTACTCTTGGCTCATATACAGATCATCTAGTTCATTGATACTCAAAGTGTGGTCTTGAAGCAACTCCCTGGAGCAATGATGGTGAACCTTTTAGAGACTGAGTACCCAAAGGATACCCTCATGCTACATGTGAGTCATCTCCTTCCCCCAGAGAAGGAGGAAGTGCTCCCATTAGGTGGCTGGGCAGAGGGGCAGGTGAAATGAGGAATGTCCTCAGGCATGTGGAGAGGGGAAAGGGAACAGCTCCCTCTGGCACATGTGCCATTGGTTCACCAACACAGCAAATAAATATAAACTCTTTGGGAGAATCCTCAATAATTTTTATGTATGTCAAAGGATCCTAATACTAAACAGTGACCCTGTCCAATCTATTCCTTTTATAGATGAGGTCCACATTTGGTAAATGACTTACCCAGGGTCTCACAGATAATATTTGAGACCAGATTTTAATTCAAGATGAGTTTTCTTGACTCCAGATCTGGCACTCTATCCACTGCAACACCAGCTTCCTATATATAAACACATACAGATACATACTTATATATATAAACACATACATATATATATATATGTCCATATGTATTATACTTATATACATGGTGGTAGTAGTCTCTCGGAAGCCGGGAATGACAATTGTCTTTGTGCGCTTTCATCTATGATAGATGAGTGTGCACAAAGACACTTGTGCATGAAAGAGATTTAAGTGGAAAAGTCAATGCACAGAGACAGTTCCACTTTCTCGGTGTTGGAAGCCTGGGTCCAATGGCACGAAAAGTCATTACACCTGGAGACTTCCTCAGCTGCATTGGATGGCCGTGTTGTCTTTTGTGCTCCAACATGCCCTAAGCACTCCACAGTGCTTTGCTGCGTCGCCCTCTCAGCCATTGAACCTTCTTATTGGTTTCTTATGTACATACTTATATACATATATTACTTAAATGTACATATGTATTACTTATAAATCATGTGTTCTAATATATCTATTATGTGAATTTTAAAACAATCTTAGCATAGAAAATTTTAAAAGGCAAGATTAGTTAATTTCTTTCACACTTGAAGAGGTCCAAATGATATCCTGGTGATGACTTTTCACTCTTAAATAAATTGGATTTAAGTGAGTCAGAGTTGCACAAAGTCTTTGGCCTCACTCTCTGTTTCAGAGTCATTGAAGTCCAGAGGCAAGACAAAAGTAAGAGAACTGGGATAGCTCAGGATGTAGTGGTTTCTTCCATCTCTACCGAAGCTCTAAGTACTCAGTTCCTACTTCAGCCCCATTCATGGCTACTGGAACAAATTGCTCTCATCTGCCCTTTCTACCAGAGGAAGTCTTCACACTCCTCTAACTCACTGGCAGATCTGAAGCCTATTCTGTTACCCATAACCTGGTTTAACCTACCTGCCCAGAGAGTTTACCAGGATGTGGCTGCTGTGCTGGCAGGCTACAGTTTCTTGGAGCCACAGGTGAGGACTGGGAGGTAAGTGAACATTCCTTTGCTTTTGTCTTTATACTCACTGAGCCTGCCATTAGTGCCTAATTTGAGGTATCTACCTTTGTCATTCTTTTCTTTATTATTACCTGCATTCATCTATTGAGAAACCTTACCAGCATTCACATGTTGAGAAACAAATGGCTATGAAAGCCAAAGGCTAATCAGTTTCCACCCAGTTTGCAAAGAACAGTCAAATAGAGATCACACCACTGGGTCCAATTGAATAAAAACACATTAGTCTGAACTCTGCTCCATTTGGTTTCTGCTTCCTGAATTTTATGCCTTTCAGCCCACCAACATTTCCCCATCCCTCCAATAAACACACTTGAGCTACCACTAGGTACAACTTCATTTTGTAGTCATTCTATTTTGCAGTCTTGTTACAAAATCACCAGTCCTAACATTCTAAGCACATATTGCCCATTAGAGTGGACAGGAATAAGTTGGGGGAGGGAGGAAGGGAGGAAGGGAAATGACTGATAACCAACAGAAAAGGGGACCAGGTGATTAAAAAGGTGTGAAATTCCAATTTACCTAGAGTTATCACAACCTTATCTTTCTTCCACTCAAATGAGATATGTCTTTAGCCAAAGGATTTAGTGACTTCCTCACTGAGGCTTTGTGGAACCAAGGGCATAAAGCTGCATAGTCTAGCCCATTCAGGTCACATCCAGCCCAGACCAGCTCAGTATATTCCAGCAGACCCAACTGCTCCAGGGTGCACAGGGCAGGTGGTAGGGTCAGAATAGGTAATCAGAAGAGGGAGGAGGGCATTTTGAATGTGGAGCCTAAGGCTATGGACAGCTGGAGCTGCATACAATCCTATACTCACCCTCTCCTTTTTAGGGATAGAACAGGGTTATAGGGCTGGCTTACCCATATTATGCTGGTTGCTTGCCCTGCTGTCTTTCCTGGCACAAAAGGGTTTTCTGCTTACAGAATAAACCTGCACTGCCTTTTAAATATGTGCAATCCCAATACAAGTTCTTAAGGAATTATATTTTATTACAGCATTTCTCCTAGTTTTTCCATCCAGGAAGTAGGAAGCACTAACCATTTGATATATGGACCAAATGAGGATACTAATATCCATCCATTTATTAAACATCACATTAATTTTTTAAGAAGGATGATTTTGCACACTCTACTTTGGAAATCACTTAGAGATTTCATCAAAATCAAGTAACAATGAGCATCTCAAACTCAACATATTTAATCAATCAGCTAGCTTGCATTTTGCACCAACTAGGTGCCAGGAAATGTGCTAAATTCTGGAGAAACCAAAAAACAAAGAAAAAAACAGTATCTGCCCACAAGGAACTCACAGTCAACTGGTGGACAACTATTTTCAAATAAGACATATACAAAATAAATTGGAGAAAATCTCAAGGGGAGCGCATTAAGCATGATGAGGAAAGGTTTCTTGGAAATAATGGGATTTTAACTAAGACTTGAAGGAAGACAGGAAGAGAAGACAGGGAGGGAAAGAATTCCAGGCATGAGTGAAAATGCTGTCAGGAGATGTGAAGTCATACAAGGAGCAGCAAAGATGCCAGTCACTGGGCTACAGAGTGCATGGAGGTAAGATTTAAAAAAAAAATTGGAAAGGTAAGAGGATATCATCATCCCTTCTGGCCCCCCCCCCCCCCCCCCCCCCGCCCCTCATCCAGGCTCCCAAATGAGAGGTGGTCTTCAATTTCTTACTTTTACTCAATCCATATATCTATTTTTGAAAAGTTCCCATCACTGGTGCAGGTCCTTTTCATCTCACACCTGGACTATTTTGCAAGTCTTTTAGTTGGTCTTCCTGCTTCAAATATCTCATTACTATAGCTTCATTCTCAGTTGCCAACGTGACATTCCTAAAGTACAGATATGATCATGTCACTCCCCTACTTAATAAACTACAATGGATCCCTATTGCCTCCATGTTCAAATAGAAATTCTTTTTGGCTTTTAAAGTTCTTCACAACCTGAACACTTCTTACCTTTTCAGTATTTTTACATATTGTTGTTTAGTTGTGTGACTCTCTGTGACCCAATTTGTTTTTTGTTTATTCCTGGAGCAAAGATACTGGAATCATTTTCCATTTCCTTCTGTAGTTCATTCTACAAATGAGGAAAATGAGGTAGACAGGATTGAGTTGGCCAGAGTCACCCAGCTAGTAGTAACTGAAGCTGGATTTGAACTCAGTCTTTCTGATTCCAAGCCTAGAGTTCTATCTACTGAGCTACTATCTAGTTCTCTTTAAATTTTACTTCCCTTCATGGACTCTACTAGCTTCCTTCAAGAAGCAGCTCCAATCCTATATTCTTTTAGTAGCCTTTCCCAATCCTCCCTCCTTACCAATGCCTCCCCACTAAGATAGCTCCCATATATAGTATATATAACTTAGATGAACATAGTTCTTTGGATGACATTTCTCTCAGAATGTGAACTCTTTGAGGATAAGGGGCTGTTTTTGTCTTTCTTTGTAGCCCTCCCTAGCCCTTAGCACAATGCCTGGCAAATAATAAATGCTTTTAACTGGTTGTTGACTTATTGAACATCCCATTGCTGTCTTATCTGTTTCATACAATACAATACAATACAATCTACCTACCTACACACTCACCTTTTCCATCTCAAAAGTCATAGTCTCCAGAGTTCTGCTTGGAATGTCTGCCTGCAGAGAGATATTCTTTTTGAAGGTATCCACTATTCATTTTCTTTCAACCAAATCAAAATACATATTCTTCATCTTAAGTGTCTGTACTAGATGATCACTAAGGATCTGGCTCACTCTGAATCCAAGATCCTATAAAAAAACTAAAATAAAAACATTCCTGCCTTTAAGATCAGAGGGTAGTATTTTGTTCTAGAATATATTACAGGTAGGGTTGTTCAGACTGATGATTTCATCTATACAATATGACTCCAAGTGGGGAAACTCTTTCTACTGGTATAGGTAGGCAGCTAATATGCAACTCACAGTCTTAGAGAGTTGCTGGAAGTCCCAATTATTTAAGTGGCTTTTCAATGTTCACTGGGGTAGCATACATCAATAGCAGGATGGAAACCACCACTTTTAGAGATCTTCCTTCCTCCCAAGAGATCCTTTTATTGACTGTTTCAGACAACTAGGTGATGCAGCAGATTGAATTCTGGGCTTGAAGTCAGAAAGATTCATCTATTTGAGTTCAAATTTAGCCTCAGACCTTTCCCTGATGTGTGACTATTTGCCTTAGTTCCTCATCTGTAAAATTACCTGAAGAAGGAAATGGTAAACCACTGTGGTACCTTTGTCAAGAAAATCCCAAATGGGGTCATATAGAGTCAGATCCAATTTAAAGAACTGGACCACAACAGCAAATAATCCACTGTTGTAGGGGGCCTCTTGGAATTAAATATAAAAGTATGATGAATATGTAGTACCTACACCAGGGCCACTAGCCCAACTCATATTTCACTGGCACATTGGATTCTCAGAGGAAAGTATGCTACTTGCCCTCCTAGGGTTCTACAGCTAACCCTGAGGGATTGTGGCTTCTAAAACTATCATTTATGAGCCCCTTTCCAGTGTGGTCCAGTTTAAGTTAAACAGTAAAACTCTTTTGGCTTTTTAGAGAGGAAGGAATAGCAAAAATAGTATTTGTAAAAATAATCCTCTCCAATAAGGGTCATTGTCTCTCCTTGTTGGGGCAAGATCCCTAAGGAAAGTGGGCTCACACCTAAAGTACAAAGCCAGCAAGGCACATATGTAGTGAGTATATAGGGCCAAGCACATCTTGAGACTCCTGGCTGTAGTAGTCTTTTTCTATCCTTATGTAGTCCTTAAAAGGAGGTCTCTTAGATATAGCATATGGCTGGACTCTGAGAATCAGTGCCTTTCTAGCCTCTAGAGACCCTTCTAGAATCCATAGAACAGTTCTGTCTGCCAGAGTGTTCCCTAAAGCTACCACCATCTTTGGTTGACTGGCTTCCCACCTCCATCTGCAGCTATTTTTCCATTGTCAGTCACTGCTGCTGCCTCTGTTTCCGGCTCCAGTTGTTTCAGGGACTCTGAGAGTTCATCCAATAATTCAAAGTTCACAAACTCATAACCTGGTCAATCTTTTTTTAAGTTACTGTTTTTCTTAAGGAAAGAACAGAGGTACTATGTATTTATGGAACATGGCAGCCAAGTTGGAAATAGGATAGAACCTACTTTCCCTTAGATGCTTGTTATGAGAATATGCCATAGACTTTCAGGAGCATTTCTTGTACAAACTATTCTTTCTGTACCAGTAAAAAGGTGTATTAGTAATCATCCCTTTATTAGATTAAATTAAATCCATTGGAGAAGGAAATGGCAAACTGCTCCAGTATCTTTGCCAAGAAAATCTCAAGGACAGTATGGTCCATTAGTCATGAAGGGATGGACATGACTGAACAACAGAAATCAGTGAGCTTGGGCACTGTGCTAAGAAGGGGAGACAGAAAGAAAGTAAAAACAAACAAACAAAAACAGTGTCCACTTCAAAAAGTTTACAGTCTAATGGTAGAGAAAATATGCAATTAACTTTGTACCTATAAAGTATATAATATAAAGGGAGTAGTAGTAAATATTTACTAAATGTATAAAATTATTTGATTTATAAATATTTAATAACTATAAACTTTACATTGTTATTAAAATTATTAAATTAGTTAATACCAATAAAGGGGTCTTGGTAAATATATATGAGATTGTAGTGTTATTCTTAAATAATTAACATTTAATCATTATAACAGCAACATCCATATTAATATTTAATACTAATAATTAAAATTAGCTATAGCTAGTAATAGAAATTAGTAGTGAATATTTATTTGCTATAGAATTAGTTTTAATGATATTATGAATATGTATATTTAAATATGAGTATGAATATTCATATCCCTATTGATTATATTAACTTAGTTAATATCAATTAAGAGAATATTGTTAAAGATTAAATATATAACACTGATACATGGTTAATATTTAATAATTATGAATGTTTATATTCTTATAAACTTAATAATTATCATTATTAAACTAGTTAATATAAATAAAAAGGGGTTTTAGTAAATATTAGTAAATAACAGAATTTTGAGTGAATATATAGATTGAGGAGGGAAAGGACACTGATGGGGTCTTGTGCTGATGGCATTAGGAAATCACACCTTACTCCTCAGGAATATATAACCTTGCCCTGGAACCCAAGGCATATTTATGTGAGAGTGGGAGTTGGAACAAGAGTTGTCAGAGTTTATATAGCCTTTATTTATGTCTACAGTGCCTAATACTGTAACTAATACAATCTCTAACACTTATTAGAAATGTAATAAAAAGCTTGTTGATTGATTAATTGATTGCAACATCTTTCCAGTAGTTTGTAAGAACATTGCATTGATATCAGAAAAGATCAAAATTTACTAGCCAAATATTAAATAATAATTGCATAATTAATGTTACATCATTGAATGAATATCATGGTTTAGTAAGAGTGAGAAAGGATATAATGTTTCCCATTGGATTTATATATCTTTTTGAAGTATCTTCTCCCCTCCCCCCCCATTCTGATAGTCATTCAAACCAAGTATCAAAATAAACAACTTGAAACTTGCCATATCACAAAAGGATAAACCAAGATTTCAAAAATAATGAAGCATAGGGGGCAGCTGGGTAGCTCAGTGGATTGAGAGCCAGGCCTAGAGATGGGAGGTCCTAGGTTCAAATCTGGCCTCAGACACTTCCCAGCTGTGTGACCCTGGGCAAGTCACTTGACCCCCATTGCCTAGCCCTTACCACTCTTCTGCCTTGGAGTCAATACAGACTGAAGGTAAGATAATAATAATAATAATAATGAAGCATATTCAATGACATTTGTTCCAGGAAATTGTTATGAGTAATAACTTTTTAGCATGCAAAAAGATTTTGTATTGTTAAGAAATAAAAATAATAATGTTTAAAATAATGTTTATTTCATCTTTTTCTCTTTTTAAAGTATCTGTTTTCTCTGTTTTATAATTTATATGGCAAATTAATCCACTTATACACTGAAACACACAAGGAAATTTGTGATCTCATCAATTTGTAAATTCCCACCAGCAGTGAAGATCACAAATCATTCATATTTGCCCATTGTGGGTGACTTTTCTCTGTGCCCTCTCATCATTTCCACATAAAGGATATGCCCAATGTGCTGAAGGCCTGTGCCAGTTTCTCCTGTTAGTAAAAAACAAAATGTTTTGAACATGCACACTGAGTTTTTTAAACTGTCTTTTAAAATGTTGAGCCAAATTCTCCCTTCCGTCTTTCCTCCCTAACTTGAGAAGGCAAACAATCTGATATAGATTATTTTTTTAAATTGATAGAATATGTGATCAAAAATATTTAGAGATTTTTTCTCCAGAGGAGAACTTTAGGGGAAAACAATTCAATTACTTGAAAGACTGTCATGGTTAAGAAGAAATAGATTTGTTCTGTTTGTCCTGGAATGACAGACCTGGAACTGATGACTGGAATTTGCAAAGAACAAATTTAGCCTGGATATTAGGGAAAACTTCCTAATGATTAGTGGAATGGGGTACCTGGAAATGTACTTTGTTCACTTCCATTAGGATTTTGAGCAAAGTCTGGATGACAACTTGTTGGTTATGATATAGAGAAGATTCCTTTTCAGGTATGGGTTGGATTAAAAGTTCTCTGAGATTCTGTGACTTTTAATCTAGCCTAGGATAACATTAGTTTCTTTTCCTGTCAGTGTTTCACTTCATTTTGAGCTTGAAGTTTATTAAAACCTTTGAGTTTTTTGTTTTTCTTTTACACAGAACATATTGGCCAGAAACTCCAGCTTCACTCCCACTCCCATTTTTTAAAGACATTAAATCCCACCTTTAAAAAATTATAGCACATGATACTATCAAATTTGAAACAATTGTGACAAATAGGAAAATATAGAAGCTAAAGTATTTACAATTATGTCATTCACAGTTCCATATCATGAATTTTCAAAATACAAAGTTGTATTTATGTTGAAAAACTTTACAATATTTTTAGAGGTCTTCCCAAAAAGACTTTAAAATGTATTACAAATAACCATAAATAAGAATTAATGGCATGGAGGAAAAAAAATTGATGTTTGGTGATATTTTGGTACAGTACGGTCTCTTATCCATGGCAGACACATCCCAAGATCCACTATGGATGGCTGAAACTGTGGATATAAGGGAACACCTGTGATTGCTCTCTCTCTTCCTGTCTCTGTATTTTTCACTCTCTCCCTACTCCTGCCCCTAACATGTGCTTCATGGTTTCCCACATCCCCAAACAAAAATAACTCCCAAAAAAAGTGAAAGGAGAAGGAGAAGAGAAGCTGGTGGGGGCAGATTGCGGTCCATAGGCAGACTTCCATTGCTTTAGGGTGGACTTCAAGTGCTTCAAAATTGACCATGGGTAACTGAAACCATGGAAAATGAAACCATTGATAAGGGGGTCTACTGTAACTATTAAATGTACATAACGAAGCAAACAACTAAACAGAAAATTAAAACCTATTTCGGGACAGCTAAGGGCACAGTAACAAGCCTGGAGTAGAGAGGACTTAGGTTCCAATCAGGCCTCAGATACTTCCTAGGTGTGTGACCTCAAGCATGTCACTTAATAACCTTTTTTGCCTAGCCCTTACCCTTCTGTCCTAGAGTTGCCAGTAGGACAAAAAATAAAGTTGTTGTTGTTTTTTAATTTTAAGAAAGATATTTCATTACAAATCAGTGAAATTGGGGGATGGAAAACCATAAGCTCAGATGATTGAGGAAGTGGATGTGTAAGTGACATCTTAAAAATAAAAAAGATGGGGAACATTTAGTTAAGGAAAAATTCATGATATGATAAAAATCTATTCTTTTGTAATAAAAATTAGAAATCTAGGTGTTTGTTGACTCAATTTATAGATATTATAAATTGAAACTTTCCCTTTGACAATATTAGAATAGCTGGCAAGGAACATTACTAAAGGCTTTTGGGACTTTCTAGTATAAAAGCAATTTCCCCCCTTTAATGAAAAAAAAAGAAAAAGAAAGAAAGAAAGGAAGGAAGGAAAGAAAGAAAGAAAGAAAGAAAGAAAGAAAGAAAGAAAGAAAGAAAGAAAGAAAGAAAGAAAGAAAGAAAGAAAGAAAGAAAGAAAGAAAGAGAGAGAGAAAGAGAGAGAGAGAAAGAGAGAGAGAGAAAGAAAGAGAAAGGAATCCATTTGTAGAAGAAAGTAGATTCTATCTCTTCTCACTAGGCTACTCATTCCAGGGAAGAAAAGGCAGGGTTTTCCTTTGGGTCAAGAAACTGCATTCTCAAACAAGATCTATTTCTTCTTGATACAGTCTCTAATGTCGATATCTGAAAGACTTACTAGTCATTTTTCCAATGTTTATTTTGTCTTTTTCTAATGTATTCACGTCTTCTGTGACTTGAGCTGTTGAAATCACGTTAGTATAGTCTTGTCATTTCTGTTTAATCTTTTTCATCTGAAGGTTCCAAATGCAAATCAGGTTATCTTCTGACTCAGACCTCTACACTTCTACCAGGCACTGAAAATTTAATAAAAACGCTAAGTTTCTCATTTTTTATAACCAGTATATATCTTTAGGCACTTCTCTTTGCTGTAATCCCATAGCTTATAAGTGTTATACAGAATTGTAGTGCAAATGTTATTTACCATTTGGAAAGTCTTACAAAAGATGAATTATCATCAATAAGTATTTTTAAACATTGACCTGATGCTGTATCCCAGATTCAGCAGATACCAACATCACTATTTCATGATTAAAATGAACAGCAGAAACTAGGTCAGAATAGGCAGGTAAAGTCTTGAGGCATTTTCTGTTTTCATATCCTATATCTTTACACTTTCATCAAAAGAGCCTAATACAATGAGGGCTGATTGGAGCTTGAGGTAACAGCAAAAGATGTAATGAGCGAGCCTTCTGGGTTTTTTAGATGCTTCATAGGGCTAATATCCCACATATGAAGAGTTTTATCCTGAGACAAATAAGATGATTGAAATCTGCTGATGACCAGGCAATATTTGAGATCCCCAGTTTCAGCCCATGTATTGTTTTCTCAAATTCCTCATTATTTCTCCCCAAATTTTAATTATCTGCAGAAGAACTTTTTAACCACTCTCCAATTGTACTAATTTTTAATTAAGATACAGCTTTGGTGTGCCCTACTAGTATGGACTTTAATGCCTAGTTTGCTTTTACATGTGCGGGTTTGCTCTGATTGGTTGATGAGAAAGGTGGAACTTGTGTTTTTGTACTTTCTGCCTTTGGTTTCTTCTCTTTTGTTGCCGTGGTTCTAAAACTAGTAAGTCAAAATTGTTGTGTTAAAGAATGGACAGATAAATGAATGCAGAGTTTCAACCAGGATACTTCATAGTGAAAAGAAAACCTCTGTTCATTTAAATAAGTTTTATGGCTGCTCTGGCTTCTATATTATATTGAAGCAAAGATGTTTTCTAGAATGTTTTCTTAGTTGACTGAGAAGCTCATTTTCTTATGAGACAACTAGGAAACAGCTCAACTCTACATAGCTCTGCATTGGGGCTTAGGGTGAAGCTCAAAAGGAGTGCAGCCCTCCTGGGCTCTGGGAAGAATGGAAGACAGAATCTCTTCTTCTTTATTCTGTACTTGTGGGGTTGATAGTCTTGATAAAAAAGATGTCAACAACTGCCACTCCCTTTTTTTCTCCTAGAGAGAGACCCCTGAATACTGATGCTATGGGACATGGAGTATTCTATAGCCTCCTTCTCTCATTTTTGTCTTTATCCTACTATAAATAAAGATGCCTCCTCTTTAAAGTATTTATCAACAGACTAAGACAGTGGGCTAAATCTAAAAAGCGAAAATTTGTTAAAGATCTCTATGTCTTTATGTATGTACATATATGTATATATTATATATATATATGTATATATAAAGTTCCACACTTTATCTTAACTCTTAAAATTCTGACCTTTCTCCACTTAGTCATCGAACATGATCTGCTCCTCCATCATATCTCAGCTATATACAAAAATAGTCACACCCTTGATCTTATCATGACCCACATCCACCACATCTGTGCTTATAAACTCTGAAATTCTCTTATCTGTTCATGGTCTGTTGTCCTTGTACTTCTCATTCTTCCTTGAAACTCCAGTGACTCCCTGTTCAATCTCTTCCCCATGATCTCCAATCAGCAGCATCATCAGCCACAGCAGTGGCAGTGGCAGATCAGGCCAAGATGGAGAAGTAAATACTCAGTTCCCACAACCACCTTCCAAATGACCTTGGAGGAACAAAAATACCTCAAGATCAATACTGGAACAGCAGAATCAACAGAAGAAGGAGTAAAGTGGTGCTTTTGCCATAACATCATAGAGAGACAGCAAGAAGGATTCATTTCACTGGTTAAGAGGAAAGAATGGTGAACAAGCCTTAGCAAACTCAGAAGTGATATAGCACAAGTGGCAGGGGAAAAAGCATAGCCCACTCTGTCCAGCCTCAGGGTAAGAGTGGAAATCAACTCAATACAGAACAAGTGGCAACTGGAAGAAAGTGACCCTACATAGTCCAGTCAGAACAGAGGCCAAGAGCAATCTAGCACAGGCAACAGTGAGAAGAACTCAGTCCAACAAAGTCCAACCTCTGGGATTGGGTAGAACCAAACTCAAACAACCTGAACTGAATAGCTGCAAACCTCCACATAGTAGGTCAACCAGGCTGCCTCCAGAGAGCTTTCAATCTGAGATGGAGGAAAAAAGGATAAGAAAATCTGGATTAAAAAGGATAGAAAAACTCAGGAAAAAAGGATAGAAAAACAAATAGTAAGAAATATAGAAAATAATAGAAAAAATTGATGACTTAGAACAAAAAATTATTGAAGTAAAATAGTTCCTAAAAAAAGGAAATACAATACCTCAAACAGGAAAAACACTCTCTAAAAAAAGAAACTACAGGGGGAAGCTAGGTGGCTTGATGGAATGAGAGCAAATCTGGTCTCAGACACGTCATAGATGTGTGACCCTGGGCAAGTCACTTAATCTCCATTGCCTAACCCTTACCTCTCTTCTGCCTTAGAACCAATACACAGTATTGATTTTAAGAGGGAAGGTAAAGGAAAGGAAGAAAGAGTGAAAGAAAGTACAAAACCTCAAAGAAAAAAATGGCTCCCCAAAATTAGAATCAGAAAAGTGGAAGCTAATGATTTCATGAGACAGCATGTAACAATAAAATAAAAATGAAAGAATAAAAAAGCAACTGACCTGAGGAAAAGATCTAGGAGAGATAATCTAAGAATCATTGGATTGTCTGAAAGTCATGATCAAAAAAAGAACTTGCACACTGTGAACTATAATCCCTCAACCCTTAATTTCCTTCCCAGGCTATTCTTTCTGTAGTAATTAAATTCTTCTTCCTTTCTTGACCTCTTGGTGAACCATCTTAACTTTATACTATCCTCTTCTCTGGAGTTTCCAGCCACTTGTCATTGATCTCATCCTGTCAAGTCTTGGATTACTTTCACCAGGATGCCTTTACTCCTACTCACTTGCTGATGAAAAAAGTTGAAGAAAACCAAGAACTGAGGTGACTAGTTTCACTACAAATTTATGTTACATAATCTCAACTGGGTCCTCACTCTGGTAAGGCAATCAATCCTTCTATACCTCTTAATTCACCATCCTATTCATCAGAGTGACTTTTCTAAACCTTTTTATTCCTTCTCAAATCTCCCATGGCCTATTCTTCCCCCAACTTCTGAGCTGAGAATCCTGCCTCATATATCACTGAAAAATTGAGGTCATTCATTGAGAACTCCCTCTACTCTTCTCTTTGTCTCACATCACTGAGGTCACTACATGCTTTTCTCTACTTTGGCCTCCTTTACTCCTACTTCATATGATAGGTTCTTCTCTTTGCCAGGGCAAATCCATTTCCATGCCCAAGAAATCACTCCCATTCCATCTTGTCTTGTCCAGCAGATCACACACTATATTCCAACTTTTTCCACTTATCTCCTATCTCTTCTATTAGTTGCTTCTCTATTATAAGCCTATTTCATTCCCTTCTCCTTCTCTTCTTCTGACCCTGGGTATAGACCTTCATTATCTCACTCATTGGCTATTGCAATCTTTTAGTACTTGGTCTCCCTGCCCCTTGTTTCTTCTCACTCCAGGTTGTCCTGTTGGAGGGGATGTGGAAAACTGGGACTCTAATACACTGTAGGTGGAACTGTGAATTGATCCAAACATTCTGGAAAGCAATCTGTAACCAAGCCCAAAGGGTCATTAGACTGTGTATACCCTTTGACCCAGCAATACCATTATTGAGTTTATATATCAAAAAGATAAGATGTAGGGGAATAGGAAAATGAGTCTATAGAAAGCCTCCAGTGAAGCCCAAATGATCCAGATCATCCCAGGAACATTCACAAAAGATATTGGAAGATAGATAGCAAATAGTTATAAAATGGAACAGATTTGCTGAAATTTATATAGTACATAGGACTCTGTTACTAGTCATAGCTAGTAATATAATGCATATCTCCAAGTTTATGACATGCAGTATGATGGACAGTCTATTGAGTTAGCCATCAGTAAATATATATTGCTTAAGCACTACAGATGGATAATGTGTTCATGATGATTCAAACAAAAGGAAAAGAATGGGCTGGATTTCATTTGAGAAACTACATAGGATGTTCAGTGATCTCAAACTATATCTTTTTGATAAAGTTCACCTCTACATCATTAATATTCCCTCAGGGAATCTAGATGATTGTACTACCATCTTATAAGAGTCAAAATTACAGGTAACACAAAATCTGAATTCATATTCTATCAAAATAATGCAATGAACAATGGAAAAATCCATGCTGGACATAATTAGACTGTAGCATATTAGTAGTTATGACTCACATGCAAGAAGTGGCACAAGGGATATAATCAAGGATAAGCATGAAAAGGAAATGGGGTGAGCTAGTCATGGAATGAGTATGAGAAATAGACTGCTTAAACAAAGGTTTTTATGAAATTCTAAAAGGCCAAGAAAAGGGCTTAAAGCACACTGAATTAGATAGATGCTCTATGAAGGATTCATAGAAGTTGATGGACAAGAATCACTCATGATGTGAAGGTAACTTTGAGTTGTGATCTGTACCATGGGAAGAAATAACAACAGCCATGAAAAAAAGATCCATCAAGACGTTAATCAGCATTTGCCTCCGAATCATTCCCTACCTTTGTCATCCTCTCATTTATCAACTTTTCCACCCTACAGTATTTTTCAATCTTTCTTATGGGATCTCTTTGATAGGGACTACTTGACTGCCCAGAATAGTGACATAGTCAATTCTCAGATACCTGGAAAGATCATTGGACTTGGAGTTATGAGACATATATTGTAATCCCTTCTCTGCCACTAACTCATTGTATACTCTTAGGCACATTACTTTCTCCTTTTGGGTCCAAGTTTCCTTGCTAATAAAATCATTATATTATACATTATATTAAACTATATCAAAGGTATCTTCTGGTTCTGAAATTCCATGATCCATGCTATCAGACAGGATGAATAAAATAAACAAAATCTTAAAATAATAAACCAAAAATCATTTATGTTTAAATGTGGATTACTTTGAGGAGTTGTTTACTTTATCCCTGTGCATAATGTAGGTCCTGTTGTGAAGAAGACTTGGTTTTACTTTAGACCAAGGGTCGGATTTTGCTTCCCACCTGTTTTTATATAACTCTTGAACTAAAAATGGTTTTTATATTTTACACATGATAAAACTTTATTTACAAATGTAAAAACCATTCTTAGCTCCAGGGCCACACAAAAACAGGCTGTAAGCTGGATTTGGTCTGAAAGCCTTTGTTTGCTGGCCTCTTCCCTAAACTCATAGGAACAAAAAAGAATTGGCAAACCTTGAGAACAGTTGAAACTGGCAACCTGAAAGAATTCTGGAGAGGGAATAAGGAGAAGTTCAGAATTTAAAATGTTTCCAAATCAGCACATGTATGTATCATCAGAGGCTGAGTATGACAGTTAGGGTCCTAGTATGGGAAAAACTCACAAAGAGGAAATGTCTGTCTTCATAACATAAAGCACCTATATTCTATTAGTCTGGGAACTGTGTAAATATAAAGTAGTAAAAAAACCCATCTTTCCATGAGTCATTCTTAAGATTTTTACCAGTTCCCTCATTCTGCTTAGTTTCCTATGGTGTTTACAAAAGGAGAAATGAGCAGCCCATTAAAAGGGGAAAAGGTAAAGGAAATCTTAGGGCTGGAAAGAAGAAAGAGGAGAATGAGAAAGAAAAAGGCTATATCCTATAGGAGAGTGGAAAGGAAATTAGCTATACAAATGGTCAAATAGAGGAAAAACCAAATGACTGAGTTTTCTTAGTCTATGGTATAGTCCATGAACTTTCAAGTATATATATATATATTATATATATATAAATATATATATGTATATATATATTCATATATACACAGATATATATATAAAACCAATTAATTTGAAATATCATTGCAATATAATTGGTTTCTTCTATATTCTTCTATATTTAAAAACATTATTCTGTATATAGGTCCATTGACTTCCCCAGACTGACAAAGGAATCTGACACAAAAATGATGAACAACCTTCCATATGAGATTTGAGCCCCCAGATTGATTGGCCAATGGTACTTGTGTAAACGTTCACAAGAGTCTCATTTTCTCTCCTTTTTAAAAAACGATTGAGGCAGCCTCTGTGCCTGCTGGGATCTTTTCAAAAGACAAACAGTTCTACTGCTGCTCCAAAGAGTCCACCACCTACCCACCAAAACAGAACTGCTTCTTTCTGTTCTGGCTCTAAGAAGGCGACACATCTTGCTAGGCAAGAAAATCACATGACCATAGGGCCAGGAAATAAGGCAATCTGTGGGTTTAAAAAAATGATTATTAAATCTTTCAACTTCACTTCCTAATTTAAGGAATGAGGAACTTTAGGAATCTTAGGAATACAAAACATTGGAGAAGAGTCTTTATTGAACTGTGGCTGAGCCAGTGGAAACCATGAAAGTTTCTCTCTCCTGGCAGGCTGGCAGAGACCGAGAAGAAATGAAAAACAACTTAACAATCTTAGCCAAACACTCAAAAGGCTTTGAACGCTGCTGCTATTTTTTTCCTTCCAAAGTGGTTTGCCTTTCCTCCAAATTGGCAATTATTACAGGATATGAGATTCTTTTGGGGGGTGGGAGGGAATAAGGGAAAAGGGAATTCAGTATTTTGAAAAGAGAATGATATAATCTTCTATGTTCTTTAAGATCTTTTGCTTGAATGACTGTTTTACAGATATTTTTTCTCTATTCTCAGGATGAGTAGGTTGGCTTTGATCTCTGAATAAGACATTTACACATGGGCTCCTCTTCACAAGCCTCCTCTCCATATTTAGATTTTTCCTGACCTGGGTCAAGAATTTTATTTGTGTAGTCTGCCTGGGTGCCCTCTTTCAAGAAACAGATATTTGACCTAAGGGTAAGGGGTTGTTTTGTTTGCCACCACAAGGATGCTACAGAGGTCCTGGTATCCTTGTTGTGTGAGGAGGGAACAGTCTCCTCCCCCTAAAATGTTCCTGTCTTACCAGCTATGTACAAAGTAGGTAACAGTCTTCTTTCTCCTTCCTACTGCCAAGAAGCAGCACGCAATAGTGTATAAAATGTTAGAGTTCACGTCGAAAAGACCTGGGTTTGCAGCCAGATAGGTTGTGCAGTGGAAAGAGCACCAACCCTGAAGCTGGGAGCACCAGAATTCAAATCTGCCCTCAGAAACTTCCTAGCTGTGTGACCCTAGGCAAGTCACTTAACCCCTGTTTGCCTACCCCTTTCCCTTCTGCCTTAGAGTTGTTATTAAGACAGACAGTAAGGAGTTAAGGGGGAAAAAAGACTTAGGCTCAAAATCTACCATAGATCTCTCTAAGTTGTCTGACTTGGGCAAATCACTTAATTTTCTGTTCTATACCTGTTTCCTCATCTATAAAATAACAGGGCTAAACTTACTGCTCTCTACAGTCTCATCCAGTTCTTAATTTATGAGACCATTACGAGGAGACAACCCATTTGGTGTTGGATCTTTTTAGGGGATGGTGGGTAAGAGGGAAAGGCTCCATGGGACCTTGCCAGTGAAGCAACTGCAGAGTTAAAGATGATGAGCCTGAGATTATTCACTCAGCATCACAGGAAAAATTAGTGAAGAACCTGGATTCCCCTACAGAATGGTTCTTTTGTACCTTGGCTTGAGACACATTGCACAGGCACTGATTCATCGCTCAAAGACTTTCGCAGCATGTGACTCCCATGTTCCTGCTAAACTATAAAGGTAAGGTTCTCTGCAGAGACAGTGAAGAAAGAGTGGTGTGGGCGGCCTCAAGTCTCAAAAGTAGGTTTGAAATGACTGCTGTGGAAAGTGCAACACAGGACCAATTAGGGAGGATGAAAGGGCTTACTTTGCTCCAGTAAAGGTCTGGGTGAGATCAGAGAAAAGAAAGTTGCAGTGGACCTAGTCAGCAAGGTTAAAGGACTTTCTCCAGCATTATTCAGCAGTTTTCAGGCAGGATGAGGTCATGAGCAGGGATGGAGAAGAAGGGCATAGCAGTCAAGAGTAGAGGCTCAGATAACTGAGCCAGTTATCTATAGAGATAGGTCTAATAAAGGGCAGCTGGTAGCTCAATGGATTTGGAGTCAGGAAGACCAGAACTCAAATCTAGCCCCAGATATTCATTAGTTGTGTAACTCTGCGTAAGTCATTTAATCCGTGTTTGCCTCTGTTTCCTCAACTGTAAAATATAATAATAATAAATAATACTATGTACTTCCCAGAGCTGTTGTGAATCACAAATGAGATGTATCTTGTTTTGAAAAGTACATTTAGCATAGTTGATAAAATGTAAGTGCTAATTCCCTTCCCTTTTTCCTCCCATAGGATAGAGATTGGGAACCGTGGTGTTAGGGTGGTGGAAGGATTAGAGGTCCAGGGAAACATGAAGAATAGATATTGGTGGAGTGAGTCACAGGGAGGGATGAAACACTCAGGTTGTGGTTGGATAAACAAATTTCAGAATTCTTTAGCATGAGTAAAGGTCATAGGATTTGAGAAAATTGAGGAACTAGGAAGCCAGGATGTTTGAGGGAATATCAATGTGAATATTGAAGTTTTTTGGTATAAGGGGGAGAGAGAGGAAAAGGACTCTCCATAGTGAGCAAAGTATTAAACTCCCTGAGAAAAAAAGGAGAGTGTGACTTGGGAGGCAGGAACAAAGCCCGGTAGATAATAACTGTCTCTAGGATCTGATTATGTATCCAGATATAGCTGGATGGGGAAAAAAAAACAAACCTAGAAAAAAAGTTGCTGGATGATGCAAGCAGAAGAAGGGGTTAGGAATAGCAATAAAGAGCAAAGAGTTTGCTGCCTCCCCTTTCAAGACCAATGTGTTGGAGTCATGAAATTATATTCTCTCAGTCACCTTGGAAAAGATGCCATGGGGTATCATGTCTTAGTTCTCCATTAGAGGAAAAGCATGAGAGGAAGAGATCAAAGATGAAGGAAAATTTGTTAATAAAAAAATTGGAATTCCAGAGCTTATGAGTAGAAAAGGTTTTATTATCATATTACTATCATAAAAATTGTTAAGATGTCATTCTACTTTTCCCTTGAAGTTCATACCATCATTTCTTGCCTTAATCTACTACATTCACAACATAATTCTACCTTTCTTACTAATAATCTGAGCATCTACCTAATGCTTTTATCTTCAACCTGTTTCCTGTTGTGATCCTTGGTGACTTCAACTTTAACATTGATGATAGATACATCTCACACCTTGCCTTCCTAGTTCCCTATAAGACTCAATTTTTTTTAAGCTTGGGTTTTTTATTTAACATTATTTTTTTAAATTTGGTCAATTTCAAACATTATTTGGTTACAAAAATCATTTTCTATTCCTCCCTCCTCTCCCCCACCCCTCCTATAGCCGACACGCAATTCCACTGGGTGTTGCATGTATCCTTGATCAGAACCCATTTCCATGTTGTTGGTATTTGCACTTGGATGCTCATTTAGAGTCTACATCCTGTAAAGATTAAAATTTAGGGGAGATGGGGAGACTGAGGCAGGTAGAAATTAGTTTCTCTCTGCAAGGAATATATATTTTTTAGAGGTTTATTAAAGGTTAAAGATTAAGAATATACAAGTAAGAAACATGTGCCTAGGCCAGAGGCCTAGACAAAATAACCTCACATCATGGAAGAGACACCTCTGCTCCAAAAACGGAAGTCCAAAAGCCCTTCAAAAGCCTTTGCTTAAATATCTTCTCGATCTCGGCCCAGGTGAGATTACAAGGCATTCTGGGGAAGTGGAGCAAAGGCTCATGGGGATTGTAGTCCTGTATTCGAGTCTATTTTTTTACATCCCCCCGTGTGATCATTTGTGGAAAAATTAATTTTTCCCCAAAAGGATCATAAAAACATAATAAACTTAAAAGATTACAATAGTGTGAGGATAAGAGAAAAAAGAATAAAACCAATAATTTCTGAACACATTGACAAAAAGCCGTTAGGGGGCAGTCCCCTTTGGCATAAAAGTATACATACAAATAAATGTTCAATCAACCACACCCAAAGTTCAATTTTGTGCAACTTGTGGTCTGGAGGCTTCTTCATGGTGGCTTCTCCAACAGTTCAGTTCTGGATTCAGAGAGGTAGCATCTTCTTCACCTAAAATTCTTCTCAAAAGGAATTTAAACTTTGCAATTTAAATAATGATATTTTTTACATTCCCCCGTGTTGTGGGTGATTGAAAGATTCAGAATCAGTTAGGGATGCATGGCTGAGGTATGAGGTATATGAATCAATTGGCAAGAGATATTAAAAAGACACCAGAAAATCCAAAAGAAAAGAAAAATTTCTGGATGAAAATATAGACTATCAAAGTCTTATGTGTAAAAATTCCAAGTAGAAGAAAAATAAATCTATAACAGGTCCTTCAATCAGGGCCCAATCAAAATGATCTAAGTAATGATGCATTTACCCAATCAGCGCCAGGACTACAGAAAGGTACCACACTATGTAAAACTGTAAGATTAAAATTTAGGGGAGATGGGGAGACTGAGGCAGGTAGAAATTAGTTTCTTTCTGCAAGGAATATATATTTTTTAGAGGTTTATTAAAGGTTAAAGATTAAGAATATACAAGTAAGAAACATGTGCCTAGGCCAGAGGCCTAGACAAAATAACCTCACATCATGGAAGAGACACCTCTGCTCCAAAAACGGAAGTCCAAAAGCCCTTCAAAAGCCTTTGCTTAAATATCTTCTCGATCTCGGCCCAGGTGAGATTACAAGGCATTCTGGGGAAGTGGAGCAAAGGCTCATGGGGATTGTAGTCCTGTATTCGAGTCTATTTTTTTACATCCCCCCATCATATCCCCTCAACCCATGTAATCAAAGCAATTGTTTGTCTTCTGTGTTTCTGCTCCCACAGTTTTTCCTTTGATTGTGGATAGTGTTCTTTCTCATAGATCCCTCTGGGTTGTTCAGGAACACTGCATTGCCACTAATGGAGAAGTCCATTACATTTGACTGTACCACAGTGTATCAGTTTCTGTGTACATTGTTCTCCTGGTTCTGCTCCTCTCACTGCATCAATTCCTGGAGGTTGTTCCAGTTCACATGGAATTCCACCACTTTATTATTCCTTTGAGCACAATAGTATTCCATCACCAACATATACCTCAATTTGTTTAGCCATTCCCCAATTAATTGATGGGCATCCCCTCATTTTTCAATTTTTTGCCACCATGAAGAGCGCAACTATGAATATTCTTATACATGTATTTTTCTTTATCTCTTTGGGGTACAAACCCAGCAGTGCTCTGGCTGGGTCAAAAGGCAGACAAAGACTCAATTTTTAATAGCTTTCATCTTAAGTCCACTTCAGCCATCCACCATCATGGCCATCCTTTACACTCATCACATTAAAGAATTCTCTTTGTAAAATCTCAGAATCACAAAATCATAGAGGTTAGATTTAGAAAAGATCTCATAAATCAACCTGTATGTGAACTCTAAGAAAGAGTCATTCAGGGGGCAGCTGAGTGGCTCAGTGGATTGAGAATCAGGCCTAGAGATGGGGGGACCTGGGTTCAAATTTGGCCTCAGACACTTCTTAGCTTAGTGACTGTGGGAAAGTTACTTGACACCCATTCCCTAGCCCTTACCACTCTTCTGCCTTAGAATCAAAGTACACAGTATTGATTCTAAGATGAAAGGTAAGCATTTAATAAAAACAAAGGAAAGAAAGAAAAAAAAAGAAATAGTCATTCAACCAACACTGAAAACTTCCAGTAAGAGAGACCCAGTTGTCTGAGGTGGTATGATCTACTTTAAGACTGCTGTAATTGTTAGGAAGCTTTTCTCTTCCATTGATCCAAAATGTGCCTCTCTGCAACTTCTACCCAATGGTCCTAAGGTACTGCTCTCTTGGTCCAAGCAGAACAAAGCTAACCATTCTTTTTTATGGCAGTGTATTCTGCTATGGTTGTGTGTACTTTAAGTCTTTTCTCTATGTGACATGTACAGTTTTTTTTCCCCCCTCTCATCAGAATTGTAACTATGATTGGGTGAATGGGGATTTGCCCTAGAGTACTGAATTTAGAGAGTGACAAATTTAAATGACACTAAGTTTAGAGGGCACTAACAAATATTTTGGCATCAGGGAAACAGAGCTTTTTTACCTAATAACAATAATTAATTAGTTAAAATAGGAAGTTCCCAGAAGTTACCAGTCTGGGGTGCCTTGGGGATAGTTTTTAATATTTGGCAAGGGTGTAAAGTTTCCTAGTTTTATAGTTCTGTCCCTTGGTATCTTCCTTATCCTCTGCTGGATATGTTCTGGCTTATCAATATCCTTCTTCACATCTAGGACTAAACACAATATAAAAAGATCTCATCTGGCTATAGCAGAGTACAGCAGAGCTATCTGGACACTGTGCCTCTCTCAAAACAACTAAAGTGAACTTTTATCTCAGACTTTACCTCATCTCCTGTTGCCCTGGGTCTGAACTATGGCCAAGGGGTCAAACCCAGGGTTAGTCAACCTGACTTTCTCTCAGGGGGCTCAGGCTGCCAAAGCCTGAATTCCCCCCAAACTCAAGGAGGGAGGGAAAAAGGGTTTAGATAGAGACAGAGACCCCCTTTTCCCCACTTTCCTTTCCCATTCTTTTCCCTGCCAGTTATTACTTTGTATTACCCTGATTTAATTGACATTAAAGTAGTTATCTTTTTCCCAAGCTGTGAATCAAGTGTAAGTGAACAGATCAAGGGGAGACCCTTTGATCTCTCATAGTGGAGGGGGGACAAGAGGACAAGAGCAAATCTGGGAGAGCAGCCATTGCTAAGGAGGGAAGGCAGAAGAGGGAAAATCTTCAAACCCCCTCTCCTCTTTCTGAGCCAATCCTAATCAGCTGTCTCTCCTAGATCCTATTCCCTTTACCATCCCCAAACCTTTTCTCCATTATATCAGCTGTCTCCCCTGAACCTTGATTTGAGAAAGGAGGCCTCCACTCTTTTTCTCCCTCTCTATACTGAAAGAAAACCAAACCATTCCTCCATTACAAAGGTAACTCAGAGGCCAAAGAGACCAGCTCTGTCATTTTACATATGAGGAAATTGTGGTACAGAGAAATTAAGTGACTTCTCCAGGGTTATATAGCTAGGGTCTGGATTCAGGAAGGTCTTCTTGATTCCCTTAGAGTGCTTTATGCAGATTGTATACAGGAACAGATACCTATGGGGCACTATATTAGAAACCATCTTTTATATTGGCATCAACAATCTTATTCTTTGAAACTGTTCAGTGAACAAGTTTTGACTCTTTCTTAATATCCTGTGTACTCCTCTCTATCTAGTCCACAAGAAAGAGAGATTTTGTCAACCAACTCTCCTGAAATCCAGTTATACTGTTTATTGACCAGTTTGGTTTGATCTTCCAGGCTAGTAACACTTTCAAAAGTGGAATGAAGTTGGTCTGGCTTGACTTGTTTTGGACAGAGCAATGCAGGATATTTGTGATCACCACTTAAATTTCTAAAACTCATAAACCATCCCTTTAATAATATGTTGTAGATATTTGCTAGGAATCAAAGTCAAGCTCCCTAGCCAATAGTTAAAATCCATTTCTCTCTTCCCTTTTCTGAAAATTTGGACACAATTTGCCTATCTCCAATCTTCCTTTATTCTTAATGGGTTTTTTCATGCCAAGAAAACAGAACAGCAATACCATTAATCAGCTTTTTTGTTATCCCAGGAAACAATTGGTCTGAGCCTAGACACTTGAACTCATCAAGAATTGTCTTAGAAGTGAAAACAGAAGAAATACAAGAATTAAGAAGTTCTACCATCTTTCTATTTTTCTATTACCACTGTCTAATCTATACCCAGCAGTAGTTTGATATCTTTTTTTACCCCTTATTTTTCTCCAAAGAGACTTTTTTTTTTAGCATTTCTGATGTCACAGTCAAAGAGATATCAGGTATTGGCCAAGCATTATGGGGTATTTTTTTGGTATGGAAGTATCTAGAATATATCAAGGAGAAAGGGGGCATTAAGAAGAAATAGAAGGTATACCTAATTTCCAAGGTAGAGATAGACTATTGAAAGTGATCCTACTCAAGAAAGACACTCTGAAGGGCAGCTAGGTGGGTAGAGCCAAACTTGGAGATGAGAGATATGTTAAAGCTAATTTTTAGGGTTGAGACTGAATATATTATTTAATAGTAACCATTTAATGGTAACCATTACATTCTAAATCCCAATGAAATACTCGAGTCAGAATAGCATTTTATGGTGGTTTATTTATGATAGAAGGAAGAAATTAAGAATGAGGGAGAAAGAGGGAAAAGGATAGAATTCAAAGGCCTCAGCCAAGGGGTCTTCCCAGAAGATTAAAACTAGCTTGGCTTCCAGCCACAAGGCTTCCTCCAAGTTGAGGGACCTCCTTGGAGGCTGGTGCCTTCAGAAAGCCAGGGAAAGAGAATTCAGCCTTAACACTCACCATGTGGTCACCAGCAGTCTCAGGTCTCCACACTCTAGCCCTCCAAGTCAAGAACCACCTCAAAAGGTTGCCAAAGTCCTTCTCACAGGAAGTGATGCAAACTATAAAGGCAGTTCTTTATATCACTTCCTAGGTCTCACATGTACCAATGGTGGCTTAAACTTGGCTTAGGATAGCCCAGGGGGTCAGTCAGTTGTTTCTGATTTGTCACTTGCTAGCACACTCGGGTCACCGACCATCCTCCCCCACAATTAATCCTTAAGTGGGGGTATATACATTACTGGTTGCAAAAATTCTAAAGACTAAGCAGGGTGGAGTAAATCTTAAATTCATAGGTACTAGGTTCATATTTGGCATTGGGTACTTCCTAGCTAGGTGACCCTGGTCAAGTCACTTGACCCCAATGCCTAGACCTTACCACTTTTCTGCCTTGGAGTCAACATACAGTATTGCTTCTAAGATAGAAGTAAGTTGTTTTTTTTTTTTAAAGGCCCATTGGCTCCAGATTATGGGGGTTTATCACATCACTATTGGATGATCTTTTTCCTAGTTCTCCCTGGATCAATAGCATGGAGTTTTTGGAGCATTATGTTTTTGTCTATTTAGAGGGTCAGTTCTAGTATCTATGGGCAGATCCTCATATTAAATTACTCCAAATATTTAGTGATACTTTCCCCCTTCCATCCCTCTGTCACATTCTTCCATTCTCCTACTTCCTGAGTTTAAGATTCCCCATTTCCTTTTCAGATTCTTCTTTGTTTCCTCTTTGAAGCACGTCTCCCCTTATTTCTAGGAATATACAATTCTCTCTGAAAACTTGAGGAATATGAACAGATACTTCTAACATTTTATCTTTTCTACCAAGGCAAACAACCTTTACTTTGACTTGTTGCTAAATAAAATAACAAATATCATACACTCATTTTTTTTCTGCAAAATTTCCTGTGCTTCCCATGTCTACTCCTGTAAGCAAGATACCCAAGTCCCATCATTCTTGTTTCTAGTTCTTTAGTGCCTGGCTTATAGTAAGTATTTAATAAATGCTTGTTGAATTGATTTGTGGCTAACTACTATGGTGAACTGTTATAGCAAATTACCACTTTACTATGCCTATTCACCAAACTGTAGGAGGTGGAGAGGAAGAAAGACAATCAGTTGCTAGGGTTCTTGAGTATGGCTTTATTTATTTGCAGAGGTCTTCCCATCTTTTTTCTTGTTAGAAAAACAAGAAACCAGCTGCCTTTGACTGGCAATTAGCAGATTTCTGCCAAAGCCTTAAGACAAACATAAGCTGTTGTTTCCAAGAGGATTTCAAGCAAAATTCAATTCAATTACTAGCCACTTCACACCTGTTCCTACCTCTTCTGTCCTCTCCTGCTGTTCAGACTTCAGACTTCTGTTTTGCTAATTTTATGTTCCTTCTTGCTTTCCCCTATCAAGCTTTGATATAGATGCTTCACAGAAGTACCAATGGGATAAAGTTGTAGTAGAAAAGACCAATGGGAGAAGGGCTCAGATCTTAATTTCTCATGATACTTAGATCCAAAGAACATCATTTATTGGGAAACTTTTTTCAGAAGTCCTTTTCCTATGAGACTATGTGTCTGGATGCAGGACAATCACATCTTATGAAGAGGATTCATTTATAATAGATTCTTCTGAGAAGCACAAGTCAGAACGGGAAAGGGAGATGATGAGCTTCAACAATATTCAGTATGAGTAAGTAAGACTCGCAGTACTACCAAATCAAGAATCTCAAGAGCATTCTGAGGCTACCCTAGAGAAAACCAAGACAAATGCCTGAATAAGAAAATATTCAGGAGATGCAAAGGATGACTTCTGGAAGAGGGGAAAAAGGTATAGATATATCCAAATAGTAGAAGTTTTATAGTTTTAATACACATTAGATAGACTTGTGATTCTATAGGAGGTTGTACTAATTTTAATATGGATCTAGGGAATACTTCTATTGCTTGACTTTCCCCTTTTTTTGGTTCATTTTACAATTATATCTTGATTAAATAATTTGTTGTTTAATTCCTAGTTTCTATATAGAGGTTCCTGTATGATTCTTGTTAATAGAGTAGAAAGCAGATATTTAGACCTGAACTTGACTTTTAAGATTCCCAGTCTCATTTAGGATGGGGGCTTGAACCATATGGGGATATTGCTATTGTTGTTGTTATTGTTTAGTTGTTTCAGTCATATTCAACTCTTCATGACCCCATTTGGCATCTTCTTGGCAAAGATACTGGAATGATTTGCCATTTGCTAGTTTAACTCATTTAATGGATGAAGATCAAAGGCAAACAGGGTTACGTGACTTACCCAGAGTCACACAGCTAGGAAGCATCTGAGGCCAGATTTGAACTCAGGAAGATGAGTCTTCATGACTCCAGGCCTTGCACTCTATCCACTGTCACCTAAGTTTAGCTCAAATGCCATCTCTTACATGAAGCTTTTCCTTGTCCCATCTTCCTCCCTACCAGTTACTAATTCCTTCCCCACAAAATAACCTTGGATTTATTTTGTGTATTTGCCACATATATTTGTATTTGTACATATCCTCCTTGATAGAATTTTCCATGGAATTCAAATCTTTTTTAGTTGAAATCTTGATTTCTTCTATGTGGTAGGTTATCCTTAGGATTTTAAAAAATTTTAATAAGAACCAGTTAATTTGTTTTTTAGAAAACGAGTCCTATAGTTATTTTTTCCATTGTCTCCCACCCCTTATTGAAAAAGAAAAACAAATTTAAACCCTTACAACATATAAGCTTAGTTAAACAAAACAACTTCTTGCATTGACCAAGTATAAAAATTCTTGCCTCATTCTGCATATTAGTCTATCAACTTCTCTCAGGAGTTGAATAGAATTTTTCATCATTACTCTTCTGAAATCATGGCAGATCACTGCATATTTCAGAGTCTTTAAATCTTTTAAAATTACTCATTTTTATAATGCTGATTTTATACTATAAATTGTTTTAGTAGTTATGCTCAGTTCCCTATGCATCAGTCCATACAAGTCTTCCTAGTTTCTCTGAAACAATTTTATTCATTTCTTACAGCATAATAGTATTTCAATTACATTCATGTGCCATAATTTGTTCAACTATTCCCCAAAATGATGGGTAGCTCCTTAGTTTCCAGTTCTTTGCTACTACAAGAAGGGCTGCTTTAAATATGGGTGTACTTATAAGAGGAAGGAAGGAAAGTAAGGAAGAAAGGAAGAAAGTAGGGAAGGTCAGAAGGAAGGAATAGAAGAGAAAGGAGGAGGAAAGGAAGGAAAGGAGAAAGGATAAAAAGAAGGGAAAAAAGAAGGAAGGGCACAATGAAGGGAGAAAAGGAAAAAGGAAAGACAAGATTTATAAATTAGAATGATATATTATGGAGAAGATAGGATCCTCTACATGAAAATATTATGTTACCTCTGTTTTAGGCTTATTATAAATAAAACAAAGGTACAAACCAAGTGCCACTTCTATCCTTATAACATAATACTGTCTCTTCTAAAATATCTCAATAACTTCTACAAAAAGAGATAACCAGGGTATTTTCATGAATTACAAGTTCAAAATGAGTTACAATGTGAAATAACAACCAGAAAGACTAATGCTTTCCTTGGTAGCCTTAAGAGAAACAGTGTCACAAACAAGGGAGATGAGAGGTCAGATGGTAGAATGACAATTTGGTTTTGGAATCAGGAGATCTAGGTTCCATTCCTGCCTCAGAAACTTACTAGTAAGATCACCTTTAGAAAGTCAGAAAGTCAATTAGTTCTAGGTTTTCACTTCCTCATCTGAAAACTGAGGGTGCTGGACTAGAAGGGCTCTGAATTCCTATGATCTATGATATTCTTGCTAAATCACATTCAGAGAATTCTGCTTATTTCTAGGTATCTCACTTTACAAAGGATATGGACATACTAGAGAATGGGCAGAAGAGAACTGGAATGATGAGGTGTCTTAAGAGCCTCATTCTATATGAGGTTTGGTTAAAAGATCTGGAGATGTTTAACCTAGAAAAGAAATTACATAGTGAAGCATGAAAATTGATTCTGAGGATCTGAAAGACTATTATTTGGAGAAGACATTATATATGTTCTACTTGGACCCAGAGGACAGAAACAGGACCAAATGGGCTGAATGTGCAAAGTGGAAGATTCAAAATTGATGATGATGGTCCTCACCTGCTTTGGGTGGCAATGGGCTCCCCTTTGGGTTTTCAGGCTGAGTTTGTAGATAACCACTTGCTTGATATATTAAGGTTCTTGTTCAGAGACAATTTAGATGGATTCTATGATCAGGGCAATAGTATTACTCATTCAATACCTACACTCCTTACAGTTTGCATACTCAACCACACGTGTTCTTCTCTACTTGTGCCAAGCATCAGTCATTCTTATTTATGTAGAGTAGAATAGGCTATGAAATCATCTATGTAGTATGCTTTGAAAATGTGAGAGGCTTTCTTGTGGTGAACCTTGGGAAAGCCCATTAGTGGGTTCACAGGAAGCTGCAATAAGAGTTTGGGGAGAGCCGCACCCCTAGCTGGTTGGGAGTCAGGTTTCACCATGTACTGACTAGCAGAGATGGCTAAGGTGAAACCAGCAGCAGAGAGTGGCAGGCTGAGAACTTTAGAAACAGAGAGAGATAGAAAACGGCCAAGTGCAGGGAGAGAGAGCTGCAGAGTCTATCAGGAGCAACTGAGTCAAGAATTATGGGAGCTTAGGGGACTGAGATTGAAATCAGAGATTCCAATTTATTGAGCATATAGGTGCAACATTTATACATTTTATACACACATGATAAAAGGAAAATAATATCTCAAGGGACTATGTCCTAGGTGCTAATTAGAGATACAGGTGCAGTAAAGAGTGTTCTTCACCCAATGGTAATCTTCAAAGCTTCTTTTAATTTGTTATCACTGATAAGGATTTCTTTAGAAGTACAAAAGTACCAGTATATAGCTGATATGCAGAAGGCCTTTTGTCCCTGAGATAGAGGTCAAGGTTTGTGATTAGCTAGCTAGTCAGGATGTTCTGAGCCAATGAAGAAAGCCAGGTGTTCTTAGACATTGATTTGAAGACCTGCAAGATCAAGACTGGTCCTTGCCAGGGTCTGAGGCAGAATTGAAAATCTGTCTTTTCTGGCTGCTTTTGCCTTATTGGTCCTAGAGTGTCCTTATGGACTTGTCTCTTTCCTGCTCAGAAACAATTTCCCCATTCAAGTGGCAATGTCTGAAATTCCACTAGAGGAGATCTATTCCTTTTCTTCTCTTTCAAAGGACAAATATCCATAGGAAAGATCACATATTGTCAGTAACTCCTGGCAATGACTTAGTTTAGAAAGTATTTTCTTTGAGAATGATGATATATACCCAGGCACCTGTGGGAAGGAACCCTTAATATCTGGAGAGAAAGAGTATAGAAATGAGAGAATCTTGCCTTGGGTTAACCCTGTTCTTCCCTATTAGCTAAATTTTTAGGGGAGATAATAATAACAAACATCTAAATAGTGCTTATTTTACAATTATTATCTCACTTGATCCTCACCCTGAGAGGAGGTGTTATAATTATCTTATAGATTAGTAAACTGAGGTAAACAGAAGTCAGTTGCCTAGGGTCATATAACTATTGTACATCTGAGGTTGGATTTGAACTTGGATCTTCCTTACTTGAGGCCTGGTGTTGGACAAATCTGAAGGCATCTACTATTTTTTTTTTAAACCCTTACCTTCCATATTAGAATCAATACTGGGTATTGGTTCTAAGGTAGAAGAGTGGTAAGGGCTAGGCATTGGGGGTTAAGTGACTTGCCTAGGGTCACACAGCTTGGAAGTGTCTGATACCAGATTTGAACCCAGGACCTCCCTTCTCTTGGCCTGACTCTCAATGCACTGATCCACCCAGCTGCCCCCCACCCCCCAAGGCATCTACTATTAATAGAGAATAAATCCTGCAAAATTTATTGGCTATGAACAGGTGAAATCGGATAATGTAGACATTTCAACACTGCTTCTTAGTCCAAAAATAAGTTGAATAATTTATGAAAATATATTTTATGTTCAATATTAAAATTTTTTTATTGATGCCTTTTTGATGGGACAATCATTTCCTCATATAGTCTTCCCACATATCCAATTAACATTCTTTGAAGCAAAAAAAAAAAAAGGGTTGAGCAAAACCAACCAACTTTGTGAATGAATCTGACAGCATATATAACATTTTATACCCACAGTCCCCACTAAGGGAGGTGGGTCTTTTGGGTCATTATCATTAACTGGATTGCGGCTTCCATTAAGTTGTGTTTTTTTTTTTTCTGACTGAGGGGTGGAGCCAAGATGGTAGAGTAGCATCACAGAAAGCCAGAACCAGTGAATCCTCTAACAATCCTCTCAAACCAACCTTAACATAGCACCTCAAAAAGAATACTTGGGTGACAGAACCAAAAAGGGGACAGAGTGAAGTAACTCCTGCAGAAAACAACTTGAAAGGTACGTGGGTGGATCTGTTTCATTGGGGTGAGAGCGGAACTTGATGCAAATCAATTCAGAAAGAAGTACAAGCACCCACCTCTCCCCTACTGCTCCAGATTCTGAACCTGGGCCCAACCCAACTTCAAGTTCTCAAGACTCTGTCTAAGCCAATAGCAGAGCAATCCATACCTATCCCTTGTGACCCTAAGACCCAGCAAAAGGTAGTTCACAGTGCTCTGAGCCCTACAAGCCATCAGAAGTGTCTAAAGGAGAATGAATTAGAAGCAGAAAGTGGCTTTCAGAACTCCCAACCCAAGGGTCATCATACAAACTTGGAAGAACTGAAAAGTACAGAAACCCAGAATTAGAGGTGAGGGAAGCATCAAGGAAAAACCAAAGTTTAAAAGAGTGCAATATTTACCCTGAGAACAGAACCCACTCTTCCTTCCTTCCTTCCTTCCTTCCTTCCTTCCTTCCTTCCTTCCTTCCTTCCTTCCTTCCTTCCTTCCTTCCTTCCTTCCTTCCTTCCTTCCTTCCTTCCTTCCTTCCTCCCTCCTTTCCTCCCTCCCTCCCTCTCTTTTCTTTCTTTCTTTCTTTCTTTCTTTCTTTCTTTCTTTCTTTCTTTCTTTCTTTCTTTCTTTCTTTCTTTCTTTCTTTCTTTCTTTCTTTCTTTCTTTCTTTCTTTCTTTCTTTCTTTCTTTCTTTCTTTCTTTCTTTCTTTCTTTCTTTCTTTCTTTCTTTCTATATAATAACAAATTTCCACATAAGTTTTCCCAAGTTATATGATTGAACTTATTTCCCTCCCTCCTCCCTACCATGTTGGCAGACAATTTGATTTGGGTTATATATGTATTATTGTGCAAAACATATTTCCAAATTGACTGTATAAGTCAGCAATCTTATAAAAACAAAACCCTAAAATATAAACCCAAATAAACAATTGAAAAACCGTATGCTTTCATCTGCATTCAGATTCCAACCGTTTTTTTGCTGATGGTAGATAACAGCCTTTGTTTTAAGTCCCTCAAAATTATCTTGTATTATTATATTTCTGAAGGAAGCTGAGTTTATCATAGTTGATCATTCCACAGTATTGCTGTTTGTTTGTACAGTTTTTTCCTAGTTCTGCTTATTTTACTTTGCATCAGTTCAAGTAGGTCTTTCCAGTTCTTCTCAAATTGTTCTGCTCATAATTTCTCACAGTACGATAGTATTCCATCACCATCATAAACCATAATTTGTTTAGTCATTCCCCAATTGTTGGACATCCCTTTATTTATTTATTTTTCCTGTTTTTTGCCTCTTTTTTTGGAAATATTTATTTAGTCAATTTAAAATATTTTTCCTTGGTAACTAGAGTTATGTTCTTTCCCCCAACCCCTCCCATGTCTGACATGCAATTCCACTGGGTTTTACATGTGTCTTTGATCAAAACCTATTTCCATATTATTAATATTTGCATTAGGGTGATCATTTAGAGTCTATATCCCCAATCATATCCCTGTCAACCCAGGTGATCAAGCAGTTCTTCCTTTGGATGTGGATAGTGTTCTTTCTCATAAATCCCTCTGAATTATTCTGAATCATTGCATTACCACTAATGGAGAAGTCCCTTACATTCAATTGTACCACAGCGTATGTCTCTGTGGACAGTGTTCTCCTGGTTCTGCTCCTTTTACTCTACATCCATTCCTGGAGGTCGTTCCAGTTCATATGGAATTCTTCCAGTTCATTATTCCATTGAGCACAATAGTATTCCAACACCAACATATACCACATTTTTTTCAGCCATTTCCCAATCAAAGGGCATCCCCTCATTTTCCAATTTTTTGCCACCACAAAGAGTGCAGCTATGAATATTCTTATATAATTCTTTTGCCTTATTATCTCTTTGGGGTACAAACCCAGCAGTGCTATGGCTGGCTTAAAGGGCATACAGTCTTTTAGCGCCCTTTGGGCATAGTTCCAAATTGCCCTCCAGAATGGCTGGATCAATTCACAACTCCTCCAGCAATGCATTAATGTCCCAATTTTGTCACATCCCCTCGACATTCATTGCTTTCCTTTGCTTTCATGTTAGCCAATCTGCTGGGTGTGAGGTGACACCTCAGAGATGTTTTTATTTGCATCTCTCTGATGATAAGAGATTCAGAACTCTTTTTATGTGCTTATTAAGTTTTGATTTCTTCATCTGAAAATTGCCCATTCATGTTCTTTGCACATTTATCAATTGGGGAATGGCTTGATTTTTTGTACAATTGATTTAGCTCTTCATAAATTTGAGTAATTAGACCTTTGTCAGAGGTTTTTGTTATGAATATTTTCCCCCAATTTGTTGCTTCCCTCCTTATTTTGGTTGCATTGGTTTTGTTTGTACAAAACCTTTTTAATTTAATGTAATTAAAATTACATATTTTACATTTTATAATTTTTTCTAACTCTTGCTTGGTTTTAAAATCTTTCCCAAAGATCTGACAAGTATAATATTCTGTGTTCACCTAATTTACTTATAGTTTCCTTCTTTATATTCAAGTAATTCACCCATTCTGAATTTATCTTGGTATAGGGTGTGAGATGTTGATCCAAACCCAATCTCTCCCATATTGTCTTCCAATTTTCCCAGAAGTTTTTGTCAAATAGTGGATTTTTGTCCCAAAAGCTGTGATCTTTGGGTTTATTATAGATAGTCTTGCTGAGGTCAATTACCCCAATTCTATTCCATTGATCCTCCTTTCTGTCTCTTAACCAGTATCATATTGTTTTGATGACCACTGCTTTATAGTATAGTTTGAGAACTGGGACTGCTAGGCCACCTTTCTTCACTTTTTTTCATTATTTCCCTGGATATCCTTGATCTTTTCTTCCAAATGAACTTTGTTATGTTTTTTTCTAATTCAATAAAAAAGTATCTTGGTAGTTCAATGGGTATGGCACTAAATAAATATATAAATTTGGGTAAGATTGTCATTTTTATTATGTTAATACATCCTACCCATGAGCAATTATTTTTTTTTCAAATTTTTTGGATCTAGTTTTAATTGTGTGGAAAGCGTTTTGTAGTTGTGTTCATATGGTTCCTGTGTTTGTCTCGGCAGATAGAGTCCTAAATATTTTATATTATCTAGAGTGATTTTAAATGGAATTTCTCTTTCTAATTCATGCTACTGTGATGTGTTGAAAATATATAGACATGCTGGTGATTTATGTGGGTTTATTTTGTATCCTGCAACTTTGCTAAAGTTGTTGATTATTTCCACTAGCTTTTTAGTTAATTCTCTAGGATTCTTTAAGTAGACCATCATATCATCTGCAAAGAGTAATAGCTTGATCTCCTCATTACCAATTTTAATACCTTCAATTTCTTTTTATTCTCTAATTGCTACTGCTAGTGTTTCTAGTACCATGTTAAATAATATAGGTGATAATGAACATCCTTGTTTCACTCCTGATCTTATTGGGAAGGCTTTTAATTTATTCCCATTGTAGATGATGCTTGCTGATGGTTTTAGATATATACTGTTTATTATTTTTAGGAAAGGCCCTTCTATTCTTATACTTTCTAGTGTTTTCAATAGGTATGGGTGTTGTATTTTGTCAAAGGCTTTTTCTGCATCTATTGAGATAATGATGTGATTTTAGTTGGTTTGCTTGTTGATATGGTCAATTATGTGGATGGTTTTCCTAATATTAAATCATTCTTGCATTCCTGGTATAAATCCTACCTGATCATAATGAGTAACCCTCATGATCACTTGCTGGAATCTTTTTGCTAGTATTCTATTTAAGATTTTTGCATCTATATTCATTAAGGAGATTGGTCTATAGCTTTCTTTCTCTGTTTTTGTCCTGCCTGGTTTTGGAATCAGTATCATTTTTGTGTCATAGAAGGAATTTGGTAGAACTCCTTCTTGGCTTATTTTGTCAAATAGTTTGTTTAATATTGGGATTAGCTGTTCTTTGGATGTTTAATAGAATTTATTTGTGAATCCATCAGGTCCTGGGGATTTTTTCTTAGGGAGTTCTTTGATGGCTTGTTCAATTTCTTTTTCTGATACAGGATTATTTAAGTATTCTATTTCTTCTTCTGTTAATCTAGGCAATTTGTATTTTTATAAATATTTATCCATATCACCTAGATTGTGCTATTTGTTGCCATATAATTGGGCAAAATTGTTTTTAATGATTGCCTTAATTTCCTCTTCATTAGAGGTGAGGTTTCCCTTTTCATCTTTGATAATGTTAATTTGGTTGTCTTCTTTCCTTGTTTAACATAGATTGACCAGTACTTTTTATATTTTATTTTTTTAATACCAGTTTCTAGTCTTATTTATTAATTCAATTGTTCTTTCACTTTTGATTTTATTGATTTCTCCTTTGAATTTTAGGAACTCGAATTTAGTTTTCATCTGGGGATTTTTAATTTGTTCATTTTAAAGTTTTTTGATTTGCATGTCCAATTTGTTGACCTCTGCCTTCCTTAAATTGTTAATATATGAACTCAAGGATATAAATTTCCCCCTGAGTTCTGATTTGGCTGCATTCCATAGATTATGAAAGGAAGTCTCATCATTGTCATTTTCTTCAATGAAATTACCATTTGTTTCTATGATTTATTCTTTAACCGATTTTGGAGAATCATATTATTTAATTTCCAATTAATTTTTGATTTGGCTCTCCATGTACCCTTACTAATTATTATTTTTATAGCATTATGATCTGAAAAGGTTGCATTTATTATTTCTGCATTTTTGCACTTGTTTGCCATGTTTTTATGCCTTAGTACTGTGAATTATAGATTTACTCCACCCTGCTTAGTCTTTTGAATTCTAGCAACCAGGAATGTATACACCCCTATTTAAGGATTAACTGTGAGGAGGATGGCCTATGACTGACATGTGCTAGCAAGTGACAAATCAGAAACAACTGACAGACCCCCTGGGCTGTCCTAAGCCAAGCATAAACCACCATTAGTACATGTGAGACATAGGAAGTGATGTAAAGGACTGGCTATATATTTTGTGTCACTCCCTGTGAAATGCTGTCTGGGCAGCTTTGGGAGCTTTGGTTAACTTGGCCCTGGAACTTGAGCCTGGAAAAGCTTCTCAGACTGCTTCCTTTTAGAAGGTCATGTGATGAGTGATAAGACTGACTCCCCTTTCCCTTGGCTTTCTGGAGAGGCCCCTTGGCTGAGACCTCTGAACTCCTGCCTGGCTCAGCCGGGCTGGAGCAGTTTTAATACCCTTTCTTCTCTCTCTTCTTTTTAATTTCTTCCTACTATTGTAATTAAACCACCATAAAAATCCCAAACTGACTTGAGTATTTTATTGGGATTAAATTTAAATCCCTAGTGACCAGTAAAATAATATATTCATTCAACAACCCTAATTTTACCCTTAACAGTACTTGGTCAATCTTTGTGAATGTACCATGTGCTGCTGAAAAGAAGATGTATTCCTTTTTGTCCTTATTAATTTTTCTCCATATATCTACTAACTCTAATTTTTCTAATATTTCATTCACATCTCTTACCTCTTTCTTATTTATTTTTTCATTCACATCTCTTACCTCTTTCTTATTTATTTTTTGGTTTGCTTTATCTAGATTTGATAGAGGAAAGCTCAGATCTCCCACTAGCATAATTTTACTATCTATTTCCTCCTTCAACTCCACTAGTTTCTCCTTTAGAAATTTGGATGCTATACCATTTGGTGCATACATGTTTAGTACTGATATTTCCTCATGATATATACTGCCTTTTATCAGGATGTAATTACCTTCCCTATCTCTTTTAATCATTTTTACTTTGGCTTTTGTAAATACTTACTTTGGCTTTAGTAAATTCTTACTATTTTTACTTTGGCTTTGTCAGATATCATGATTGTAACTCCTGCCTTCTTTTTCTCAGTTGAGGCTCAATAGATTTTGCTTCAACCTTTAATTCTAATCTTGTGTCTACCTTCCTATGTGTGTTTCTTGTAGACAACATATGGCAGGATTTTTGTTTTTAATCCATTCTGCTATTTTCTTTCGTTTTATGGGTGAGTTCATCCCATTTATGTTCAAAATTATGATTGCCACTTGTTTATTCCCCAACATTTTGATATCTTCTCTTAGTTCTGCCCTTTATTCTTTTGTTTAATCCTTTTAAATCAGTAGTTTGGTTTTAATCAGTCCCCCTAATCCCCACCATTATTATGCTTCCCTTTCTGCCCCCTCTGTTTTTGTTCCCTTCTTATTTTTTAGGGTCTGTTTAATTTCCTCCCCTCTCACTTTCCCTCCCTTTTTTTTTACTCCCTGTCCCACTCCCTCCCTTGGTTTTCTTTTCTTACTTTCCCTGTAGGGTAAGATAGAATTCGATACCTCAGTGTATCTAGATGCTCTTCCCTCTCAGAATTGATTTCACTGAGATTAAGGTTTAAGTATTACCCATTATCACTCTCTTCCTCTCATTCTTATAATAGAATTCTTCCTCTCCCCTTCCCATATACCTCTTTGTGTGATCCAGATTATCCTATTTATCTTTTTTTTTTTTAAACCCTTACCTTCAGTCTTGGAGTCAATACTGTGTATTGGCTCCAAGTGTGGGAAGGAAATCACTTAAAAGACTGATATATATTAATTTAAGGTCGCCAAGGAATTCAGCTATGTAATTCCTTAATGAAAACTCAAGTCAGCAGTCAACCTTTTATGGAGTTTAATTACAAACAGGAGGAAGAAAGGTATTAGAGAGAGAGAGAGAGAGAGAGAGAGAGAGAGAGAGAGAGAGAGAGAGAGAGAAAGGGGAGAGAAGGGAATAGGGCTTAATACCCCTTCTGTTTAGGCTGGGCCAAAAGGCCCTAGCCCTTAGATAGCTGAGGCAAAGAAAAGAGATCAGTCCCTATCACTCACGTGACCAAAATGGAGAAACAGTCTCAGGGGCCTCCACCTCCAGCTTCCTTCAGAGCAAGCTTCTCAGAGCACAACCTCTCAGAGCAACACCTCTCCACCCACCTCCCAGCCCTCAGACCCCTCTATCTTTAAGGAAACCATCTCAGTCCCCTCCCCTCAGTTCTCATATCTACCAATCACTGTCCATGTCTTCCCTGTGCCAATGGTGGCTCTAGCTTAACCCAGGACCGCCCAGAGGTTTATTTCCTTTGCACATGTCTGTTGAAGGTCATATTTTCAAATAATTAAATCTTGATCCTTTGCTGTAGCACTTCCTAAATCCTGTTATCCTGAGCAGGGTGGAGATTGGAAGTTCCAAGACCTGATTCCGTCATTCCAAGTATCTCTATTGTATCAATTCTAAAATCAATCATGACTCAAAGAACTTCCTGTTCTATGCTTAAGCATAGGTCAAAGCCCTTTCCATTGTTCAGCAAAAGGTTTCTCTCCTAAAGTAATCTTAAGAAGGGAGGAGGAGGAACCTCCCATGCCAATGGGGTTCACATTCCAATAGAGTTCCCACTATCAGCAGGAAATTCCCTACAAGCATGAAACCTTCCAATGGTGAAATTTCCAACATTCACAAGTCTAAGAAATTTTAAGGTTTACACAAGGCAGAAGAGTGGGAGGGCTAGTCAATGGGGGTCAAGTGACTTGCCCAGGGTCACACAACTGGGAAATGTCTGAGGCCAGATTTAAATCTAGGACCTCCTGTCTCTAGGCCTAGCTCTCAATCCACGGAGCTACCCAGCTGCCCCCTTATCCTATTTATCTTATTCCTTCAAGTTTCTCTTGGTGCCATCTTCTATTCCCCCCTTCCTTTTTTCTCTTTTTACATATCATTTTATACCACTTATTATTGAAACCTCTACCTATTAATGATTCTTCTAATTACTCTAATAGTGAATATAATTTTGGAGAGTTACAAATAACATTTTCCTATATATTAATATAAACAATTTGATTTTATTGAATCCCTTAAAGAAGATAATTTAAATAAAAACCATTTTTTCCCTTTCCCCTCTCCTTTCATGTTTCTCTTGATTTTTGTGTTTGGATATCAAACTTTCCACTTAGTTCTTGTCTTTTCTTTACAAATACTTGGAATTCTTCTATTTTGTTGAATTTCCATACTTTCTTACTAGAAGTATATAGTCAGTTTTATGGGTAGGTGATCCTCGGTTAAAGACTCAATTTTCTCGCCTTTCTAAATATCATATTTTAAGCCTAATGGTCTTTTAGTATGGAAGCTGCCAGATCGTGTGTAATCCTGATTGGTGCTCCTTGATATCTGAATTGTCTCTTTTTGACTTCTTATAAAAATTTTCTCCTTAACTTGGAAGCTCTTGAATTTGGGAGTTACATTCCTGGAGGTTGTCTTTTGAGGATTTAGTGTAGAGGGTGTTCTATGAACTCTTTCAATGTCTATTTCCCCCCCTTCTTCAAGAACATCTGGGCAGTTTTCTTGGATAATTTCTTGTACTATGTCAAGATTTATGTTTATTTCTGGCTTTTCAGGTAGAACAATGATTCTCAAATTGTCTCTTTGAGACTGGTTTTCTTGATCTATTATCTTGTCAGTGAGATATTTTATGTTTTCTTCTATTTTGTCAGTCTTTTGACTTTGCTTTATTAATTCTTGCTGTTTTGCAAGATCATTGGCTTCCAATTGCCTAATTCTGGTCTTAAAGCCTGGCTTTCCACTATAATCTTTTGATTTTTCCTTTTTTGTTTTCCTTTTTGGTTTTCATGGTTTCCAGCTGTTTCTCCATTTGGGAGTTCCTGTCCTTTAAACTGTTATTTTCTTTTTGAACTATTTCCCACTTTTCTTGCCAAATCCTTCTGTCTTTTTGATAGGCTCCAATTTAAAGTCTTCAAGAGCTTGTGGCCAATTTCCATTTTGGGGGGAAGGTTTGGGTGCATTTATTTGTATGTCCTCTTCTTCTATTTCCTCTATAGTCTGTATTTTTCCTCCATAAAAATGATCCAGGGTCAATGCCTTCTTCTTGTTTTTTTTGTTGTTGGAAAGTTGTTTTTCCCAAGCATTGTTTGCTATCACTGTAGTGGTTTTTCTTTCCCTTTCTGGTCAGAAGTTTGAGTGAGGAAGGCAGGCTCTCTGCTATTGGAGCTAAGATGCACTTTTTTTTTGCCTGAGGCCACCTCTTGAGTCTCTGCAGCTTCTACTGTTTACTGCCCTTCTCTGACCTATCTCAGTGAGGGGCCCAAGGTCTGGGCTCTTCAGCCTGCAGGGGTCTCAAGTTTAGCTACTCTCAGAGGTAGGTCTTTGATGGTCTTAGTCAGCTGCCAAGGACCTAGCGGTTCCCCTCACTAGCTTTAGATGTGCCCCTCACTCACTCGCTGATTCTAGTGCACTGGTTCTGACTCTGGCTCCATAAGTGGGGTGGGAGAGGTTGATCAGCTTGAGTTTTGGTACAAGCTATTTCACCCCCTTATAGTGTGGAAATGCCCAAATCCCACGTTCCTTCAATGCTGCACCTTACTGTAGAGTCCCTGAGTTCATATGAATTTGACTTTTTTGTCCTTTTGAGGTAGTCTATATTGGTAGGTGGTGAGGAGAGGAAGAGTCCTGGGTATACATTGTCATCATGTTTACCCTGAAGTTCCCTGGACATCCTTTTAATTTCCAGTTCTTTGCCACCACAAAAAGAGCAGTCAGAAATATTTTTGTATTAGTAGTTCCTTTCCCTTTTTAAAAAAAAAATCTCTAGTCTATAGAATTACAAGTGGTATTACTGGATCAAAGGGTTTACATTGTTTTATAGTCCTCTGGGCATAATTCCAAATTGTCCTCCCAAATGGTTGGATCACAAACTCTACCAGTAATACTTTAGTGTCCCAATTATGCCACATCCCCTCCAACATTTATCACTCTTCTTTACTGTCATATTGGCCAACCTAATAGGTGTAAAGTGGTATCTCAGAGATGTCTTAATTTGCATTTGTCTAATCAAGGATTTAGAGCATTTTTTCATATGATTATTGATAGCTATTTCTTTTTCTGAAAACAGCTTTTTCATAACCTTTGACTATTTATCAATTAGGGAATGATTTATATTCTTATAAATTTAATTCTTTATATATTTGAGAAATGAGAACTTTGTCAGAGAAATTTGTTATAATTTTTCCCCTGGTTTGTTGTTTCCCTTCTAATTTTGGTTTCATTGTTTTGTTTGCTCAAAATCTTCATTTAGTATAATCAAAATTATTCATTTTACATTGTGTAATATTCTCTATCTCTTATTTAGTTGTAAATTCTTTCCTTCTCTATTCCATTTAAAATAACTCTAGATGATACAAAAATACTTGGGAATCAACTTGCCAAAAGAAATGCAAGATTATATGAATTCAATTACGAAGCACTTTTCACACATGTAAAGTCAGATATAAATAATTGGAAAAACATTAATTGCTCATGGATAAGATGAGCTAATGTAATAAAAATAACAATCCTATCTAAATTTGCTAATTCAGTGCCATACCAATAAAACTACCAAAAACTTATAGAACTAGACAAAATGATAACAAAATTCATCTGGAAGAACAAAAGGTCAAGAATATTCAAGAGAACTAATGGAAAAAAATATGAAGGATGGTGATCTTCAGATACCTGTACTATAAAGCAGTCATCTTCAAAATAATCTGGTATTGTCTAAGAAGTAAAAGCGTGGATCAATGGAATAGAGTAGGGGTAAATGTCTTCAGCAATCTAGTGTTTGATAAACTCAAAGATCCAAGCTTTGGGGATAAGTGCTCACTATTTCACAAAAACTGCTGGGAAAATTGGAAAAAAAGAGTATGGCAAAAATTAGATATATATCTATACTTCACACCGTATACCAAGATAAGGTCAAAGTGCAAATATGATTTAGACATAAAGAGTGATACCATAAGTATATAAAGGAAATAGAGAATAGTTTGCCTGTCAGATCTATGGAAAAGGGATGAATTTATGCTAAAATAAGAGACAGAAAACATTAAAAGATGTGAAATGAAGAATTTTTTTTAGTTTTATCTTTATTTTATTCCAATAACATATTTACATGTAAGTTTTCCAAAGTTACATGTTTCATATTGTTTGCCTCTCATCTTCTCTCCGCTCCTGGAGTTGACAAGTAATTCAACTGGGTTATACATATATTATTACCCAAAATATATTTCTATATTATTCTTTTTTATAAGTGAATAATCTCATAAAACCAAAACCCCAACCCATATACCTAAATAAACAAGTGATAAATCCTATGCTTTCATCCACATGAAATGAATAACATTGATTATATTAAATTAAAAATGTTTTGTACAAAGAAAACCAATTCAGTCAAGATTGGAATGGAAACAACAAACTAGGAAAAAACCTTTATGACAAATTTTTCTTTTTTTCTTTTTCTTCTTTTTAAAAAATTTAGAATATTTTTCCATGATTCCATGATTCATGACTCCCCTCCCTTTTCCCATCTCCCTTCCCGGAGCTGACAAGCAATTCCATTGGTTTATACATGTATCATTGTTTAAAACCCATTTCTACATTATTAATATTTGCAGTAGAGTGATCTTTTAACATTAAAACCTTAATCATACCCTTATTGAACCATATGATTGATCATATGCTTTTATTCTGCATATCTGTTCCCACAGTTCTTTTTTTGGCTGTGGATAGCATTCTCTCTCAAAAGTTCCTCTGGATTGTCCTGGGTCATTGCATTGCTGCTAGTAGAAAAGTCTATTACATTTGATTGTGCCATAATTTATCAATCTATGTGTTCAATGTTCTCCAGTGTTCTGGTTCTGTTCCTTTCACTCTGCATCAATTCCTGGAGGTTTTCTAGTTTACATGGAATTCCTCCAGTTCTTTATTCCTTTCAGCACAGTAGTATTCTGTCACCATTAGATTAGCCACAATTTGTTCAGTCATTCCTCAATCGGAGGGCATCCTCTCATTTTCCAAATTTTGCCACCACAAAGAGCACAGCTATGAATATTTTTGTACAAGTCTTTTCCCTTATTATCTCTTTGGGGTACAAACCCAGCAGTGGTATGGCTGGATCAATGGGTAGGCATTCTTTTAAAGCCCTTCGCACATAGTTCCAAATTGCCCTCCTGAATGTTTAGACCAATTCACAACTGCACCAGCAATGTATTAGTATTCCTATTTTGCCACATCCCCTCTAACTTTTATCATTTTCCTTTGCTGCCATATTGTATGACAATTTTTTTCTGATAAAAGTTCTATTATCAAATATATAGAGAGGTAAGCCAAACTCATAAGAATAAGTCATTCCCCAATTGACAAATGGTCAAAGGACATAAACAAGCAGTTTTAAGAAGAAGAAATCAAAGCTATCAGCAATCATATGAAAAAATGTTCTATATTCCTTTTGATTAGAGAGATGCAAATTAAAACAACTATGAGATTCACACCTATCAGATTGGCCAATATGATAGTGAAGGAAAGTGATAAATGTTGGAGGGGATGTGGCAAATTTGAGACACTAATGCATTGCTGGTGGAACTGTGAATTTATCTAACCATTCTGGAGAACTATGTGGAATTATTCCCAAATGTATCCTTTGACCCAGTGATACCACTTCTGGGTTTGTTTCCCAAAGAGATTTTTAAAAAGTGGAAAACAACTTACTTGTATAAAGATTATTTATAGCACCTCTTTTTGTGGTGGCAAAGAATGGGAAATTGAAGAATTGTCCATCAGTTGGGGAATGTCTAAACAAACTGTGGTATATGATGGTGATGTAATACTATTGTACTTTAAGAAATGTTGAACAGTATGATTTCAGAAGAGCTAGAATGACCTATGTAAAGTGATGCAGAGTGAAATAAGCAGAATCATTTGTACATAGTTACAACAATATGTTGGAATGATCAGTTGTGACTTAGCTACTCTCAGCAATCAATGGTCCAGGACAATTCTGAAGGATTTAATGACAAAGTATCTCATCCACTTCCAGAGAAAGAATGGCTAGAGTCATAATACAGATCAAAGCATCCGATTTTTCACTTTATTTGAGTTATTATTTTGAGGTTTTGATTTTATATGAGTATTACTTTATAAAAATGAACAATATGGAAATATATTTTCCATAATAGTACATGTATAACACAGATCAAATTGCTTAGCATTTCTAAGAAAGGGGAGGGAAGGGAAGGAAGAAGATAATTTGGATCATACAGTTTCAGAAAATTTATATGGAAAATTGTTATTATATGTAATTGGTAAAATAAGTATAAAAACACATTTCTAAAAGTGAGAAGGGAGCAGTAAAGAAGGAATCTTAAATAAAAAAAAAGAAACCACTGTCTTCTTAATTTATATTATTGTAATAATTATGTATATTATTTTTCTTTTCTTGCTAATTGCATTGTTTATGTCTTTATTTAAAGGTAAAAACAAGGCTTAATGTAATAACAGAGTATAGTATTCTTCACTTTGGTCCATAAAAGTATGTCTCATATTTCTTGGGGGTGGGACTGGAAAGAGAAGCTTTGAATTATAGATTAAAGGAATTATGTCAGGATTCTACATAGAATTTCAAAAGCTGTATTATTTGGGGACAAAATGCCAATTTTTTTTCCTTTTACAAAGGAGTCTTATTTGGAGGAAAGTCTGAATCATGCCATGAAATTCCTGGCATTTCTTTTGGAATCCAGTGCCTTCTGTAATAGGAATGTGCTCATGTCATATGTTAGAAATGTGTTTGATCAAATTATTTGACTTTTCATTTGGATAAATTTTTGTGAAGTTCTTCTTAGACACAGCATGCCACTTTAAAAAAAAGCACAATATACATTTTAATTTGAAGAATTAGTCTTGTTCTCTTATTTCATAAGCTAACTTAATTTACAATTATCATCTGCAAAGTCCTTTTCTTCATGAACGGTAACACTTGGGAATCTGACCTTATTCTTGTCTGGTAGCCTTGGCTTCTACCTTAATTCTCACTGATTATACTCCATTGCCTAAGTCTCTAAATAATAAAATCTCATTATTAATATTTTATCAAGAAGACTGTTATTAATTCAGTCATCTACATCCTGTCTAAGAAAAATCAAGAAATCACTTTTCTCTAGTTGGCAATATAGATTCAAAAAATGTTAAAGCTGAAAGTGGCCAAAGAGATGATCTAACCGGATCCCTACATTTTATAGATGAATCAGAGGTCTAGACAGGGAGAAATTATTTATAATGGAGTTTCCTTGAGATCTGAGTAAGTAGGTGGTGAAATGGATAAAGTTTGGGGCTTGAAGTCAGGAAGACTTATCTTCTTGAGTTCAAATCTTGCCTCTGATACTTACTTGCTATGTTACCTTGGGCAAGTCAATTTAATCCTGTTTATTTTAGTTCCTAATCTGTGAAACAAGTTGGGAAAGGGAATGGCAAACTTCTCCAGTATTTTTGTCAAGAAAACTCCACATGGCCTCATGAAGACTTGGACTTGACTGAAATGAATGAACAACAGCATCTTGAGATCAGGATCTGTTGTTTGATTTTCTTTGTATCTGTATTTCTTTAGCAACACTGTCTGACACATAGTAGGTGCCAAATAAATGCTTTTTGACATGACTTTTTGACTTGATTTACCCATTATAGAAAAGAAAGTTTGTGGTAGATCTAGGAATAGAACTCAAGTTTCCCAATTCCCAGTTGAGTGTTCATATGAATATGTGTTACTCATTCTTCAGTGATTGCAACAAACATTTCATACCCAAAGGCTCTGTCCTGGCTTAAACCATATGTTGATGACCTCTTCAGCTCCTAAATTTTAATTATCTTCTCCATGCAGATGACTCTCATATCTCTCTAAATCTAGCCCTAGCTTCAACCCCAGGCTCCAGTCCTACATCACAAATTGCCTCTTGGATATTTTTAAACTGTATGTTCTATTTCAAATTCCAGTGCAACCAAAACAGGACTATTTATCATTCCCAGCAAACTTTCTCCTCTTCCAAATTTACTCCTTTCTGTTAGGGCATTGCTATTCTTCCAATTAGCTAGATTGGCAGCCTTGGGGTCATCTTTGACTTTTCTAGGAAAACCAGGGTGGGAAAAACCACTTCCCACAGTTGTTCAGACTTATCTGAAGCTACAGAAAAACAACAATAGCACCTATCTACCAGGGTTCTTGTGAGGGTCAAATTAAATAACTGTAAAGCACTTAGCAGAGTCCCTGACACATAGTAAGTGTGATTGATATAAATGTTATCTATTATTATTTCATCTGATCTACAAAATAAATAATAAAAATACAAATTATAAAATGATTTTTAAAAATTATAAAATAAGTGGGTTCTATGGGGTTGTTGACAAAGTTTGTTTTTTTGTTGGACAAAGTACAATACTTTTATAATAGGAATTTGGTGAGGAATAAACAAGAGGGAAATATATAAAATTCAGATTTATTGGTTGGTTTGAGAGAATTTTTTGTTGGACAAAGTACAATACTAAAGAAAAAAGGCTTTACTATAGATAGACAAGCATATAATAAAGACAGGAATATGGTCAGGGAAATGGAAAACAAAGACCTTGCCTCCCAACCTTACCTTTTATTCTAGCTTTAATTCATTTGTAGAGAGAGAACCTGAGAACATCTACCTTCAGTTAGTTATCAGTAGATGATAATTATTTTTTTTTACAGTTGAAGAAACTGAGGCTCAGGGAAATCAGATGATTTTGTTGAAGACCACACATTGACAGAAGTAGAATTCAAACCTAGATCTTCCTGACTCTAATTCAAACACTGACAGACTAAGAAATTTATATTTCTTTTCATTAGGAAATAAGTAAAAAATCTTTGAACCTTGATGTAGTCAGAATTGTATCATAATAAAATCTATCTGGTAGAATAGATAGAAATGAGGAGATACTAGGAGATACTACATCAAGAGGTTATTGTAAGACACAAGTAAAACCCAGTGGAATCGCTTGAAGGCTAGGGGGTGGGGAGGGGGAAGAGGGGAGGGAAAAAACATGAATCATGTAACCATGGAAAAATGTTCTAAATTAATTCATTAAATAAAAGTTTTCAAATTTAAAAAGAGGTTATTGTAATAATCCAGGAAGGAGATTATTAGAACCTAAACTGGAGTAGTGGCATCAAAATTCAAGAAAAAATTTTGGATAGCCTTGCTTTTATTTCTGTATAGTCATGGGAGTTCCTACCCCTTCAGATATGTTGTTTATAACCCTCATGAAATATTGAAAGATCAACCTTTTCCATTTGCTATTTTCCTATGTGAGACTAGAATTTAGTTATGCAGGCTTTAGTTAACAAGATTGTGGTTTTGTTTATTATAAGGACTGTTTGTAGGAAATGGCCACTTTGAAGATGAACCAGATTATCAACAAATTAATAAATGGGACCTGCCCAAGTTCAAGAAAAGCTTTAGACTCTAGAAGACCAAACAGGAAGGGAAAACACTTTCAACTAATTAACAAAGCTTCATTTAATTAAAGAAATGTCAAACACAACATGTTCAAAACAGAGTCCATTATCTTTTCTCCACTCCCTCCTTCCTCAACCCTATATCCCTTTTCCAAACTTCCTATTTTCTATTGAAGGCCTGGTCATTCTTCCAAGATCCCAGGTTTGCATGTTTAATTGATTCCCCTCCCTCTCCCTCAGGTCACATATCCAATCAATAGCCAAATCTTGCTGGTTCTACTTCCAAACATCTCTTACATCTGACTATGTCTTCCTACACCTACCCCCTTAGGTAAGGACCTATTACTTCACTCTCAAACTATTACAATGGACTCCTAATTTATCTCCTTGCCCCAAGGCTATTTCCAATCTAATCTAGCCCCTATTTCTGAAGTGATGTCCCTTAAATGCAGATTTAATCATGCCACTCAGTAAATTCATTTGGCTCCCTATTGCCTCTAGGATACCTTTGAAAAATTCTTTGTCACAAGTGGCCCCAATCAATTTTTACAGCCTCACTAAACATTTTTCCTCTCATTCTACTGTACATGTAAAGGTATCCTTTTCTCACAAATAGTCTTCACTCATGCCTTTCTATCTCTGGTCTTTTTGCCATGCCTGGAACACACTCCTTACTTTACCTCATAAAATTCCTCTCATCACTTAAAATGCACCATCTTCTCTTCTTATCCCCCAGGTCCCCTTCCTTAAATGCCTTGTATCTAAGGAGACAATATCTGTAAAGAGTACTTAATGCAGGATCCAGCACATAGTAGGTGACATATAAATGCTTATTTCCTCCTCTCCTTTCCCCTTCTATTTATTTTGTATTATAATGTAATGATTAAAATTCCTTGGAAACTGTATATTTTCCCATTATTTTCCCCTCAGATTATCCTTAAATCTCTCCTTCATCATTATCTTCTTCCCTATATCACAGTTCTTTATGTATATGGTTTCCTCTTCTACTAAATTATAAAATCATTGGAAGCAGGATCTGTCAGATCATTCTTTTTATCCAAAGCACCCACTATAGTTTTCTGCATATTATAAACATTTAATAAATATTTGTGAAGTAATCCATCAACTCTCTCATCAACTAGATCTCGTTTACTAAACTATTATTCTCATATAGTATTATACATTGCTGGGTTTTGAACGGGCATTATTTTGAAATATTTTTTCAAATTACATAAAATTACTTTTTAATATTCATCTTTAAAAATTTGAGTTTCATATTCTCTCCTTTCCTCCTTCCCCTTCTCCCTTATTGAGAAAGCAAGTCATTTGATATGTTATACATGTGAAGTCATGTAAAAATATTTTCATTTTAGTCATGTTGTGAAAAAAATAAAAGACCAAAAAACCCTAAATAAACCCAAACCAAGAAAAGTCATGAGAGCAAAAAAGTGTATGCTTTGATCTATATTCAGAGTCCATCAGTTCTTTTTTGAGAGGTAAATAGCAATTTTCATCATAAGTCCTTCAAAATTATTTTGAATCATTGTATTGCTGAGAATAGCTGAGTCATTCACAATTGACCAGTAAAAATATCACTCTTACTGTATACACTGTTCTCTTGGTTCTGTTCCCTTCACTTTTTTTTGGTTCATGTAAGTCTTTCCAGATTTTTCTGAAACCACCCCTCTCATCATTTCAATAGTATTCCATCACAACTTGTTGGGCCATTCCCCCCAATTGATAGGCATCCCCTTAATTTCTAATTCTTTGTTACTACAAAAAGAGTTGTCATAAATATTTTTGTACATTACATATAGGTTCTTTTCCTTTTCCTTTTTTTTCAGTATCCCTGACAGCCTACCTTTTCCTTTAAAAAAAAAATCTCTTTAGGATACAGACCTAGTAGAGCTATTGCAGGGTCAAAGGGTTTTATAGCCCTTTGGGCATGAACTAGCAATATTCTTTAGCACATTTTCATCAGACCTCAGAAGGGGATTAGCTTCAGTTTAGCTTCTTTCCTTCCAAGAATTGGTCCCAACCAGTTCATTTCTCAAGGAAGCATGACTGATAGATGGATCCTTGTTTCAGCTTCCACTGGGTTGGCTCCCTAAGGACCCTACTAAGTATTATTCCTTATAAAAATACTAAGTATTATTTTGGACTGACTACAAAACTTGGCTCTCTCTTGATCTTTCTAATCACCCAAGATAAAAAATTTGACTTCCTTTTCCTAGAACAGAAAAGAACAAAATGAGGCTAATGAGTGAGCCCAGTTTCTTGGGGCTTCAGGGCTTGCGAGGGGAGAAGGCTCTAAGGCACTTTCCTCACAATAAGGTTGGTCTCTTTCTGGATCCCATGAAGGAAGTAACCACTAAATAAAGCCAAGTCACAAAGGAAGTTGACAGGGCAAAGATTCTCCTAACTGCCACACAGTTTGTTTACTGGAACCAGTTATAGAATGACTACACAAGCTCCATGGTTTCCCCAAAGTATTTCCTATATACATCATTTCTCATTTCTGACTTGGCTATACTCCTTTGCCATTTCTCTGACTTAATTCTCCACCATGTCTCAGGCAGCTCTTTACTGAGATAACTTCATCATCCTTTGAGATCCCAACAGCCTTGAGACTCTATTTCATTACTTTGCCCTTTGCCTCTTTTACTGGAGGGAGGGACCATGAGCCCCAAACCTCCATTTAAAGAAGGAACTCAGTTCAGAACATCTCTTTTTCTTCCTTTTCAGCTTCCTTTTGTCTTCCCCTATTAGGTTGTAATCTCCTTGAGGGCAGGTACTTTCTTCTTTTTCTTTCTTTTTTTTTGTATTTGAATTCCCAGGATCTAGCATATATTAGATGCTTAATAAATGCTTATTGATTGATTCCTTGATTGATCTTCATGATCATCTTGGAAGCAAGCTCCTTCAACCTCTTCATGTGGTGAGATACCATCTCAGTTACTGTCCATTTGCACTAGACCTCCATTATACTTACCTTTGGAACAATTAGGTTTTACTAGGAAATAAATACAAAAGATTCACAGAGAAGCAAACACAAAATAATGTGAAGAGGAAGAGAATACTAACAATGGAGGGGAAGGATCAAGAAAGACTTTCCTGTAGGACAGAGATATCAAATTTCCAAAATTCCCACTGACTAGATTAAAATACAATAGGGAAATTGTTGAGAAAAATAAATTAAAATACAATCCAATATAGATGATGTTAATTCATGGTTTCTTAAGTCAACATGATCCAGCAGGATCTATTCTATTTGAGTTTGATATTCCTACTATAAGAGGTGATATGGGAGCTGAGCCTTGAAGGAAGTTAGGGATTCTATAAGACAGAAGTCAAAAGGGAATGAGTGTATACAAGCAAGAGGGCTAGCCTGTGCCAACACTCTTTTGTTTATCATATAGTAAATTGAAACAAAGTCCTTAAGAAACTTTGGTGGTGAAGTAGATAGAGTGCTGGCTCTGGAGGCAGGAAGACCCAAATTCAAATTCAGCTTCAGGTATTTACTATCTAGGTGACCTTACAAGTAATTTCAAATCCATCTGCTTCAGTTTCTCTAACTGTCAAGTAAGATTAATATTAGCCCTTGCCTCGTAGGGTTGTTGTGAGGATCAAGTATTTGTAAAACACTTCTTCAAGTGCCTGACACAATTTTGTTGTTGTTTTAGTTGTGTCCAATTCTTTTTAAAAATCCCCTACCTTTGTAAGGGTTAAAATTATGGTTGAGACTGAATGTAATAATTATATTTGGTTGCCAAGGATTTTATTTACAAAATCCTAATGAAACACCCAAACTCAGCTGGAAATTTTATGGTGATTTAATTGATACAGTGGAGGAGATTAAGAAGAAGGAAGAAGGAAGGGGCTAGTACTGGGAAGATTAGGAGATCTAGAAAGTAAGGTTTTGAGTGTGAAGGAGGGAAGAATCAGCCTGACCTCTAAAGGGGATCAGCTAAGATGCCTGAACCTGAATCAGCTCATGGGCAAAATTCACCACCAACACTCCAAGATGTTGAAGTGCCTAGCACACTCTGAGCCAGAGTCGAAAGAGGAGAGAGGAAGTGATGTGCCTTATATAGACAGTTTTACATCACTTTCCTGCGACTCATCTGTACCAATGATGACTTAGCTTAACTTAGAACAGACCAGAGGTCTGTCCTTTTTTCTGCATGTGTCTGTTGAAGGCCATCTCCTCAGATAATTAAATCTTGAGTTTGATGCAGACCTTCCAAATCTTGTTAAACTAAGAAGGGAGGAGAAATGTAGAGTTTCCAAGACCTGATTCTGTTATTCCAAATATCTCCATTGTTACTGATCAGGAAATAGATTAATCAGATATTCTAAAGAATGGTCTGATTAGAGTGGGATAGTTTTAAAATTCACACCTTCCATCTTAGAATCCATAGATACTAGTATCCATTCCAAGGCAGAAGTTCAGTAAGGGAAAGGCAATTGGGTTAAATGACTTGTCCAGGATCATAGAGCTCAGAAGCCTCTGAGGATAGGATTTGAACTTAGGTTCTCTCAACTCCAGGCCTGGCTCTCTATTCACTGAGCCACCCAGCTTCCTCTTTGTCACTTGGAGCTTTCTTGCAATGATACTGGAGTGGTTTGTCATTTGCTGCTATGGCTCATTTTATAGATGAGAAAACCGAGGCAAATATGATTAAATGATTTGCACAGGGTTACCTAGCTAGTAAGTGTTTCAGGTCATATTTGAACTCAGGAAAATGAATCTTTCTAACCTCAGGTCTGGAACTCTATCCACTGTGGCAAACTAGCTGTCTTTTTGGGCACATAGTAAGAATTTAATAAATACTTGTTCCTTCTTTTCATTATTAGTAGAGGGAAAGGCCCAGATTTGCTCCTCCACATGATGGCTGCATTAATCTTCATCTTTTCAGAAAACTTGCCCCAAGCATTCTCCACTGAGGTCCAGGCTGCAGTCATGTTTAGGTCTAAGCAGTTACTTTGAGGGAGTAGTGGTGTTTAGAGAGTCAGGCTTTCCTTTCCTGAATGATGAAGTCTGCTTTCTAGTTTCTGATCTTTATTTGTGGTCAAGTAGGAAACAGTAATCCAATTTATTACAGTTGGGGTCTTGAGATATGCTTTTGTAAGACTCTAATTTGCACCTAGATTTTTATGTAAACACACACATAGAGTTTTTGGGCACACATCCAGTTTCATCTCTAAGGAAGTTAATTATAGACAAATAGATGTTTACATATACAAATATGTACACAAACTTGCATATGTTCTTATATATATATCAGGTTTCAAATAAAAATTATTGTAAAATATTTTGTAAATGTTTGTGTGTTTTTGTATATTATTATATTAAATATAACATTACCAAGGAAAGTGCAGAGCTGAGGCAACCCTGTAACATTCTTCATGGGAGGTGGATTGTTGTTGGGAATCATCATGCATACAATATTACCAAGTGTGGAGTTATTGAGGACATAGTTATAAGGCATAATTTAGAATTAACCATGACATTACCATGCTCCTGGAAGCAATAAGGTACTACTGACTTTCATATGACTCTTTTATTTTATTTTATTTTTTGGTTTGTTCAAATATTTTATTTTCTAAATTACATGTAATAACAATTTTCAACATACATTTTCTGAAATTGTATCCTTCCTTCCCTTCTTTTCCTCCCTCCCAGAGATGGTAAGCAGTTTGATTTGGGTTATACAAATATTATCATGCAAAATATTTCCATGTTCATCATTTCTCATACTCATATAAAACCAAAACCCCCAAATAAAACCATAAACAAACTAATGTGAAAGATGGTATGCTGTGATCTGCATCTGACTCAAACAATTCTTCCTCTGGAGGTGGATAGCATTCTTTGCCATTCAGAATTGTCCTGGATTATTGTATTGATGAAATCAGCTAAGTTTTTCACTGTTGATTACTGAATAGTATTGTTGTTACTCTGTACAATGTTCTTCCCTGTTCTGCTTGTTTTGCTCTATATCAGCTCATGTAAATCTTTCCAGCTTTTTCTGAAATCATTCTGCTAATCATTTCTTCTAGCACAAAAATTCCATCACCAACATATACCACAATGTGTTCAGCCTTTCCCCAAATGATAGACATCCCCTCCTTTTCTTTGCCATTCATATGACTCTTAAAAAAAAAAAAGATTTTTATAAAAGGCTTACTCAGAAAATTATCAAGGACTGAAATACATCTAAAACTGCTTGTCATTAAAAGTGTAACACTTTTCCTCAGCATCCTTTTAAGGGTTGCTGTGAATAAAAAGTTCTTGTTACTATTCCATATACTTGAGAGAAGAGAAAGATTTCATTTGGCAGGAGAATAATGAGAACCAAAAGAAGAAACAGAAATGCTTTCATTTTCAATGAATGACAACAGAAACAAAATCCATTTCCTGTTTGGTTTTTGTAAGTGTGTGTCTACTCTCCCTATAGACACTGAGTGCATTAGTGAGAGATATTAGTCCTAAAGAGAGTGAATCCAGTTTATTATTCTCCAGTTTGCACTCCTGACTCTCTGTACTTTTTCTACCATGCTACAGAAGTTTCCTTAACCCTAAAATTCTCTATACCTCTCTGAACTTTCTTCTTTATGAACTCTTCCTCTGATTGGCTAGTTCCTCACAGAACTTCTATTTTAAGGAAATTGGCAGGCCAGCCATGTTTTTAATTTCTCTTCAGGCTCCACTGTAGTTTTTTTTTTTTTTAACCATGATCTTATATGGATGTATTCTCTCTCCATGTCTTCCTTCACCCCCCCTCTCCTTTTTTTGGTGTTGTCTTTCCCCATTAGAATGTAAGCTTTGTGGTACAGTGGACAGACCATTAGGCCCAGAATCAGGAAGAACTGAGTTAAAATCCAGCCTGACACTTACTAGATATGACCTAGAGCTTGTAATTTAATTTCTGTCTGCTCCATTTTCTTCAATTATAAAATGAGGATAATAATAGCATATACCTTCCAGGGCTGTTGTGAAGATCAAATAAGATAATAATTGTAAAGATCACACCACAGTACTTGGCATATTGTAAGTACTATATATTAATTATTATTATCATTAATTATCAAGGATAAGAAATTTCTTTTTTGTTTATAGTTTATATTTTCAGCACTTAGTAAACTATGTGGCATATAGTAAGTGCTTGTTGACTGACATGTTGACCAGAGTTGTAAGGTGCCCCAGGAACATGGGTGTCTCCATTTGTTTGCCTCCTTGCTAGATTAAAAAAAAGTTTTTTTAATTAACAATTTTATTTCTTCTAGGTTTTGTTTGTGTACATAATGCCCCACAGTTTGTTGTTCTTCAGTCATTTCAGTTGTGTCTGACTCTTCATGACCTCATTTCTTTGCAAAGATAATGGAATGGTTTGCCATTTTTTTCTCCAGATCACTTTACAGATGAAGAAACCAAGTCAAACAGGGTAAAGAGACTTGCCAAGGATCATATAGCTAGCAAATATCCAAGGCTAGATTTTAACTGAAGTCTTCATGACTCCAGACCTGGCTTTCTTTTCACTGCACCACCTAGCTGCCCTACAAAAACCACATGCATTAATGAGAGAGTATGATCCTAGTTCATGAGTAGACTATTAGATTATTATTATTTTTTGGTTTCATCTTCTACTGGGTAAATGCTAAGATTATGATTTTTTTTGTCTTAGTTAGCAAATTCTTCATGTTTGAGTAAATTATTTGAGTTAAGTGACTGATTTTATATATACAGAAAATATTCTACTCTGGACTTAGTAGCTACAATGGTAAGAAGTAGGAATATATCACTTTCCCCAATAGATTCATCATTGTTAACCCTAGATGTTTGAGAAAGAGAGAGGTTGGGGCAACTAGGTAGGCACAGTAGATAGAGCCAAGTCTGTGATCAGGAGGTCCTGGGTCCAAATTCAGCTTCAGATACTTCCTAGCTATGTGACCCTGGGCAAGTCACTTAACCCCAATTTCCTATCTCTTATTGCTCTTCTACCTTGGAATTGATACTTACTATTGATTCTAAGACAGAAACTAAGGGTTTCCAAAAAAAATAAAAGTACTAGAAACCTGGTTTCAAATCTGATTTCAGACACTTCCTAGCTGTGTGATACTGGGTTGATTTCTCAATCATACTTTCCTTACTTATTCCTCAGTTTCCTCTCAAGTCACTGTAGTATAGTGGAATGAAGAAACTGGTTCTTAAGGCAAAGGATCCTAGTTCAAATCCTCCCTCTGATCCTGTATGTCCCGAGGCAAGACAATCTCACTTGGCCTCGATTTCTTCAACAATAAAACCAAGAGTTATACTAGATGTAGACTCTGAGGTCCCTTCTAATTCTAGATTTATTGGCCTATGTTTTTCAGAAAATGGAGATAACCTATCTATGAGTTATAGGATTGTTTTATGGCTCTAATGAGACAAGGTATCTAAAGCAAACCTTGAAGTGCTATGTAAATATCACTATTCATTTTCTCACTTTTACTCAACCAAAAGAAAATGCTACAATAAAAAGGAAGCCAGTTTGAGGTTGCCTGGAGGCTTTCACAATGTTTCTCAACTTCTTACTACTTCTTCCTAGTAGTGATTCACTATAAAGCAATGTGAGAGATACACCATTACCAGTGTCACATAGGGAGTGAAATAAACAAATGAGACTTTCCATCTTCCTTCCTTCCTTTCTTATTAAATGCCAGGCTCAGAGAGAGAATACTAATGATCAGATCGTCTTAGTGCTCCCTCTTCTAATTTTGCCAACAAGTACTAGATGATTCTATTAGTATGCTCTTTAAGAGTATTCCAAAAATCCTTTAAATACAGTTGAGAAATGCATCAAATTGTAATTTTGAAAGTACATATGTTATGCTCATATGTAGAAACCACCTACCTGCCTGCCCCTGCCCTCCTTTTCAATAGTTATTATGTCTTCTATAGGAGAGCTAATTTTAGCACATGGGCTAAATTCTTATTCATTCCTGAGGAGCAGCTTCTTTAGCTAGCCACATGAGGCCATGTTATATCAATGCATTTCCAATTCAATGTGACCACTGCCATGCCATGCTTTTGTTATTGTTTTGTAGTTGTTTTTTTCAGTCATGAGCCATTCTCCATGACCCCATTTGGGTTTTTTTTCTTTGCAAATATTGGAGTCATTTGGCGTTTTCTTCTCCAGCTTATTTTTTAGATGAAGAACTGAAGCAAACAGCATTAAGTGACTTGTCCAGGGTCACACAGCTAGTGATACCTAACACCAAATTTGAACTGGGTTTTTTTGAACAGATCTTTTTTGAACATGTCCTGCTGACTCCAGACCTGGAGCTCTAGCCCCTGCACCATCTAGTTAACCTGTTTTATGTATGATTTTTTGGTTTACCAAATAGGTATGTTACATATAAGTGTATGTATAATAAGTGCTGGTCATTCTTCTAAATATCACCATAGGAATACTATTGTGTTCAAAGGAATAATGAACTGGAGGAATTCCATGTGAACTGGAATGACCTCCAGAAATTGATGCAGAGTGAAAGGAGCAGAACCAGGAGAACATTGTACACAGAGACTGACACACTGAGGTATAATAGAATATAATGGACTTCTCTACTAGTGGAAATGTAACGATCTAGGACAATTATGAGGCATTATGAGAAAGAACACTATTCATATCCAGAGGAAGAACTGTGGGAGTAGAAACACAGAAGAAAAACAACTGATTGATCATATGGGTCAATGGGGATATGATTGGGAATATAGACTCTAAATGATTACCCTAGTGCCGTGATGGCAAACCTATGACACATGTGTCAGCAGTGACAGGCAGGCTTGTGGGTGGCAGCTGCTGCTCTTACAATTTGACAGGGCCAGCTGGGGAGGGGCGGAGCCAGGCCATGTGCAATGGAGGAGTGCCTGGAACAGCTTACCAGACACTTTTAGCACCTTGAAAAATATAGCAATGACTTTACTCATAATTTTTCCCTTTATGTACTTTTGTGAGACTCTATTCTCAGCATTAAATAATATCAAAATCAAGAAAAGAAACAAATTGACAGATGAAGTTAGTAGCGCTTGCTTGGGTTTGAAGTGTACAAAGTACCAACTTTCAATTGAAGATTTAGCCAATGAAATTAAGCAACAAAAAAGTCACCAATATGCAGGTTAGTTAAAGAATTCCCCCTCCCTCTCCCTTATCTTAGTTCACGGCACCCCACACAAGTTAAATAATATGAAGACCAACAAAAGAAACTGACTGACAGATGAACAAAGAAGTCACTAAGCAGGTAAGTTAAATAGTTTTTGGTTTATTAAATATAGTTATATATAACAATTATACATTTTTGTTATTTAAACTATAAATATCATGAAATTATGGTAGTTTTTTTCTTGAAGTGACACACCATTTGAGTTATGCTTGGTTTTATGGTGAATTTTGACACACCAAGCTCAAAAGATTGCCCATCACTGCCATAGTGCAATTATCAATAATATGGAAATAGGTCTTTATCAATGACACATGTAAAACCCAATGAAATTGCACATCAGATATGGGGGAATGGAAGGGGAAGGAAGGGAGGGAAAGAACATAAATTATGTAACCATGGAAAAATATTCTAAATTAATTAAATAAAATTTTTCAACAAAAAAGACATGACTACAAATAATTAAAAGAAGCATGGGAAAACATATGAACTGATGCAGGGAACAGTAAATAAAACTTGGAAAGCAAACAAAAAAAATATCAATATCAGGAGGGCAGGGAGGTAACTCAGTGGACTGAGAGTGAATGGGATGTTCTGGGTTCAAATTTGACCACTGACACTTCCTAGCTGTATGACCTGGTGCAAATCACTTAACTCCCATTGCCTAGCTCTTACCACAATTTTGCTTTGGATCTAATACACAATATTGATTCTAAGATATAAGGTAAGGAGTTTTAAAATAAGTAAATAAATAAAATCACCATATACCCTTATGAACAAAATCATTGACCAGACTAACAAACTATTTTTAAACAACCTGTCCAATTCTATGGGGTATTGATACTGACATGGTATTTACTATGATACCCTTCAAACTTCTAGGGGGTAACCCTGAAAGATTCTGATTTCTAATAGAATGATTTCTAGACTATTCTGTCTTTCTTACCAATGCCAGCTAACTAGTTTAACCTTCTTTTTTTCCCCTTCTTCAGCTTCCCTTTTTGTCAGGAAGACAAAAACAGAGCCCATAGGTTATTTCTTCCTTGCTTTAATCATAGGACCAGCTAATCTTTTTTTTCTGTTCATACATTTCCTAAAAAGATGGTTTGTTGTTTTAGGGAGAAGATAGGTGTCATTAAAAGAATTTTATAAATAAAAAATTTTCTAAAAAGGGGGGAGGGCTTCTAGGTAAAAAAAAGGATAGAATGGTGGTACTGGAGTTGTGAGGACCTGAGTTCAAATATGACCTCAGACACTTCCTAGCTATTTGACCCTGGGTAAATCACGTAACCCTAATTACCTAGTCTTTGCTATTCTTCGGAATTGATATTAAAACAGGAAGTAAGGGCTTATGAGAAAAAACATTCTTAAAAAATATCCTTTGTAATTTCTCAAAGGTGATCCAGCCTTTTATCTTCCTCCTTTTCAATTCTGGATCCAATTTATTGTCTGCGCATTGACATTTGGATGAACTCCATAGATGATCCATTGAACTGCATATCTTAGTTCAGACAATAGTTGTTCTTTATCTATTTGGCTCTTCCTTTGTTGATAAGTCTGTCAAATGATTTTGGGAGGATACAGATTTCATGTAGCAGGCTTTTGAGTGTCTCAGGGCTTAAGGCAATCAGAAGAATGTTACTTATATATAGTTAGAAAAATTAGGACTCCATCTCCCAGAATTCTTTTCTTGTCCCAAGAATCCTTCATGTTTGTGTTTGTTACATTTATATATAAGTTTTGGTGACATTTCTCTCTTTTTTACGTGCACGACTGTGAAAGTAGGTTTTCTTCACTGAGGTTTTTCTTCTCTTGCTTCAAGTTTTATTATTAATAAATCTTATAAATATAATACTTGGAATAGTGGATATTAATTTTTAAAATCTACACTTGCAAAGAGGAACAGTAGAGGGTCTCACTTTTGATAGTGAAGTCCTCCTTTATTTGGACTATATACTGGATATCTTTTGGCTCCATTCTTAGTGAAAATGTCTCCTTCTCCCATTAGAAAAGAAAGACTCGAATGACTCTTACTTTTTGTCTTAGAAATAACTCTAAGACAAAAAGGTGGGCTAGGCAAACAAGTTTCAGTAATTTTCCCAGTCTGAGGTCAGATTTGAACCAGTTCCTCCTGACTTTAGGCTTCGGGCTCCCCTATGCCTCCTTTTTTAAATGTCTCACTTGATATTAATGAGATGATATTTATGACTTCTTTCAAATAGATGATAAACCAGCTCTACCAATTCCTTTTTTTCCAATCTTGTCAAAGAAGAACCTATGAACTATCCTTTAAAGGAACTGCTATTTTTTTCCTCCTTCTAGCTTAATTTATGACAAGCATGATAAAGCTTGATATGATTCAGTTCCTCTAGTCATATGTCCACTTGTTAGTCACCGGATAAGAATCTTGCATTTGTAGTACTGGTGGCTTAATCCATGCTTATACATGGCCCCAAACCCATACGATTCTTAGAAACCATTGCTCTTTTCCTCATAATTCTGCCACTCTCAGATAGGTGATTTGTAAGGGGGCCATGAAGGATTAAAGACCACTTACTATTTTTCTGGGTTTTGTAGATTGTTCTGGTCAAAGAATTTGTCACCAAGTGGATAACCCATAGGTCATGATCCTCTCTTTAATTACAGAGATGGAACTTAGAAAGCTTATAGTCTATAATTGGGATTGTATTCCATAAAATTTTACTTTGATGTCTCTTCCTGTTATCAAGGTCATTCTGATTTCTTAGGGACCAAAGTTAGTTAGTCAACAAATATTTATTAAGTAGCTACTATGTGCCAGGTCTATGCTCAGTTTTGGGGGTGTAAAAGAAACAAAAGCCAATCCCTGACTTCAAGGAGCCCACAGTCTAATGGGGGGGGGGATAACAAGCAAACAAATATGTTCAAACAATCTATACCCAAGAAAAATAGGAAATATTAAGAGACAGAAGGCACTAGAATTAGAAGAGATTGGGAAAAGCTTGCTGTAGAAGATGAGATTTTAATTGGTATTTAATTAAAGGAAGCTAAGGAAGCCAGTAGGCAGAGATGAGGAGGGAGAGTATTCTAGGCATGGGGGACAGCTGGAGAAGAGGAAAGCATGTTCTGGCAGGCTCTACCATGCCAGAAAAGTTTACAGTCCTAGAATGACAAAGTTCATTTTTTAAAAGGGCTCAATATTTGTTCATCTAGCTTCTTATCTTCTTCCTAAGATATAGAACATTAAAGTGTTGAATAATTAATTAACTTCGAATTAAAAAATAAATTGGGGCAACTAGGTAGCACATTGAATGCAAGCTTAGAATGGTAGCACAGTTGATAAGAGTCCCAGGCCCAGAATCCAGAGGTCCTAGGTTCAAATCTGACCTCAGATACTTCATAGCTGTGTAAACCTGGGCAAGTCACTTCACCCCAATTGCCTATCCCTTACTACTCTTCTACCTTAGAATTGATCAATTTTAAGACAGAAGGTAAAGATTTTTTAAAACTCCCATAGAAACATGAGTGAATAAATCTAACTTTAAATGGACAAAGCATTAGAATGAACATTAACATGTCGATAAGGTATAATTCCCTAATTTTTTATCATTTTTGGATATTAGTGATATTAAGGAGTAAAGTAATTTTGGATTATAACACCTAAGGATTTTCAAAAGTTTGGAGAAGCTCTGATTGTTCCGTTTTGAGTGATTTTCCATTATATTTCCTCCCCAGACATAGTTCATAAGTCTACAGCTTGGATAGCTTTGTGAATTGTGGTTAAAAAAAGGAGTCATCTGGTGGCTAACTTTGTGGTAATGGATCTTTCCAGACTTAGAAAAAAGCTGGTCCTCACACAATAGTCTGTACTTGGTCCTAGTTCTGTCACTTGAAGTTTTTCCAGGTGGGTGATATGTGCCAGAGGTTATATATCACTGACATGGCCCTTGAGAGCTCAGGATCACATTCATGTCTGAGTGAAGTTTTGGAGGAAGATGTCAACAGAGGAATGAATACATTATATATCTGTTCAAATCTGCAATGTATAATCTTGAGATTTTGAAGAATTTTAAAGATCCAGGACTTCAATGATGAATCAAGGATGCTTTGTTTTATGTCTATCTGAAGTGTATAAATGAACTCTGTAAATTCTCTGTCTGTCTGTCTGTCTGTCTCTCTGTGTGTATCTTTCTCTTTCCCCCTCCCTTTCTATCTCTGACTCTATCTCTCTGTCTCTGTCTCTCCCTCCCTCTCTCTGTCTCATTCTCTCTCTCTCTTTTTTCTCTCTGTCTCTTTGTACCTCCTTCCCTCTCTCCCTCTTTCTTGCTCTGTCTCTGTCTTTCTCTCTCTCTCTCTGACTCTCTCTGTCTCTCTGTCTCTCTCTGTCTCTCTCTGTCTCTGTCTCTGACTCTCTCTCTGTCTCTCTGTTTCTCTATCTCTCTGTCTCTATCTGTTTCTGTCTCTGTCTGTCTGTCTCTCTGTCTCTCTCCCTCTCTGTCTTGCTCTGTCTCTGTTTCTCTGTCTCTGTCTCTCTGTCTCTCTCTGTCTCTCTTACACACACATATACACACACACTCCTTATGCCTTGATCCTTTGTTTTATTGAAGATTGGGATAGGGAGTATATGAATTAGGGTCCCAGCCATGTAGATTATACTACTTTCTTTCTGAAAGGAAAAGAACTTGTTCTTAACAATTGATTGATCCAGGAGTCATCAGTGGTGGGACCAATATGTAATAGGGTTCTTACTGTGTAGCTTGGGCTACTTTCTCTCTAAAAGGCAAAGACACTCTCCTTAAGATTGAAATGATACCGGAGCCTAGGGATTGATCTAGCAGTTAATGTCCTTCAGACATGATGCATAGACTAGGCCATGTGAGTCAACATATGCTCCTGACCAGACATTTTTTGTGAGAAGAAAAGAGAACCAGATCTGAATCCTTCCTGAATATTTTTGCTGTGCTGAGTAATCTCCCTGTTTGTTAAAAGTTAGAAGTATTATGAATGGCTCATTTCATTCTAAACCCAAGCCTGAGTCAGGGACCCCAAAACAAGGACTTACAAGAGCCGAGCCATATTTAGCAGATTTTGTATCTTGGGTAAATGTGGTTAAGAGACCAATTTGGGGGCTCAAGTATAGTCACTCCAGGATGGGGCAATACATACCTGAGAGAATACAGTGGGGGCAAGTGACCATGAGGGAAGGCACAGAAATGGTTGTTATCAGGGATGGAAAGCATAGTAAATGGTTTCCTGTTTGTTGTTGCTGCTGTTGTTTTTAAGCAGAAGTGTAACTATTTCTTTATTAAATTATACAAAAAGGATAAAAAGGAGGGGGGGCAGCTATGGAGCACAGCCCCAATCCCAGCCTGGTGCTGTGAGGGGATGGGGAATCTGAGGGAGATCCAGGGATCGGGCAGGGAGAGTGGGAGAGAAGGCAGAAGAGGAAATGTAGGAATGTGGAAAGGGGGCAGGATTTTGAGGAATCAGCTGGGGAATGGAAGGAGATATGAAGATGGGGAAAAGAAGAGTAGTCTGGGGATCAGCCAGGGAGCTTGGGAATAGGGAAAGCTCAGGAAGTGAAGAATTGGTGAGGTAAAAATTGGGATATCTGGAGAGGGGCCAGTAAGAAGGCTAGGGAGAATAGGAGGGGGACAAGCAGGTAAGAAGCAGGTGTTTAATCTTTTCCATTATTTTGTCATCCTAGCATAAGTGCCTATTTAACATATGCTAGTTAGAAATATTCAAGAACTCTGAATTTGGTGGCAGAAGATCTGGGTTTAAATTTGTCTCTACAACTAACTAACTTAACCTTAGGGAAATCATTTAACTGGGGTGGTGGGGAGGGGTAGGGGGGCTGGCATGGCAATTTCCTGATTTTCCATAAAATGAAGGGGCTGAACTGGAAAATTTCAAAGATTCATTTTCGACTCTGTAATCTATTATCTGAAATCACTACTTTTGTGTGCTCTCTAATTTCTATATGTACCACTTCCCACCATCCTGTCTGCCCTGACCCTGGCTCAGGTTTTACCCTTTCTGGCAAAGGCTCTTCCTCTTTGGAAGAGCTTGCTCTATATGCTTTACACTTAATTAATATTCATTTAATCGAATTGTGATATTTTTAAATCTCTGATTTCAGATATTCTGATCATTTTTATTAGGTCTTCAGTATCTTTTAAGGGGTGATGTTAAGTGTGACCACCATGCCCAGGACAAAAAGATATTGAGTTTATGCCTTGCCATAAAATAATATGCTCTGTCATTGAAATAACTCCGGATGAAGTTCTAAACACTTCACATATTGGAAGGACTTTTATGTGGAAGAGGTGTTAGACTTGTTTTGTTTGGCTCTAGAGGACAGAATTAGGAATAAAGGGTAGTCGATGCAGAGAGACAACTTGACTAAAGAGCATTTTGCTTGGTTATTGTTAGTTTGATGTGATCTGGCTATGAGTTAAAAATTGTCAAATTGCCTTATTGAGGGAGAGACTTCCTGGTCACCATACCCAATAAGGCTAGAGCAGAGATTATGCCAGATGTCCCTGAAGAGATGAAACCCAGCAGGTAGTAGAAGATAGTATGCCTAGAAGAGAATACAAAACCAGTGACACGCTAAAAAAAAAAAGAAAGAAAAGTAGAGAAGACATCCCCTCCTTTCCCAAAGAGAATGGCATAGAAAAGGCAGAGGTGTGATATTCAGTAGGAAGAAAGATATACACAGTATCTAGAGCCTAGAAGAGAGCAAAGTCTAATGAGGATAGTGTAATCACATTACTAGAGTGCTTTAGTGGCCCTGCAGATTCAGAAGCATTAATTGACTAGAAATACTTAGTCAACATTTAATGAGCACCTACTATGTGCCAGGTACTGTGTTAAGTGCTGGGGACACACATACACACAAATGACAGGCCCTGCCCTCAAGTAGCTTACAATTTAATGGGGCTGTTTTCTGGGGCTCCATGTGTGAGAAGGAAGTTGCCTCATTTGCTATACCAATTTTCTCATCTCATTCTACATAGTTATGTCTACTTCTCTTAATATCCTTCCTCATTTTACCTGGCTTCATGTTAACTTTTTGTTCCTAACTTCTTCTTCCTTAGATTTTGAGTATCTCCTTGACTTCCTATTTATTCTGTTTAATTTCATAGAAATGTTAAAGATGTACTACACAGTATATTTCCACAAGAACCCAACCCAGACCTTATTTTAGATGTAGTTGTTTCCCATTAACACCTCATTTTCTGACTCACTATCAGCAGGCTTTGATGTTTTCCCCATTTTCCTGAAATTTTATCAAATTCTTACCCTATCATATCCAATTTGAACAAACATCAAGTAACAGAAACTTTAGCAAGCCAAGACATTTGTTGTTTCATTGACATGATACTTTCTATATAGCTACTGGAAACTTGGAGAAATGGTCTGTTTTATTCTTTTCAGCAAAATGAAAAGAACCATACAGAGACTATTGTCCATTGATGTTTAGAGATGATGGTTTCCATGGAGAATGAGGGTGATGGCCTTAGTGGATGACTCAGAATCACAATCACAGATTGCTAAAACTGGAGGGGACCTTTGAGATCATCAAATCTAGTCCTTTCTCTTTACAACAGAGAAAATAAAGGTCTGAAAAATTCAGTGACTTACTCAAGGACATACAGTTAATAAATAGCAAATCTGGGACTTCATTCTTCTGATAGCAAATCCAGTCATCTTTCTGCATCCCAGCATGAAATACCCAAATGAGGTGAATTCTGAGGAAGACTAAAGTTGGGGCTTGTCTGAGCATAAAGATATGCTCACACCTGAAGAATACAAGTGTAGCAAAGTAAGAGATCCCTCTTTAAGGTCCTGTTGTCTTCTCCTATAACTTGACCCTGGATCTCATCTCTTCCTAACTTTCTTGAGTTGGTTGAAATTTCTTCTTTTTTCTTAAAAAAAACAAACAAAAAACCCTTACCTTCCATTTTAGAATCAACACTGTGTATTGATTTCAAGGCAGAATAGTAAGGTATAGATAGGGGTAAGGTAGATATAGATAGGTAAGGGATAGATAAAAATATAGGTAAAAGGGGTTAAATGACTTGCCCAGACTCATATGGCTAGGAAGCCTGTGAGCCCAGATTTGAAATCAGGATTTCCTGTCTCTAGGTCTGGCTCTCAATCCACTGAGCCACCTAGCTGACCCTTCGTCTTCTATTCCTAATGTTGTTCCCCTTTAACTCTTTTTCCTCCCTCACCCATATCTTAATTACTCAACTTAGTTCATTTTCAGGATGCTTCTGGACCCTTCTTATATAAGAACTTTCTACATAAAGTAATTCTCTGGTTCACAAGAAAAAGAAGCTTTTATAAGTGCAGTGGAACTTACCTAACTCTATGGTCACCCTTAGAATTATGACAAATTAGACTGATCCTCTTCCAAGTGTCTAAGGCTGGAGTCTGAGCAATGACTCAGAGAGATAGCAGGTGTGGAGAAATAAGTGGCTACATCAGTGCCAGGAAATTAAAAAAAAAAAAGACATGGAGCTTTAAGGTATTTAATCAGCACAAATTTTGCTGCTCTATTACCAAAGTATTGAATTGCCCCTTCTTCCTTTTCTTTCCTTTACTTCAGGCTATTTTTTTTTATGTTAACATTTTCTGAATACAATTTTTATTCCAATTATACTTTTAACTCTCTTTGACATTCATGTTCGTGGAGCTTTTCTCTGTTTCCTCCATAAAAGCAAGAGTGGTCTTTACTATTTCTCTTTTATCTTAGGACCCAGAAACTTAAACTTCAATTCTCACTCTCTCTTACCCTCACTATCCAATTTCTTGGCAAGACTATGGATTTTACCTTTTAACATTTCTTGAATATTCTCCCTTCTCTCCTGTAATATTATTACCAGCCAGGTGAAGGCTCTTCTCATTTCATACCTGGACTATTGTAATAATAGCCTACTAGCCTACTATAAGCCTCCATACTGCAGTTAATCTCCCACTTAGATTCTAAGGTGATCTTCCTTACATAGGTCTGATCATGCTACTCTCACCCCCTCATAAAACTACAGTGGCTTCCTTTCACTTCCAATATCCCACTCAAAAGTTCTCTATCATTCAAAGCTTGTTCTATTCTTGTTAAACCTGTCATACATCAAACACACCTCAGATAGTCTTTCCTAGCCATTCTTCAAACCAGACACTTCCTCAATATTATGGGCATTTTCACGGTCTCTTCCCAAGGTTTGTAATGCACTGCCTTCTAATCTCTACCTCCTGACTTCTCTAAATCCCACCTTCTGCAGGAAGCACTTCCCAATTCCACTTAATGTTAATGCCTTCCTTCTATTGTTTATTCCCCCCAAAGAGCCTATAAATAACTTGTTTGTATATAGTTCATTGAATGTTATCTTCCCCTATAGATTGTGAGCTCCTGGACAGCTGTACTGTCTTTTGCTGCTTTTTGCATCCCTAGCACTTAGCTCAGTGCCTGACTCATAGTAGACACAAATAGATGGTTATTGCTGACTAACTTTTAGAGCATGCAGACCCATTACACACTTTGTAACAAATTAGGGAAAAAAAACTTTAAATTTTTTCCCAAATAGGGAGAATCTATCTATTCCTAGTAGGCTATAATAGACTTTCCCCCTCTAGAATGAGACTCTTCATATTCAGGGGCTAAGCTTTTCTGAGACCCCAAAAGCCAGCTATTAAGTAATGCCTATAGGCATTAAATCTGTATTTTAACTCATTATATATATATATAATTAGGAGGAAGATATGTGTCCTAAGGCTCTATATGGCTTAGGGTTAGAAATTCTTTATAATTCTTGTTTAATTTCTTAACATTTTTTCCAGATTATATGTCACTGATTTTTAATAATAATTTTCTTACATTTTGAGATAATGCTCTCTCCCTCCTTTCCTCCTTCCCTTCTCTCTAGCATGACAAGTAATGTGATATTAATTGTACATGTATTATCATATAATATATATTTCCATTTTCATCATGTGAAACAAGACACATATTGTTTACACTAGAGAAAAAGTTCATGGAAGAAAGTGAAAAATGATATGTACTTCAGATTCCATCAGTTCCTTCTGTGAGTCTCTTAGAATTGTCCTAGATTCTTGCATTTCTAATAATACTTAATTGGTCATCATGCATTATTGTTATTACCGTGTACATTCTTCTGGTTCTGCTAACTTTATTTTGCATCACTTCATGCAAATCTTTCCAGGTTTTTGTGATCATCTTGTTCATCATTTCTTATGGTAGAATGATATTTCATTGCAATCATGTACCAAACCTGTTCAGTCATTCTCTAATTGATGGACATCTGTTTGGTTTTCAGTTCTTTGTCACCTCGAAAAAAAGCTGTTATAAATATTTTTGTATAAGTCTTGCTTGATTTCTGATGGGCAATCTGTAGTCCTTGAGAATCACTTAAGGAGACTTCCCCTTTAACAAAGTGCCAACCACAGTCTGGGTCTAAGCCTTCCCATCAAATTTTCTCAACTACAATATTCTCATTGTTTTCCCATACAAATGAATGAAAAGGGGAAATACAAAGAACAACCCCCCTCCCCAATTCTAATAGAGTCATACAGGAATATTGTCTTCCACTTCAATATTTCCCCCTCAAATTTTTACTTTTATTATATGTAAGTCATCAGCAACAAACCCTGAATGTTAAAATACTAGTAAGCATAGGAATAAATGGGGTTTTCCTTAAAATCAGAAGTAGTATCTCTCTAAAACCATCACCAAGTATCATCTGCAATAGGAGTAAGTTAGAAGCCTTCCAAATAAGATCAGGGGTAAAGCAAGGATCCCATTATCACCACCGTTATTTATTATTGTACTAGAAATGCTAGTTTTAGCAATAAGAGAATAAATAGAAATTAAAGGAGATAAAGTAGACAATGAGGAAACTAAACTATTATTCTTTGTAGAAAATATGATGGTATATTTAGAAAATGCTAGAGAATCAACTAAAAAATTGATTGAAATAATTAATAACTTTAGCAAAGCTGCAGTATACAAAATAAGCTAACATAAATCATTAGTATTTCTACATATTATCAATTAATTCCAGTATCAAGAGATAGACAGAGAAATTCCATTTAAAATAACTCTAGACAATATAAAATACTTGGGAATCTATTTGCCAAGGCAAACACAGGAATTATATGAACATAATTACAAAACTCTTTTCATACAAATAAAGTTAGATATAAACAACTGGAAAAACATTAATTGCTCATGGGTATGCTGTGCTAATAAAATAAAAATGACAATTCTATGAAAATTAATTTGCTTATTCAGTGCCATATCAATTAAACTATCAAAATGATGTTATAGAACTAGAAAAAATAATAACAATATTGATCCAGAAGAACACAAGATTATTAAGGGAATTAATGAAAAAAAAAAGTGAAGGATGGCCTAGTAGCATCAAATCTCAAACTGTGTTATAAAGCAATAATGATCAAAACTATCTGATACTGGCTAAGGAATAGAATGGTAGAACAATGGAACAGATTAGATCTGCAATATATAGGAGTAAATGACCTTAGCAACCTGATGTTTGATAAACTCGAAGCCCCTTGCTTTTGGAATAAGAACTCTTTCTTTAACAGAAACTGCTGGGAAAATTGGAAAACAGTATGGCGGAAGCTAGGTATAGACCAATATCTCACACCCTATACCAAGATATATGATTTAGATATAAAGAGTGATACCATAACTAAATTAGGGGAACACAGAATAGTTTACCTGGCAGATCTTTGGAGAAGGCAAGAATTTATGATCAAATGAGAGATAGAGAATATTATAAGATATAAAATGAATAATTTTGATTGTATTAAATTAAAAAGCTTCTCTACAAACAAAACTAATCAAACCAAGATTAGAAGAGAAACAACAAACTGGAGAAAAAAATTTTATAACAAACATCTTTGATAAAGGTCTAATTTCTCAAATTTATAAAGAACTAAGTTTAATTTATAAGAATACAAACCATTCCCCAACTGACAAATGGTCAAAGGATATGAATGAACAATTTTCAGATGAAGAAAGCAAAGCCATTGATAATTACATGAAAAAATGTTCTAAATCACTCTTGATTAGAGAGACACAAATTAAAACAATGCTGTAATACCACCTCACACCTATTAGATTAGTCAATATGGCAGTAAAGGAAAGTGGTAAATGTTGGAGGGGATGTGGCAAAATTGAGACACTAATGCATTATTGGTGGAGTTGTGAACTAATCCAACTATTCTGGATGACAATTTGGAACCATCTCAAAGGGCTGGGTCTGTATCTCAAAGAAATAGTTAAAAAAGGGGAAAGGACCTACTTGCACAAAAATATACTAGTTCATTTTATGGTGGCAAATAATTGGAAATTGAGGGGATGTTCATCAATTGGGGAATGACTGAATAACTTGTGGTACATGTTGGTAATGGAATACTATTGTGCTATAAGAAATGATGAGCAAGATGATTTCAGATAAAGCTGGAAAGACCTGTGGGAACTAATGCAGAGGAAATAAGCAGAACTGACAGAACATTGTACATAATAACAGCAATATTGGACCATGATTTTCTGTGAAAACTTGGCTACTCTCAACAATGCAATGGAATGCTACTTACCTCCAGAGAAAGAACCGTTGGAGTTGACTTTCACATCAGCGTTTCTTTGGTTTTATTTTGGGGTTTTGGTTATGTATGAGTGTGTTCTTGCAACAATGATCACTATGGAAGTGTGTTTTGCAGACAGCATGATGTATGAAAGCCATTGGCCAATGGAAGGATGGGGGAGGGGGGAAGCTTAGTTTTTAAAAGCCAGTGGGAAGCTGAGTCACTCTATTTACTTCAATACTGTCTCTGGGCTAACTCTTTTTCTGAGCTCTTATCTCATCTTGCCATCACTGGCAAGCTAGAAGGAACCATTCTGGGATGGAATCCAGGTCCTGATCCTACTTAAGTTAAAAAGGCTAGAAACCTTATTTCTCTCTTACTCTCTCTTTTGTAATAAATGCCTATAAATTTAGTATAAAGTCTCTAAGATTAATTTTTATTTATAACAGAAGTAAGGGAGGCCAAAGAGGTCATTTTGGATAGCCTTAATTTCCTTAGTAAAGTAGAAGCTGAAGTTAGCTGCCAAGAGAGAGAAATAAGGCAATGGTCTTTAGGGATTTGATCAAACGTGGCAAACATTTGTTGAATAGGCTGTGGTAAGTGCCATGGGGAGTCAGTTAAAGTGAAAAGGATTATTCTATAGTAGTGAGGTCACAGATAATATTAATTTGTAATAAGTACATTCCCAAAAGCTTTAAAAAACAGGAGTTTGAAGGTAAATAGGGAAATGCAAGATTTAGGATTATTGGCACATAAACAGAAGGAAAAAAAAGACAAGGGACTCAAGGGGACAAAAAGGACAGTAACTTGTTGAATAGTTTAGCTACAGGATCAAGATCAGTGGTGTGCTGGAGCTTGTTCAATACCAGCTTGCAAGAATCAGTTGTTGAGGGCAGCTAGAAGGCTCAGTGGGTTGAAAGTCAAGCCTAGAGATGGGAGGTCCTAGGTTCAAATCCAGCTTTATATAGTTCCTAATTTTGTGACCTGTAATAGGAAGAGGACATTTGCAAAAGAACTGTGTAATGCAAACATTAGAGTGATTGATGGGAGCATGTGACAGAGAGTCACATGGGAGCCTAAGGGTCAAGATCTGGGTAAAGATTCTAAGGTTCCAACAGTCTTGGCACTTCTCTCCTGAAGGACCTTGGTTTGGAGGTTTGACAATGGTTTCTGGCTTTTGGTGATACCAGCTGAAGAGAGGAATCTTTTGAACTGGCTGCTGGCAGCTAGAACAGAGGAAGACCCACTTCTCCACTGGACCTGCTTTGGACAATTTTCATCTGAAGATCCTGGCCCATTTGATTGGACTCCACTTGTGAGATTTGGTGTTGGGGAAACAATGTTTTAGATTAGATAAGTTAGGTTAAGATAGATTTATAGAAATTAGGTTTAATTGTAATAATTCTCCTTGCCCCTTTTCCTTCTTCCCTATCCCAAAAAATAAACCTGATTTTATATGTTTCCTTCTTGTTCATTCCCCTACCAAATCCCACTATTACAGACCCTGGGAAAGTCACTTGACTACAGTTGCCTACCTTTGCCTCTCCTCTGCTTTGGAACCAAATCTCAGGGTTAAATGAGAGATGGGATATAAAAGTGGTTGTTGTTTTTTTTTTTAAGTCAATTGGATAAATTTTCAGTGAGTATCTATACTTTCAAATCAACAAATGGTAGGAGTCAGAGCTTGATTTATGATGCAGTAGACAAAGAGCTGAGCCTAGAGTAAAAAAGACCTGAGTTCAAATTTGACCTAAACTTTTATGAGTTGAGAGCTCCTGGGCAAGTCATATAGCTTCTGTCTGTCTCAGTTTTCTTATCTATAAAATAGATATAATAACAACAACTTTGCAGGTTGTTGTGAGGATTAAATGAGATAATAATTGTAAAGGGTTTAGCAATGTGTCTGGAAAAAAAGTACACACTACATAAATGTTAGTAATTACAGTTATTAGCTAATTATTATTTTTATTCAAAGATGTTTTATTTTTCCAGTTATATTGAAAAAAATTTAAATATATAGTTTTCAAAATTACAGGGTCCAAATTGTCTCCCTCTCTCCATTCCCTCCCCTATCTCAGAGATGGCAGATAATTTGATCTGGATTATACATGTAATATCATGCAAAATCCATTTTCATATTGTTCATTGCCATATGAGAATACTCACAAAAAACCAAAACCTCAAAATAAAACCATAAATAAACTAATGTGGAAGATAGTATGCTTTGATCTGCATCTGACTCCAATAGTTCTTTCCTGGAGGTAGATAGCATTCTTTGTCATAAGTCTTTTAGAATTGTCCTGGATCATTGTATTACTGAGAGTAGGTAGGTCTCTTGCAGTTGATCATTGTATAGTATTGCTATTACTACATACAATGTTCTTCTGGTTTTGCTTATTTCACTCTGAATCAGTTCATGTAGGTCTTTCTAGCTCTTTCTGAAATTATCTTGCTTATTATTTCTTGTAGCACAATAGCATTCCATCATCATCATATACCACAATTGTTTCAGCCACTCCCCAATTGATGAACATCCCTTAATTACCAATTCTTTGCCACCCTAAAAAGAACTGCTATAAAGGTTTTTTTTTCTTTTCTTTCTCCCCTTTTTAATGGTCTCTTAGGGATACAGATTCACTAGTGGTATTACTAGATCAAAGGGTATGCATAATTTTATAATCTTTTGGTATTGTTCCAAATTGCCCTCTAGAATGGTTGGATCAGTTCACAACTCCACCAATAATGCATTGGTGTCCCAATTTTACTATACACCCTCCAACATTTATCACTTTCCTTTACTGTCACATTTACCAGTTTGATAGATATGAGGTGGTACCTCAGAATTTATAAATTTGTATTCCTCTAATCAAGAGTAATATAGAACATTTTCATATGATTATTGATATTAACTAGTTATTATTAAGAAATGATGGAGTAGTTAAAAAAAAAACACCTTACCATCTCTCTTAAAATTGATACTGAGTTTTTTTAGTTCCAAGGGCATAAGAATGGTTAATAACTAGGCAATTGGTGTTAAGTGACTTAACCAGGGTCACTCAGTTAGGAAGTATCTGAGTCCAGATTTGAACCTAGGACCTGCCATCTCTAGATCTGACTCTCAATCCACTGAGCCTTCTAGCTGCTCTGTGATGGAGAAAATGTTAATAATGCAAATTAAATACAAAAGCATATTATATATACTCCCCCCCCCACCATTTTACCAAAGACCTCTCTAAAACATTTGCTAATATTCTCTTAGTCAAGAGTAGAAAGGGAGAAAAGTCCAGAACAAAAGTGAAATGTGAGAATAGGGAAGAAATAAGAGTCCAGAGGCTGTGATAAAGAAGAAACCACCAAAGATAAATAAGGCAGTGAGAGATGGAAAGAAAGGAGATTGTAATCACAAGGGGAATTTTAGAGGTCAAGATCTTGGAATTCAAACAGTTTTGGATGAGAGTAAGATTTCTGGTTTGATTACTCTGGATCTTCAGGTTGAGTGGAAATGTAAGTAATAGAGGTTACGGAGGCAGATAAACTAGGATGCCAGGATGTTCAAAGATCATCAGTTGCCAAGGATAATAATAATAATAGTAGCTAACATTTATATAGTGTTTCCTATGTGCCAGGTAATATAGTAAGAACTTCATAATTATACTTTATTTTGTTTTATCCTCACAACAACCCTAGGAGGTAAATACTCTTATTATCTTTTACAGATGAGAAAACTGAGGCAAATAGAAGAAGGCATGACATACTTAGGGAAGGTATTAGAATAGACAAGAAGATTGTGAGTCAGCTGCTAAACACATTGAGGATGTCAGTGGATGACAGAAATAAGGAACTGGATAGAGAGATATTTATTGGATAGTGATAACTTGAAAAGGGCAGAGGCCACCAAAGTGATAGTGCAGAGGGAGGTCCTAGAAGTTGCAGTGGGGAACAGAGAGGGGCTAATTTTCCTGTTCCTGTATGTCAGGAAAAATGAGGGAAAAAAAAGCCAACACTGGAGGAGATAGCAAAGAATATGACCTTCACGAGGAAGCCAACTTTTGATATTTTGCAGATCCCAGCATGGTTCTCCAGCTGTCCACCTGCTAATCTTCATCCTTTCTGTATGAATAGTCTACCTATCTTTCTAGTTCTACATTTCCTTGAGGTCTTTAGAACTAATTCTTGAGCTCAAGTAATTGTTGTTGTTACTGTGCTGTAGTCCACTTACATCCACAATCTGTCTTTTAGCCTTTGCAAATGTAATTCTTCAGAGAGTGTGGTGTTCTATGATTTGCATCCCTATGACATCAATAGAAAAATATTCATGTTAAAAAGATGAGCTTTGCAAAGGGAAGCTGTGAATATAAATTAACAGGATATAACACATCACAGACAATGATTTACTTGCATATAAGAGATGATTTACTTGGGGGCAATCAAGAATAAAAGCTTCTCCTGGGAGTGCAGCCACCAAAAGGAAGACAGCCTGTGTGGGATACTGTGAAGTTTCCAGGTCCCAAAAGAGGTTATTTCTGAGGAGATGGAGGAGCAGGCCAAAGGATAGGCTATGGCTACTGCAAGGGATAATGCCCATCCAAAATTCGGCAGGATGGATGGTGGGAGAGGACATTATTGGGTGTTTGAATGACAGAAGAGCTGACAGAATCCCTGGGAAAGTGTTGTTCTTGCTCTTTAAATTTCTCACCTTAAGTCAAAAATTGCCAGTGTCTATTGTTCTACAAAAAAGACAAGTAAACCAGAAAAGAAAGTAAGACTTTTTATGTAGCCAATGTAAGAGATAGCAGTCACACTACCCCATTGTTGTATTGGTTTCCATGAAATAAAGGGTGTTTTAAAATTCTTAGTGCAGTTTTAAACTATCAAAAAGACCTAAAAAGGCAAGGAGGTGGCTCAGTGGATAGAGAGCCTTAGAGGCTTAGAGATGGGAAGTCCTGGGTTCAAATCCAACCTCAGGTGCTTCCTAGCCTTTTGGCCCTATATTTGTCAAGCTCTTTCCACTCTTCTGCCTTAGAACCTTGTATTAATTCCAAGACAGAAGGTAAAGATTATTTTTTTAAGACCTTTAAAAAAAGACATCCTTTTTGTTGGCTAAATTCTTCAAAGAGGATTTATGGAAGGAAATAAACAAGAATTTGCATAGGATAATAAAATAATGGAGGAAGGCTGATTTATTTGATTTCTTATCTTTCTACAATGCTTCTTCAAGGTATTGTTCTACTTATTTAATAGGTGATCCATTTCTACCACACTGCATAATCTGGTTAATGTGCAATCTTCATTTCCCTTGTTTTTCTCCATGGGGATACAGAGTTTGATCTCTTTTGAGAGGATATGGATCTCTTTGAAGAATCTCTGGAAGAGGTAAAAAACTGATGAAACCAGCAGTCATTGTGATAATAATAACCAGCATTTATTTAGTGGTACAGTTTTCAAAACACTTTACAGTGGTTATAATGTTTGATTCTCACAACTGCCCTATGATGTAGGTGCTAATTCCTCATTTTAAAGATGAGGAAAATGAGGCTGAAAGAGGTTTAGTGATTTCCTCGGGGGTTACATTGATGGTTAAGTGCCTGAGGTAGGATTTCAACTCAGATTTAACTGACTGAGTCCAGTGCTCTAATTCACTGTACAACCCAAACACTTCTGAGGCATCAAACAAGTGTTTTTGAGCTGAGAACTGTGAACTTAAAAACATTTTTATAACTATTTCAGTGTAACTGATTTCTTTTGTAATCCTATGAATTTTATTTTATGCATTTGGAAATATTATTCCGAATAGTCCATAGGCTTCGCAAGACTACCAGAGCGTTCTGGAACACAAAAAAGGCCAATAACACTCAAGCTAGAGAATCTCAGCTCTCTATATGCAGGCATTCTTTTCCTTCTTTTCTTCTTTCCTCTTTTCCTTTCTCCCTCCCTCTCTCATTCCTTCCCTTTATTCCTTCATGCTTTCCTGAGGATAGGTGATTTGACAGTGATACTGAGATGGAACCATAAGGCAATGTTGTAAGGTAGAGAGATTGGGAGCTCCTGAGTCCCTCAGTAGGAACTGGCCACCATCAGGAGAAATTCTTGAAGACAACACAGAGGTGTGATGAACTAAATCCCTGATCTGTCTTACCAGAATACTTTGTCCTTGATTTAGTTTTTCAGAAAGTATAGAGCCAAGATGAGGGTGAGACGTCTGTTCCAATAGTACCACTTATATTACAAATATTATTGTTTCAATATCAACACTGGGAAGTGATAATGAAAGTAATGGGTTACTGAATCGTACTTTAATTCTTGGTTAATGTATATTTAGTAGATTTTTGTTTTGTCTTGTTCATGTCTTTTGTGTAGAGGCATTATATAGCTTTTCTATACTGTATCTATATTATACAGAGTACCATCTTACTTTCTTGTTTCCAGACAGACCCTCCCTATCCATAAGCCAAATTGGAATTTTAAGTGAATTTTTCCTCCTGAAACTCCAAGATAGAAAAGGTTATAAAATATTAGATGCAATAAGAAAAACTGACCCTTTGATTTGGAGACTGGACTCTATTGGGACTGAACCCAGGATCAAATGAGCCCAGACATGGAATCCTTTGATGGTTGAAGGTATCTCTAGTACTTTGAGCCCCTAGGAGGTTCTGTTGTTACATAGGTATTAGCTATCATTTTGGAAAAACAGAATGTTTCATATTAGCTTTAGGTTCTTGTCTTGACACAACTCTACAGCATTACCATATAACGTTTTCATGGCCATAGAACAAAATACTTTGGAAGCATGACTACTTCCGAGTATTTTATGGGCAATAAATTAAAGTTTAGTAGTATATCATTGCATCATTCCAATTTCTGCCATTTTCTTTGTTAAGATTAAAATTATCTGAAGACTGTAATTTAAAACTATTTATTAAGTAGTGAAAAATGGGTCTGTTACATGGCTGGTCACCTAGGTAACCCAAGCTCACTATTCACTCCCACTGCTTGGCCAGAATCGACTGCTCTTTGGTCATGAAAGACCACTTTTTGGTCAAAAAAGGATCTTTGAACTTCCTTGATCCCTAAATTATACCCTGGCAACATCACTTTTTATGAGTCTCTCAGATAAGACAGATTTGACCTCAATCCAGGTCAGAGGTTGGTTCCAGATGCCAGAGTCACTTGGGACAAGAGACAAGTATCTTTGGGGATGCCAGGTAGCCAAGAGGCTGTTGGTGTTTTTCCAGAGTACCCATGTGCCCTCCTCTTATCCACATAAGGCTCAGGCCTTGTTTTTAATACAATCAAAGATGGGGACTGAGAGCAAAACCAATTCACTAGAGAAAGACTGAAGACTGATCTTAGGGTACCAAGAAAAGGGGTACAAATTAGTGTTCAATTCCCACATCTTAATTGCAGAGTAACCTCCGAAGTACAAAGCTTAGAACCCTGAATATCAATTCTCAGACTGCATCCCTTCCCATGCACTTTCATTATGCAGCACCTTCTGCTACCAGTCATCCAAAGACAAAAAAAACAAGAAGTTTGGTTTCAGTACAATGATGCAACAATGATGCAATGTTTGATGGAAATTACAACCTACATGCTGTATTTTATTTAAAAAATATATATTTTTTATTAATATCTTTTGTTTTTACATTCCCTGTATTTCCTTTTTTCTTCCCCACCAGAGAACTATCCCTTATAACAAAGTATTTTCTAAAAAGAAAATAAAGGGTAAAAAAAGAGAAAAATTAATAATGTTGAGTAATATATTGAACAACATGACATTTAATCTAATATTCAATACTTGTGGACCTACCACTTTTGAAAAAGGAGAAATTGCATGTGAGTTCTCTTATGTCTCTTTTTTGAGGCCAATATGATTCTCATAATTTCACAATATTCCATTTCAATCATTTTATGGTTATCTTTTGCATTTTCATGGTTTCAGTTTCAGATGCACTTTCATGTGACTGAAAGCCCATTTCCCTTAATGTCACAGACCACCTTCACCCCTCTGTAGTCTGGAGATTGCCTTGTCTTTGTGTGAATTAAATATCTAGGTGACCACCAAAGCTTGGAAGTCTCTCCTAATAGGGGCCATAGAACTATGTGTCTTAATTTGCCAGCATGGCAGGTGAGATTCCTGACCTGGTTGATGTGTCATGATTACATTCCTGGCCATCAGATTAAGTCAAAAGCAGAGTAAGTGCAATGTCATAGGCTAGATAAAAAAGTCAGAGAAGTAGAAAGGCTCTCTCAGCCATTTTTTGGGCTTAGGAATGGAGCTTTCTTGCTGGGGAGCTGACACTTATCTATATAAACTACCCCTGGCAAGTAGCAGAGCAGGGGACCACTGCTGAATGCAGTTGACAAAACCAGGAACCTACAATTTATAACCTCTGCCAGGGACTTTGGAAACCTTATTTCTCTTTACTCCATATTAATGCTCATTAGCTGTTAGTGTGCTTGGGTATTTAAAACTGAACTCCATACCCACAGTGCTATAACTTATCAGTGAATCTCACTTCAATTTTTTATTTTAAAATATTTTTCCATGTTTCCATGATTCATTTTATTTTCTTCTCTTCTTCCCTCCCCCTTTCCAGAGCTTGCAACTCCACTAGATTGTATAAATGTTTTATTTTAATTTTAATTTTTAAATATTAGTGAACTTTGCTTCAAAACCAAGAACTCCAACTTATGAATGGATAAAGGACACTAATTATCAATAAGTACTCTACTGGAAAATATAATACATGTAATGGTGCTCATTGCTATCCGTGTATAAGACTACTCCAAAAGGCTAGTATCAGTATCTAAGAGAAAGGACTTTCACAGATTGATCAACACTGTTTCACCTATGAATCACTTCATCGTCTTTAAGTAGAAACACAGAAGAAAAACAACTGCTTGATCACATGGGTCAATGGGGATATGATTGGGGTTATAAACCCTAAAGGATCAACCTAGTGCAAATAGCAATAATATGGAAATAGGGCTTGACCAATGACACATGTAAAACCCAGTGGAATTGTGTATTGGCTATGGGAGGGGCTTGGGGGGAGGGGAGGGAAAGAATATGATTTTTGTAATCCTGAATACTCTAAATTAATCAATAAAATAAAATAAAAAAGACATTTATTTTTCTTGTTCCAAAGATCACCTAATGGTGTCAGGTCAGGTTGTCTGTTTTGTTCTGTTTGTATTTCTTCTCAACCACATACTTTTGAATGAGATTATTGAGAGACTTAGAGATAATTTTGTTCAAGTTTCTGTGAAATTCCCTACCAAATCTTATAAAAGTCTTTTGCTCTCAGAGGCTCTTTGGAGATGTTCAAATGATGAACATCTCTATTTTCATGGAGTCAATACTCATTGTTGTGAGAATTTATTTTTCATATACTGTATTAATTCCTGGGCCTTTGATTAGGAAGGTCCCAATCAATTCCTGTTATTATTGTGTATTTCTGTGTCTGGATGCTGGATCAGAGATTCTATCCAGCATGCTACCTTTTGCATTTTCTTTGTCCTTAGGAATCCCAAAGAATGCCTTCCTTGTAATAGAATTTGATTAATAAATGAAGGATTATTTTCCTGTATACATGTTCCTCATGCCATGGGGAAGGGAAGGGATGGCTAGTTAGATGGACCACTTCTTCATTAGCCATTTACCAATTACAGTTGTCTTGGGGTGTTCAAGGGAGGGAAAGAATGAGCTCCTAAAATTCTTATTTACTGATCTACCTGACCAATCTTTGGGGTCTCTAGTAGTTTGAGAGAACCATTGACCTATGTTATTTTATTGGTTATGATTCTGGCCTAATCAGTAAACAAATGTAATCAATAAACTGATATTCTTACCCCCAAATCAGTCTCAAGATAATTTTAATCATAACATTGTTGAAACATTACATAACAATGCTGTGTAGAACTGATACTTGTCAATTGACAGCCTTTTACCCATTTCTTCTAGCAATTTGTACACTTTCAGTAAGCTTGTCTCAAGCTTTTACAATATCTTTCCACAAATTATGATTTCATCTATATATATATCAACAGCTTCAGTTATTGGTGAACACCCATGTCCATTATTACCCATTAGAAAGCAGCAAATGTACCTCCCACTAATATTCTTTGGAGGCATACACATAATCTTTTCCTGCTGGGCAGAAGAATTTTGTCTTCCTTTTTCTTTCTGGTTCAAGAGGATCTCTGGCTTTCCTCTCTTTGCAGAGCTTCGATTTGGAACCAAAGGGTTGCTAGAACCCTGAACAATAAATAGCAAGGTTTCTCAATAATTATCATATCCTGGCAGACTGAGTCATGGCTCATAGAGCATCCCATACATGGTAGCTATAGACTCTTTCCCTCTCCCTAGGAGGAGTGGTTCTCACTCTTTCCTTCTTCAACCCTCTTGATCAATCTAATCCTAATAGTTGAGTAATAAACATACTAGAATAAGTGGACAAATGAAGTGTAGCAGTCCAGCCCATATGTATATTTAAGAGGCAAGGATTGTGTGTGGGTACATGGCCATTCTGCGTATGGCAATGAACTCTGTTCCCAGCATGGCTAAGGTTAGGGCGTGAAACCTTGCTTCCCTTTGTCTTACTCACCTGGGATAAAACCCCACCTTCACCTTGTATAATTGCAATTATCCAATGGCAATACACTATGTAACTTATCAATATGTATTGAGTACATTTGCGTATCAAAGAGATTAAAAAGGGAGCTCACAGCCATCTTGATCCTTCTCTTGGAGATCTGACAGGATTGCTTAACACTGTCTTTCCACTTTTCTCTCCTCTCTATCTCTACCTGAAACTTGGCCTTCGGCCAGGTGTCTCTTTCTTTTCCAATGCTAATACCTAGCACTCTCTAATTCCTCCTATTATTCTCTGTTCATTCTCCTAGCTAAGCTATATCATCTTCTGACCGGTGAAGTGTTAAATTGGGATCTTTGGACGGGAATTAGCTTTTCAGAGACGTCCACTGATCGGGGCATGGCTGTGGCTCTATGATAATTAATAAGGCCTGTTCTCTGACTCATTTCTGATATCTTGAACTCGGCTCCAACACGTCCTTCGCGGAATCCAAAACTTCTATCCTTTTTCTATCTTCCTACCCTGTGGCTTCTTGTGGGTTGAGAAGTCATATGAAGCAACAATGGCAATGTAATACTAATGATAGTTGATGGGGAATACCACCCTTAGAAATCTGGGACTTTATCCATTCAGATAATTTTTCCACATTAACATATATATGTATACATGTATATAGATATAGATTGATAGATAGACTTATTGTATGAATGTTGGATATAAATCTTTAAGGCAATATTTTTCTCTACTAAGTCAAATGCTTTTTGTATTCTCTGAACAAAACCCCCATAGAGATCTTATATTCTCTGTATATGTGACTGTAAAGATGTGGTCTGCTATGGAAAATCATGTGTGGAAGACTCCTTTTTTACTTGCCATCTTTTCATCAAGGTACCCTCAATGTGTACATAAACCGTTCTCATAAAGATTTCATAAAGTAAGTCAGTCAGATGGCATTCATTAAAAATCTGTTATGTGCTAGGCACTATGCTAAGTTCTGCTGATACAGAGAAAAGGCAAAAAACAATCTTTGCTCTCTAGGGGCTTTTAATCTAATGGTTATGATATGCAAACAGTTACTGACAATCTATAACACATATTTGTACATATGCATACATACATTTTTATCTGTCTATGCTAAATCAGAGATAATCACAGAGGGAAGTCACTAAAATTAAAGGGAACTAAAAAAGCTTTTTGTAAAAGTTTGGACTCAAAAGTCCAAACTTTTGAGAAAGAACTCATATCAATGATTGAAAAAGTGTTTAATTGCCTGATCTGTACTCCACTAGGTACTAGTGACACAAATTAAAAAAGGGAAAAAAAAATCTGTCTTCAAGGAACTTAGCTTCTATCAGAGCCTAGCAACCTACACTTGAATAACTCAGAACTCATATGCAAAATCAATACAGTTATTTGAAGGTTTCTCACTAACACCTGGGGGAATCAGGAAAGGCTTTTTGTAGTAAGTGGTAGTAGAGGGGAGCCTTGAAGGTAGCTGGGAAATTTGAAGAAAATATTCATCATACACAGATGTGTGATTTCTGAATAAGGTACAAGCTGGAACTCTTTCATTTCCTATTTCAGAATCATATTTTATTATATTAATTTTCACTTCCTTTTCTGCTCACAATTGTATAGCAGCCACCAAGCATCAAAGTATATGTGGATTTGCATGAGAGGATCTCATTAATTTTTCATTGGAAGTTTTCTACTTTTTGTTATTTGTGGTGGTTTTTAGCATATAAGCTGTTCCTGTCTTCATGATGTTCCTTTAACTTGTGGTTTTCAGAAAACTGAGGCAAACAGGGTTGTTGTGTTTTTTTTAACTTGTTTAGTCATAGCTAATAAATATTTGAGAATGGATTTGAATTCAGATCTTCTTGATTTCAAGTCTAATACTCTTTCTCTCTCTCCTGCCGGCTAGTAACCAGAAGACAATTAAAATAAAAGTCACTTAATGAAATAGAACAGTAAGAAAGTCACTCTAGAAGACTCCTGTCCCATAAATTATAGTACACATAATCAATGTAGAGAATACAGAGATCATGAGTTAAGTACATGTGTAGAGAACATGTGTGATCCGAATGCATATGAGTAAGGATAACTCTTAACTTTAGTACTATAGAATTAAAAGTTATGTTGACTCAGTGACCCATTATTCTTAGACCTGCTTGTAGCAGGGAGGCATCAGTGTGTCATGCACTCAATTCACCTCCTGATTGTTTCTATCTGGAACTTGTTACTTCCTCCTTGGGGAGGAACTGAGAGGTTAGTGTCCAACCTTTTTTGCTGAGGTTGACCTGTCCGAATTGTCTTGATCTCATTACAAAAGCTACCAAATGATATTGGAGAGATTTGCCATTTTCCTTCTTTTTTTCCCCCCATAGATGAGGAAGCTAAATCAAATACAGTTTAATGATTTACTCAGAGTCTGAGGCCAGATTTGGACTTAGGAAGATATGTCTTCTTGACTCTAGGTCCAGCTGTCTCAACTCTCACCTGTGATGGTAATATTCACAGCAGCTACACCCCAGGAAATGATTTTGGCAGGCAGGCTAAACCTAGATAAACAACAGGTTTCAAACCCATCAGTGAATTAAGGGATTATCTACTTCAATCATGTGAAGACTATCCCTGGTGGAATGGATATATAAGAACAAATTGTTCCAATGGCCCTGAAGAAGGCTGAAGCAGGTACTCTGGAATGCTTAGAGCTTAGTCAGACATCAAAGATGCCAAGGTCATCCACTGCACCCAGAGCTATCACCAGTCATCCTGACTTGTGTCTTGCCAGTGGACTTGGATGACAGAAATAGAGAGTGATACTGGTCTTCTTCAAAAAGAAAGAACAAATGACAATAATCTTGATGTATTTTTTAAACCTTTACCTTTTTCCTTAGAAATAATACTGTTATCCAACTACATATTCAGTGTCATACCTATCAAACTGGCAAAAAACTTTTTTATAGAATTAGAAAAAATTATAACAAAGTTCATCTGGAAGAACAAAAGATCAAGAATATCAAGGGAAATAAAGAAAAAAAAAAGTGAAGGATGGTGGCCTAGCAGTACCAGATCTTAAACTGTAACAAAGCAATATGGTACTGACAAAAAGACAGAAGGGTGGATCAATGGAATAGACTAGGGGTAATGACCTCAGCAAGCTAGTGTTCAAATAAACCCAAAGATCTCAGCTTTTTGGGACAAGAACTCATTATTTGACAAAACTGCTGGGAAAATTGGAAAACAGTATGGGAAGAATTTGGTTTAGATTAACATCTTACACCCTATACCAAGATAAATTCAAAATGGGTAAATGACTTAAATATAAAGAATGAAATCATAAATAAATTAGGTAAACATAGACTAGTATATCTCTCTGATCTGTGGGAAAGGAAGGAATTTAAGACCAAGCAAGAGACAGAGAGCATTACCAAATGCAAAATAAATGACTTTGATTATATCAAATTAAAAAGGTTTTGTACAAACAAAACCAATGCAACCAAAATTAGAAGGAAAGCAACAAACTGGGAAAACATTTTTATAACAAACCTCTCTGACAAAGGTTTAATTTCCCAACTATATAAGGAAATAGTCATATTTACAAAAAATCAAGCCATTTCCTACTCAACAAATGGTCAAAGGACATGAATAGGCAGTTTTCACATGAAGAAATCAAAACTATCAATAAACACATAAAAAAGTGTTCGAAATTCCTCCTGATTAGAGAAACACAAATAAAAACAGCTCTGAGGAACCACCTTACACCTAGCAGACTGGCTAATATGGCAGCAAAGGAAAGTGATAAATGTTGTAGGGGGTGTGGCAAAATTGGGACATTAATACACTGCTGGTGGAGTTGTAAATTGGTCCAACCATTCTGGACGGCAATTTGGAATTATGCACCAAAGGGCTTTAACCACTGCTGTGTTTATACCCCAGAGAGATAATGAAGAAAAAGACTTGTACAAAAATATTCATAGCTGCGCTCTTTGTGGTGGCAAAAAATTGGAAAATGAAGGGGTGTCTTTCGATTGGGGAATGACTGAACAAATTGTGGTATCTGTTGGTGATGGAATACTATTGTGCTCAATGGAATAATGAACTGGAGGAATTCCATGTGAACTGGAACGATCTTCAGGAATTGATGCAGAGCAAAAGGAGCAGAAGCAGAAGAACTTTGTACACAGAAACTGATACACTATGGCACAATCGAATGTAATAGATTTTTCTAATAACAGTAATGCAACGATCCAGGACAATTCAGATGAACTTATGAGAAAGAGCTATCGACATCTGGAGAAAGAACTATGGGAACAGAAAAGCAGAAGAAAAACACATGATTGATAACATGGTTTGATGGGGATATGATTAGAGTTTTGGTATTAAATGATCACCATAGTGCAAATATCAATAATATGGAAAAAGGTTTTAAACAATGATACATGTATAAAACCCTGTGGAATTGCTTGTCAGCTGGGGGTGGAGGGAGATCATGAATCATGGAACCATGGAAAAAAATTCTAAATAAAAAAAAGAAATTATACTAAGTGTTGATTCCAATATTTTGACAAAGTGAATAGAAATTCTATGGAAGAAGTAAAGAGGTCTTCTCATCCAAATCCACATGTACTTTGATGCTTGGTAACTGCAATACAATGGTGAGCAGAAAAGGAGGTGAAAATATATTCCAATGTAGAAGAGTGGTAAGGGCTAGGCAATCTCATCACAAGATTACAAACTTAAGCTTGGATGCTACCTCTTTTAGCTTCTTTTCCCCTCTGATTGGAAGGCTGGAAAGTGGAGTATCAAACTCCTCCAGAAGCTTTCTTTTATAGGGGGCAGAAATTGGATTCTGGACTCCCTCTGCTTTACATCTGCAATTCTGCATTGTTTTCTTCTTCTTTCTGTTAAGCCCTTGCTTTCTGTCCCAGGAACAACCCTAGGACAGAAGGACAAAGGCTAGGCAAACGGGTTAAATGACTTGTTCTGGGTTATAAATCTAGGAAGCATCTGAGGTCACATTTGAACCCAAGACCACCTGTCTCCAGGGCTGGCTTTTCTACCTACTGAGCCACCTAGTTATTTCCTGTAATTTTGCTCATACTCCTCACCTTTACATTCTGTGCTTTCCATTAATGTCTGTCAGCCAATTTTTGTTAGCTTTTATATTTTGTAAATTTTATTTATTTATTTAGAGTATTTTCCCATGGTTAAAATGATTCGTGATTTTTCTCACCCCTTTTCTATCCCCCCTCCCAAGGTTGACAAGCAATTCCATTGGGTTGTACATGTATCATTGGTCAAATTTGTTAACTTTTAGAAAAGGACATTTATTAAGGTGATATAATAAAAAATGGTTGTATATAGGGACAGCTAGGTAGGTAAGTGGGTAGAGAACCAGGTCTAGAGTTGGGAAGTTCTGAGTTTAGATCTGGTCTCAGACACATCCTGGCTGTAAGACCCTGGGCAAGTCACTTAACCTCAGTTGCTTAACCCATACCATTCTTGAGCCTTAGAACTGATACTTGTTATAGATTCTAAGATAGAAGCTATGAGTTAAAAAAAAAATAATTCTGTTCAATACTTTCTTTAATTTCATGCCACACTTCCTAGCCTCTCCTGATCCAAAAAAAAAAAAAGAGGTACACTCATAAGTACCTATAGATTCATAGGAGAGTTGGCTTTAACTGTATAAATCAAAGAACTATAAGAGTGAACCAAGCGTGCCTATTTTTTATGTGACTTATGGGTTGCTCCATTTCTAATTTATTCAAGAGACTTTTCCCTAATGGGATCACCTTTTGGCAGCATTTTAGCAGTTCATTTATCAGCTCATTATTTACTCTTTTTCTGTGATCAGGTCCTGGGACTACATCAACTGAACTGCTGGGGGAAAGGTGACACATATTCCTCTTCCCCTTTCAATGATAAGGTCTGATCACTGGGACTGAGATCAACTACAAATAGCCTGAGAGTTAAATCAGAGACATGTCAGGTAGTCTGGTTTGACTTTCAGATTCATCATCCACCGGGCGACAGAGCATGCTGATAGATTCAGCCAGAGAGTTGAGATATCCAGTTTGCATTATTGTTTGGTTAGGGGAAAGTAGAATAATATCATACTGCCACCATTATAGATCATCATGCTCCTGCCAGTGTCTGAAACCAAATATGGCAGTTGATCTTTGCTACTTCTCTTCTTACATTATTTTCCTGCTGTGAAATCTCCTAGTATTGATATTCACCTTTTCATTTGAGTGCCTACAAAAGCTATACTGTCATTCGCATCACTCTCTTCCTTATTAATTAACTCAGAGAGACCTTACACTTAAAGAAATACAATAAAATATACCTTCAAATGTCACAGTAGCCCATGTTTCATCCTTTGTTCCCTTAAAAAAAATTAAAATGAAGATATAAACTAATTCTGTTGGAGTATTTAGGAGGTTACCTCTGGAAAAAAAAGGAAAGGGATTGGATTTATAATTTTATTGTCAGAGAAAACTCTTACAAGGAAACTCCCTTCACCAAAGCATGGTCAGCATTCCCTCTTACAACTTACAGTGTTAGAGAGCTGCCTGGAACACTGAATGGTTCCATGAGCTACGTGTGGTAACAAGGCCAATTATGTGTCAGAGGTGGGACCTCAACTTCCAGTTTGCTGATTTTGAGGGCATCTCTCTAATGACTAGAGTGCAACTGCCTGTATCATGGAAATAATGCACAATTTATGAGTCAATTCATATTCCTTGAGTGTGTGCTATATTGGGACTTTGAGGTGGATTTTGTGATAGTTGAAATTTCATGGTAAATAGCATCTTCCCTAGAAGCAAAAATAGTTTCTCTGGGGATAGATTGGGTTAAAAAAAATACATGTACACCGCCAGATTTTTCAAAACAATTTTCAAGCCTGCACTAAAGTAATAAATCTTGACTGTATCATTGTGAATTAATGACTGACTTGGCTTTTTAAAGTAATTGGAATTTGGCAATTAAGCAGCTTAACCTGTTGCATTAGAAATAATCTGATAGAGAACTGACTTGCTTTGAACAAGTTTGAATATGGAAATCATTTGGGGCCATTGGAAATATGTGTATACTAATCTTTCTCAGTCATCTACAAT